>NC_077232.1:175426545-175773574 GCF_027887165.1 Monodelphis domestica | reverse complement strand
CCTTCCTTCTTCCCTCTTCTTTTCCTTCTCTTCCTTCCTTCCTTCCTTCCCTTCCTTCCTTCCTTCTCTTCCTTCCTTCCTTCCTTCTTCCTTCCTTCCTTCCTTCTTCCCTTCTTCTTCCTTCCTTCTTCCTTCCTTCCTTCCCTTCCTTCCTTCCTTCTTCTTCTTCCTTTCCTTCCCCCTTTCTTCCTTCCTTCTTCCTTTCTTCTTTCTTTCTTTCTTTTCTTCTTCTTTCTTCTTTTCTTTCTTTCTTTCTTTCTTTCTTTCTTTCTTTCTTTTTTCTTTCTTTCTTTCTTTTCCTTTCTTCCTTTCTTTCTTTCTTTCTTTCTTTCTTTCTTTCTTCTTCTTTCCTTCTTTCTTTCTTTCTTTCTTTCATTTTTTAAACATCATTTTATTTGGTCGTTTCCATACATTATTCACTGGAAACAAAGATCATTTTCTTTTCCTCCCCCCCCCTCCTTTCCCTCTCCCATAGCCCGACACATGATTCCACTGGTTATCACTGTGTTCTTGACTCGAACCCATTTCCCTGTTGTTGGAATTTGCATTTATAGTGTTCATTTAGAGTCTCTCCTCAGTCTTATCCCCTCCAACCCTGTAGTTAAGCAGTTGCTTTTCATCGGTGTTTTTACAGTTTTTTTATGTCAAAAGAAAAGAAAAAAAATTGGAAAATAATCCAACAACAAGAAACTCACCATAGAAAGTTTTTAATTTTGGTGAAAAGCAAGACCAACACACAAACTCAAAAGAAAACAACAAAGTTAATACTGCTGCAAACCAAAGCCTCCAAGAAAAACATGAGTTGTTCTCAAGTCCCCCCCCTTTTTTTTGAATTTTCAAATTAATTTTTGAATTAATGGAGCTCAAAAAGGATTTTAAAAATCAAATAAGAGTGACATAAGGAAAGTCAGGAAAAGAAATGAAAATTAAACAGAAAAATCATGATAAAAGAGTTAATAACTCCTTAAGGAGCCATAAAAAATACTGAAAAAAAATGAACACTTCAAAATAAAATGGGCCAATTGGTAAAAGAGGCCCAAATAATCCACTCAAGAAGAATTTCTTTAAAAAAGGCAGAATTGATCATAGAGAAAAAGAGGTACAAAAATTCACCAAGGAAAAGAATTTTTTTTTTAAATTGAATTGGCCAAATGGCAAAGGAGGTACAAAAGCTCACTGAAGAAAATAATTTCATAAAAATTAGAATTGGACAAGTGGAAGTTATGGCTTCATGAGACATCCAGAAACAATCCAAATCAAAAGAATGAAAAAAATTAGAAAGAAAATTTGAAATACCTCATTAGAAAAACAAGTGACTTGGAAAATCAATACAGGAAAGATAATCTAAGAAATGATTAGACTATCTGAAAGCCATGATTAAAAAAAGAACAGCTTAGACATCATCTTTCAAGAAAATTTCAAGGAAAACTGCCTTAATATTCTAGAACTTGAAGGTAAAAAAAATAGAAATGGAAAGAATCCACCAATGACAACCTGAAAAAAAATATCAAAAGAATAATTTCCCAGGAACATTAGAGTCAAATTTCTGAATAAACAGGTCAAGGAGAAAAATATTGCAAGCACCAAAAACAAACAATGCAAATATCATGGAACCTCAGGCAGCCAAAAATACAAGATTTTAGTGGTTTCTACATTAAAGGATCAGAAGACCTGCAATATATTATTCTAGAAGTTAGAGGACCTAGGATTTCAACCCCAAATATTCACTTGCCCAGCAAAACCAAGCTTAAATTCCTTAAGGGGGAAAAATGGGAAATTCATTGAAAATACAGGACTTTCAAATATTCCTGAAGATCAACCCTGAATTGAAAATGTAATTCTCAAATACAAGACTCATAAGAAACATAAAAAAGTAAACAGGAAAGCAAAATCAAAAGACATTCAATAAGATTAAACTCTGTACATACTTAAATGGGAATCTTTGAACTCCTAAGAAGTTTATCATTATTAGGGCTATTAGAAGTATATATAGACAGCGAGCAAGAATGTGGCTTGAATATAATAAGATAGCTAAAAAAAAAAAATTAGTGGTGAATAAGAGTACAAGCCACTCCCCTATAGTCTTTCCTTCCACTATGAAGTTTTTTTAATGCTTCTTTTATGTGAGATAGTTTTACCCCATTCTATTTCTTTCTTCCCTCTTCTCCCATTGTATTCCTCTTTTCTTACCACTAATTAATTCATTTAGAAGTATTTTGTATAACTAAGAAAGTTTTAATTGCTTTGAGAAGTGTCTGTTCATATTCTTTAACCATTTATCAATTGGGGAGTGGCTTGAAGACATAGAGCAAGGTGGAAATATGATGAGATGATAGCTAAAAAACTTTCTTTAGTTTATGCAAAATAATCCTAAGTGATTTAATTAGAGAAATGCAAATTAAAACAATTCTGAGATACCACCCCAAACCTATCAGATTGACTTTTATGACAGAAAAGGAAAAAGACAGAATTTGGAGGTAAAATGGGAAAATTGAGATACCAATGTACTAATGGGTGAGTGAACTGATTCAACCATTTGAATTTGGTCCTATGCTCATAGGGCTATAAAAGAAAATATACCCTTTGACTCCATCCAAAAGGGATTAAAAAGTAAAAGAGGGAAGGGTTTATATTTACAAAGATATTTAAAGCATATCTTTAAAAAATTGGGGACTTCCGGGGTAATCATGGCTGCAATCTAGACGCGCATGCTTCCTCTCCCCAGCACCGAACGAAATAGACTACATCAAAGGAGCATAAAATCACCTTTGGAGGAACAGAAGGACTCCCCAGTACCCCACAGAGGCAAAGGTATGTGGGGCTTGAACATTTCCACACTAAAATAAGAAGGAAAAGCTTGCACAGAAAAGTGAACTGAGCCGCCCTTCCCCCACCCCACCTCCCCCACTAAACCAGAGTGAGCTACCTGAGCGCTCACCGGGACAGCGAGTGAGTGGGAGCGTCTCTGTCTGGGGGGGGCACTCCAGGGTCCTTGGGATCTGGGGACTGCCAGGAAAAAACGTCTCAGGGCGCTTTCACTGGAGAATCCAGCGGACCTGGACTCGGTGCGGGCTGCGCTGAACAACGCGCGCTGATTATCTGGGCGGAGCTGAATACCTGGGCTCGGAGGCTGGGAAGAACTAGTCTGAAGCAACCTAAATTCACAGAAAAACCGCTCTTATAACCCAGACCCCAGACCAAAAAGGAAAGGGAAATAAAACCACCAAAGGGATGGCTCACATGGCCCAAAATCAAGCCTCCAGGAAGAAAGGGAAAAAAGTGACTATTGAAAACTTTTATGGTGGAAGTACCCAAGGAAAAGAGGAGAATGAGGAGGAAATCCAAAAAAATTCAGAACACGCCTCCCAAAATGGAAACTATCAACAAGCTCTGGAAGATCTCAAACTGGAACTTATCCAAAAGATGGAAACCTTCTGGAAAGAAAAATGGGAGAAAGAGATCAGCTGTCTGACAGATAAGACTGCTCAATTGGAAAAAGAACTCGAAGCATCCAATAGAAGGGCAGACAAGGCTGAAAAGCAAATCCAGTCCCTAATGACCAGAATTAAGCACCTCGAAGAAAGTGAGATGATAAAACAGCAAGAATCAATAAAGCAAAACCCAAATAATTAATGAATTGGAAGAAAACATAAAATATCTCACTGAGAAGGTCACGGACTGGAGAACAGAGGAAGACGAGAAAATCTCCGTATCATCGGTCTCCCAGAAAAACCAGAGGTAAACAACAAATTGGATATTATTCTAGAGGAGATTATAAAAGAAAATTGCCCCCACGTTCTGGAGCAAGGGGGCAAAATAGAAATAGAAAGGATTCATAGAACACCTTCTATACTAAATCCCCAAAAGACAACGCCTAGGAATGTAATTGCCAAATTCAAGAGCTTCCAAGTAAAGGAGAAAATCCTACAAGAAGCCAAGAAGAAGAGCTTCAGATATAAGGGGGCTCCCATAAGGATCACACACGACTTAGCGGCTAATACACTAAGAGACCGCAAAGCATGGAACACGATATTTAGGAAAGGCAAGAGAGCTGGGTCTCCAACCAAGAATCAACTACCCAGCAATACTGACTATATACTTCCAGGGGAAAGTATGGGCATTCAACAAAATAGAAGATTTCCAAGCATTTGCTAAGAAAAGACCAGAGCTCTGTGGGAAAGTTCGATATCCAAGCACAGAAAGCAAGAGAAACATGAAAAGGTAAATATGAAAGAAAGGGAAAAGGAGATAAATCTTATCTTTCTCTTTAAGTCAAACTCTCTTCTATAAGGACTACATTTACATCTAATTATATATATTAATATGTGGGGAAAATGTTTTGTGTAACTCTTATAAATTGTATCATCATAAGAGTAGTTAGAAGAAACATGCATAGGGAAAGATTGGGGAATTAAGAAGATTTGGGGAAAGTTGGGGCAAAAAAAAGGAAAAGGGAGGGGGGAACCGTGATAATACTAAGATTAACTTCAAGAAATAGGGGGGGAATCAATAGAATAAACTTTCCATATAAAGATACACATGGAAGGGGAGGGGAAGAACTCTCATATGAGAAGGAGAGGAAGAGAGCGTGAAGTGGAATTACTTAAACCTTACTCTCTCAGTGAAATCAAATCTGAGAGGGGAAGAACATCTAGATCCAGTGGGATCCTGAATTCTATCTTATCCATTAGGGCAAGAAAGAAAGGAAAATTAAGGAGGGGGAGGGGGGAGGGAGTACAAAAAGGGAGGGAAGGAGAGGGGGAAGGGGAAGGGAGCATAAAAAGGGAGGGGCTAGAAAGGGAAGCATCTCAAGGGAGGGACTAGGGGGACTGACCCTAAAGGTAAATCACTGGTTCAAAAGGAAGAAAGCTAAAGAAGCAAGGTCAGAACTAGGGGAAGACATCAAAATGCCAGCGAATCCACAAATAACAATCATAACTTTGAACGTGAATGGGATGAACTCACCCATAAAATGCAGACAAATAGCAGATTGGATTAGAACACAAAACCCTACCATATGTTGTCTTCAAGAAACACATATGAGACGGGTTGACACTCACAAGGTTAGAATTAAAGGTTGGAGTAAGACCTTTTGGGCCTCAACCGATAGAAAGAAGGCAGGAGTTGCAATCATGATATCTGACAAAGCCAAAGTACAAATAGACCTGATCAAAAGGGACAGGGAAGGTAAATATATTCTGCTAAAAGGAAATATAGACAATGAGGAAATATCACTAATCAACATGTATGCACCAAATGGTATAGCATCCAAATTTTTAATAGAGAAACTAGGAGAATTGAAGGAGGAATTAGACAGTAAAACCATATTAGTGGGAGACTTGAACCAACCACTATCAAATTTAGATAAATCAAATCAAAAAATAAATAAGAAAGAGGTAAAAGAGGTGAATGAAATCTTAGAAAAATTAGAATTAATAGACATATGGAGAAAAATAAATAGGAACAAAAAAGAATACACCTTCTTTTCAGCACCACATGGCACATTCACAAAAATAGATCATACACTAGGTCATAGAAACATGGCACTTAAATGCAGAAAAGCAGAAATATTAACTGCAGCCTTTTCAGATCACAAGGCAATTAAAATATTGATCGGCAAGGGTACATGGAGACCCAAATCAAAAATTAATTGGAAATTAAATAACATGATACTCCAAAATCGGATAGTTAGAGAAGAAATCATAGAAACAATTAACAATTTCGTTGAAGAAAATGACAACGGCGAAACATCCTTTCAAACCTTATGGGATGCAGCCAAGGCAGTACTTAGAGGAAAATTCATATCCCTGAGTGCATATATTAACAAATTAGGGAGGACAGAGACCAAGGAATTGGAAATGCAAATAAAAAAACTTGAGAATGAACAAATTAAAAACCCCCAGAAGAAAACCATACTAGAGATCCTAAAAATTAAGGGAGAAATTAATAAAATAGAAAGTGACAGAACTATTGAGCTAATAAACAAGACTAGAAGCTGGTACTTTGAAAAAACAGACAAAATAGACAAAGTACTGGTTAATTTAATTAAAAAAAGGAAAGAAGAAAGGCAAATTAATAGCATCAAGGATGAAAAGGGGGATCTCACCTCAAATGAAGAGGAAATTAAGGCAATCATTAAAAACTACTTTGCCCAACTATATGGCAATAAATATACCAACCTAGGTGATATGGATGAATATTTACAAAAATATAAATTGCCTAGACTAACAGAAGAAGAAATAGTTTTCTTAAATAATCCCATATCAGAAATTGAAATCCATCAAGCCATCAAAGAACTGCCTAAGAAAAAATCCCCAGGGCCTGATGGATTCAACAGTGAATTCTATCAAACATTCAGAGAACAGTTAACCCCAATATTATACAAACTATTTGACATAATAAGCAAAGAGGGAGTCCTACCAAACTCCTTTTATGACACAAGCATGGTACTAATTCCAAAGCCAGGCAGGCCAAAAACAGAGAAAGAAAACTATAGGCCAATCTCCCTAATGAATATAGATACAAAAATCTTAAATAGGATACTAGCAAAAAGACTCCAGCAAGTGATTAGAAGGGTCATCCACCATGATCAAGTAGGATTCATACCAGGGATGCAGGGCTGGTTCAACATTAGGAAAACTATCCACATAATTGACCACATCAACAAGCAAACCAACAAGAATCACATGATTATCTCAATAGATGCAGAAAAAGCCTTTGATAAAATACAACACCCATTCCTACTAAAAACACTAGAAAGCATAGGAATAGAAGGGTCATTCCTAAAAATAATAAACAGTATATATCTAAAACCATCAGCTAATATCATCTGCAATGGGGATAAACTAAATCCATTCCCATTAAGATCAGGAGTGAAACAAGGATGCCCATTATCACCTCTATTATTTGACATTGTATTAGAAACACTAGCAGTAGCAATTAGAGAAGAAAAAGAAATTGAAGGCATCAAAATAGGCAAGGAGGAGACCAAATTATCACTCTTTGCAGATGACATGATGGTCTACTTAAAGAATCCTAGAGACTCAACCAAAAAAATTGAAATAATCAACAACTTTAGCAAAGTTGCAGGATACAAAATAAACCCACATAAGTCATCAGCATTTCTATATAATTCCAACACAGCTCAGCAGCAAGAACTAGAAAGAGAAATCCCATTCAAAATTACCCAAGACAAAATAAAATACTTAGGAATCTATCTCCCGAGACAAACACAGGATCTATATGAACACAACTACAAAACACTTTCCACACAACTAAAACTAGACTTGAACAATTGGAAGAACATTAACTGCTCATGGGTAGGACGAGCCAATATAATAAAAATGACCATCCTACCCAAACTCATCTATCTATTTAGTGCCATACCCATGGAACTTCCAAAAATTTTTTTTACTGATTTAGAAAAAAACATAACAAAGTTCATTTGGAAGAACAAAAGATCAAGGATATCCAGGGAATTAATGAAAAAAAACACAAAGGAAGGGGGTCTTGCAGTCCCAGATCTCAGACTATATTATAAAGCAGCGGTCATCAAAACAATTTGGTACTGGCTAAGAGACAGAAAGGAGGATCAGTGGAATAGACTGGGGGCAAGCAACCTCAGCAAGACAGTATATGACAAACCCAAAGATCCCAGCTTTTGGGACAAAAATCCACTATTTCATAAAAACTGTTGGGAAAATTGGAGGACAGTGTGGGAAAGATTAGGCTTAGATCAACACCTCACACCCTACACCAAGATAAATTCAAAATGGATGAATGACTTGAACATAAAGAAGGAAACTATAAGAAAATTAGGCGAACACAGAATAGTATACATGTCAGACCTTTGGGAAGGGAAAGACTTCAAAACCAAGCAAGAATTAGAGAGAATTACAAAATGCAAAATAAATAATCTGGATTACATCAAATTAAAAAGTTTTTGTACAAACAAAACCAGTGTAACCAAAATCAGAAGGGTAGCAACAAATTGGGAAACAATCTTCATAAAAACCTCTGACAAGGGTTTAATTACTAAAATTTATAAAGAACTAAATCAATTGTACAAAAAATCAAGCCATTCTCCAATTGACAAATGGGCAAGGGACATGAACAGGCAATTCTCAGCCAAAGAAATCAAAACTATTAATAAGCACATGAAAAAGTGCTCTACATCTCTTATAATCAGAGAGATGCAAATCAAAACAACTCTGAGGTATCATCTCACACCTAGCAGATTGGCTAACATGACAGCTATGCAAAGTAATGAATACTGGAGGGGATGTGGCAAAGTGGGGACATTAATTCATTGCTGGTGGAGTTGTGAATTGATCCAACCATTCTGGAGGGCAATTTGGAACTATGTCCAAAGGGCGATAAAAGACTGTCTGCCCTTTGATCCAGCCATAGCACTGCTGGGCTTGTACCCCAAAGAGATAATGGACAAAAAGACTTGTACAAAAATATTCATAGCTGCGCTCTTTGTGGTGGCCAAAAATTGGAAAATGAGGGGATGCCCTTCAATTGGGGAATGGCTGAACAAATTGTGGTATATGTTGGTGATGGAATACTATTGTGCCAAAAGGAATAATAAAGTGGAGAAGTTCCATGGAGACTGGAACAACCTCCAGGAAGTAATGCAGAGCGAGAGGAGCAGAACCAGGAAAACATTGTACACAGAGACTGATACATTGTGGTACAATCGAAGGTGATGGACTTCTCCATTAGTATCAATGCAATCCCTGAACAATCTGCAGGGATCTAAAAAAAAATACTACCCACAAGCAGAGGATAAACTGTGGGAGTAAAAACACCGCTGAAAAGCAACTGCTTGACTACAGGGTTGGAGGAGATAAGACTGAGGAGAGACTCTAAATGAACACTATAATGCAAACTCCAACAACAGGGAAATGGGTTCGAGTCAAGAACACATGTGATAACCAGTGGAATCATGCGTCGGCTATGGGAGAGGGAAAGGCGGGGGGGGGGGGGGGGGGGGGGCGGGGGGGGGAGGGGAGGAAAAGAAAAGGATCTTTGTTTCCAGTGAATAATGTATGAAAACGACCAAATAAAATAATATTAAAATTTTAAAAAAAAATTGGAAAGTAAGGAATGGTTGAGTAAGTTATAGTGTAGGATTATAATGAAAACATTATACTCTAAGAAATAACAGGTAGAAAAATCTCAGAAAAAAATTGGAAAGACACAAATCAAAGCAGAGTAAAGTAAGCAGAACCAGGAAAAAACTGAACACAGTGGTGGCAATACTGAATAATGAACAACTGTAAACAGTTTAGCTATTCTTAGCAGCACAGTGATCCAAAACAATCCCAAAGGACTCAAGATAAAAGATGCCATTTGCTTCCAGAGAAAGAACTGATGGAATATGAATGCAGACCAACACAAACTTTTTAAATTTTCTTTCTTAAAGTTTTTTGTTTGTTTGTTTGACTTTTCTTCCATAATAGGATTAATATGGGAAAATATTTTATGTGATTGCACATGTAAAATCTCTATATCAGATTTCATACCGTCTGAGTTGGGGGGGGGGGTGGAAGGGAAGGGAGAGAGAAAGAGACTCCGAATACTTTTTTAAATGATGGAAATTCTTTTTACATGTAATGGGGGGGGGGATACATTTAATTTAATTTTAAGAAGAAATTCAACCATGTAAATATCAGAAATTTTTGTCCAGGCAGCTTTTCAATATACAAGATTTTTGTCCATTTTTTAAAAAGCTAAATCATGAATAGTTCCATTTCTTGATTTTTAGTATTTTAAGGAATTCTGGTGCCTGGGGCAAAATCAACTGAGTAAGGCAAGGTTGGATAGGGGCAGAGTGCTATAGCTGAATAGGACAAAGTTTGTCCATGCTCTCTTGGCATGCTGACAACTCCTGACCCAAATAACCAACACCTAAGAGAAGGCAGTTGGTGACACAGTGGTAAGGAAAGGAAGCCTCAAGGGTAAGGGGGACAGCTGGCACTCTCAAGGGTGACATCTTGAAGAAAAGCATAAGATCTAGATGGACACATTTTGTGCCTTCTAGTCAAAGTCCTACTTTAGGTGATAAAAATGAAAATAATAGGGCTTAGATCATAGTTGTAGTCAATCTGACTGTAAAATAATGTCCTCTTTTTTAATTTAAAGGACAGAGACAAAAGAGAGAAAAGGGAGAAAGAATATATAGAGGGGAACAGTGAGAGATTTGGGGTGGAGCATATTTAAAGAGAGAAGCAAGAGTTTGAAAGAGGGAAATTGAAATGACCAGAAATTGAAAGAGAAAGAGAGGGAGTCTGAGAAAGATGGAAAAAGAGAGAGATGGGGGGGGGGAGATTGGGAAAGGGGTAGAGGACGATTAGTAAAAATTAAGAGAAAAGGAGAATGGGAGATTGAGAGAGAGGCTGGACAAAGGAAGTGAGGGAGAGAGGATAGTGGGAAATGGGAGGGGGATTTCCTTTAACTTGAAAGACAAAAAAAATTCCTACTTTTCCTGTCAGTTTTCTTCACACTACTTCAGAATATTTTTTCTTATTTTTACAACAAAGAGTGCTAATGTTGGCAACTCTACACAAACTTTGGGAGCATGTGTGTTAATTAATATCCCACACAACCAGCTAAAAGGAAAAGAACACATTATCTTTATGGGTATAATTTTGGTTTGTTAATAGAGACATTTTCATGATGCCTTTAATTTTCAAGGTCTTATAAATATATAAATTTTTCCTTCAGACATGTTTAAATGTAGGGAAATCACAATGCCAGGGAAACAGATTGGGACCACAGAGTCCAGAATAGAATTGAGAAATTTCCAAAAAAAAAAAAAAAGTAAATTAATATACAAAGGAGTCTAAATTCAAGAAGGACTAAAAGAGAAAGTATAATTTTAGGAGTTAGTAAAGTCTTAGAGATTATTTAGGGGATGAAGATTGTATATAAACTAAATGTCTATCTAGTGACCATAAATCTTTAAGGTAGGAGATATGGCCATAGTCAGCTCACATTTAACCTTTTCTTGCTGTGTTCTAAAATGAATAACTAATGAGGAAAGCCTGTCTGCTTCAAAGCTTTTTACAGAATTTGGACTGGGGGGAATTTTATCAATCTTGCTTTTGTTGCTAAAAACATGGAATTATTTTAAAATGTACAGTATGTCAGAAACATGGCTCCATGTCCTTTGAACTCACCCTGGCCATTATAGATGCAAGAGGTATTTTTTATCTAGTTTTTTAACCCTTACTATACATCTTAGAATTAATACTGCATATTGGTTCCAAGGCAGAAGAGCAATAAGGACTAAGCAATGGTGGTGGGAGCTGGGGGTGGAGATTAAGTGACTTGCTCAAAGTCACATAGCTAGGAAGTGTCTGAGATCAGATTGGAACCCAGGATCATCTCTCTCTCTGAGCCTGGCTCATAATCCACTTCTAGCTGCCCTTGATATTGTTATCTATCAAAGTTCTGAGTTTCCTGAGTCCCAATATGGCCTCTGACATTTATTGTTTTTTGATCATGGGCCAAAAGCCACTCATTTTCTCTGACTCAGTTTCCTTAAATATGAAATAGGATTAATAATTCTAGTATTTACCTTCTTTTATAAGATTATGCAAGGGATTAAATCCCTGGAAAGTGCCTAGCATTATCTTTAGTTCTAGGGGTAAAGACAAAAATGAAAACAGTTCCTACTCTCAAAAAGCTTACATTTCACTGTTTTGAGGATCAAAAAATGTTGTTTAAAAAGCACCATGTAATCATCAGCTTTTATCATTTTGTGCCTTGGAGCTATGGGAGTTTGGGTTGGTTAGAATTGCTAAGGTAATAAATAGAAAGAATAGAGAGCAAGATGGTAGGAGAAATTGAAAACAGAGGAGTATGTTGTACCTCTAATTAAATTATCTAGCAGGGCAATCATGCTGGAACAATGCTACAGATATTTTTGAGTATATGATGTAAGTTGATTTAATCTAAATGTAATCACAGATATAGAATGATAACAATGAAACCAAGTAATGGGATCTAATAATTTATAGACCTTAAACATCTCCCAAATTGGCTTCTCAGTTGATTACCAGCATCTAATCTTCTTGAGTGCAAGGAAGATGGAATAGTTGGTTTTATTATCAGCATTAATATATTTATTTCCTCAGAGTGCATGAAGCATCCAAAAGGATATTAGGAATGTGGAAGGGGTTTGTATATCACCTTCTAGCCTGTTACACTCATAGCTCTTGGAAAATTTCTAGTTCTGTTGGCAGAAGTGGGATAAGAATGACCCCATTGAAGGGGACAAAATTTGTTTCCCTAAAGCTATATGTTGGTGAAACCAATTTTGTGTTCCAGGAAATCACCAGTCTCCAGCTTCTATATCCTTAATGTCTTCCCCCTTAGGCAGTTGGAGGAAAGTTTTCAATTTTCTTGACTACATGGGTTTGGAAAGGGAAACGAATATGTTCTGAGGAGAAACAGAGGTATGTGATGGGCAGCAGATGCTTTGGTACCCCAGCTGTAGCACAAAAGTCAGTGTAAGAAAGGGAATCTTTGTCAGATGGTGCAGTGGGATTTGATAAAATTGGAATTGCAAGATAGGAACCAGGATTTTCACTGCCTCCCTCTCTGCAGTCAAAGACATTTGGACTTAACGTCTCTTTGTGACTTGGCCATTTTCCTAAATAAATGAACACTAGCTTTCCTGTGACATCCCTGCTTGGAGTGTCTGCTAACTGTAATGCCTCATGAAGGCAGATACATTCCAGAGAAAGCTTTCTGTTTGTTTTCTGTAGTGTAGTAAAAAGAGAATGAACTGCAATCAGAATCTTGCAAGGATAATAGTAGCTTCAGAACTAGAAGGAAACTTAAAGGCCAGCTAGTCTCTTCTCTTCCCTCCTTTAGAAGAGGTCTAGAGACTTGGCCAAGGTTGTGTAGGCAGCAAGTGACAAGTCACTTAACCCATCATCTAAGGATGAATTGCGTAGGGATATAATAATATTTTATTACAGGGTTGTTGGGAAGTTCTGATTATGTATAATTTATATAGCATGTGGAAAACCATAAAATAATATATAAATGTCACATTATTATGGGGGATCTCCATAAGAAGTTGAATTTATTTTAAAAAAACCATGAGAATCAGATATGATGGTCTTTGAGTCTCAGAATGTGGTCTGTAATGTCTTGGGGGTCTCCAAAATACTTTCAGGGGTTTTGCTAGGTTTTAACTATTTTCATAATAGTCAAGTGTGTTTATTAAAATGCTCTTCCTTTTTCTAACTACATATTTGTATGAGACTGGATCTTTACAAAATAATTCCATCAAAACAATATATTGGAACAGGTTGAATATAGGAACAGATATAAAAATCTGACTATATTAAGTGAAACATCAAAAATATTTACAAAATTACATGAAACCATAATACCACTAATTTTTTTTAAATGCAGTTATTTTAAATAAAAATGATATTTATGCTATGTTTATTATCATAAAATGAATAAATAAATGAACATTTAAGAATTTATTCATTTTAATTTTTAATATGGTATATATTGATACATATAATCTATATAAATTGAAGTTCTTTGGGGTCTTCAATAATTTTTAAGACTGAAAAGGGTTCCTGAGACCCAAATATTTGCAAGCTACTTGGTTAAAAGAAAGACACTCGGGGCAGCTGGGTAGCTCAATCAATTCAGACCCAGCCCTAGAGATGGTAGGTAGGTCCTAGGTTCAAATCTGGCCTCAGACACTTCCCAGTTGTTGTGGCCCTGGGAGAGTCACTTAACCCCCCTTGCCTAGCCTTGGCCACTCTTCTTCCTTAGAACAAATACACAGTATTGATTCCAAGATGGAAGGTAAGGGTTTAAAAAAAAAAAAAGAGTCTCATGGTTAAAATATCTGGAATTCTTAGAATTGATTAGCCTGGGGCAATCCACTTAATTCCTCTGTGGTTCAAGTTTCTCACCTGTAAAATGGGTAAAATAACACTTGCATTGTCAACCCAACAAATCATACTAAGGAAAGTACCTTCTAAATCATAGGAAAGTGCAATCTACCCTGGAGTTGTTGTGGTGATGGTGATGGTTATTCCAGGAAGATATAGTTCAGAATAGCCTATTTGTCTTCCTGTAACTAACCTTAAGAGAGAGTTTAATTTATTTGCCCACTTCCTCCTCCAATCTCAGGTCCCTTGGTACAGACTTCGTACTATGGTATCTTTCCAGGCTATATGCTAATTATTCACTCACTCTTCATGCTAATCAAAATGGCCTACTTGGAATTTCCCATATATGATATTACCATGTCTTTCATGCCTTTGATTGTCTAGAATTCTGGTCCTTCTCACTTCTGATATCTAGCACTATTTAAAGTTCAGCTCCAATGCCTTAATTAACCTGGTTCCCTTCTCTCCCTATATTCCTACACTAACTAACCAAGTCATTAGTACTCCCTGTCCCCCCACAATATTTACTTCTCTGTTTACACGGTATTCTTCCTTTAGTAAGATATAATCCTCTTAAGTATAAGAATCATTTTATGGTTGCCATTGATTGCCTACTGACATTTGGATATTGTAGTTACTTAAATAATTGAATTAAAGATTTGTCATAGTATTCAACTACTACCCAAATATTTTCTATATCCTTCCCTCATCTACAAAAATGCTTCTCCCAATCCTTGGGACTATCTTTGGAGACTGTTCAATAACTCCCTCTTTTCTTTAGAAACTGTGTAGATGCTAGAATCATAGAATCATAGAAATTAGGAGAGACCTTAGAAGTCAATTAATCCAACCTTATATTTTCAGAGCAGGAGTTCCTGTGTTCAAATTTCACTTCAGACACTTCCTAGCTATGTGAGTTTGGGCAAGTCACTTAACCCCATTTGCCTATCCCTTTTGTCTTTGAGTTATTACTAAGAGAGAAAGTAGTAGTTTAAAAAAAGCCGACAAAGCTCAGGTAATGAATAATGGTTGAATTGATTTAATTTGGAGAGAGGAAAAGGGAGCACAGAATTTGAGAGTTCTCATTTTCACTCTCTCTCTGTCTCTCTGATTCTCTCTCCTTTCTTCCTTTTCCTAACCCCAACTCCCCAGCAGGTAATAGCAGTGCTTCAGAGGAAGAAATGAGAACAAGAGGTTAAGTGGGAAATGTGAAAATGTCAAAGAAGAATATAAAGAGAGGAGAACCTAACCAATATATTGAAAGCAATTGCTTTCTAAATTATTCTGTCTCCATTCATGTCTTGCTTTTGTGGAAATTTACAGCATCCTTTGGGGCTACCTGGCACATTTTAGAAGCACCTGATGCTTTTAAAACAATAAGACCAAAATGAATGTCTACCAATCTGTAAATGGAATGAAAGACAATTTTCCCTTTAAAATAGTGCTGCAATTATCTGTACTCCCAAATATTGCAATTTCAACAGATATGTGTGCATCCATTGAATCTGAATAGTTATTCTTCTCCTGAAAATCCACTAGTTCTGTCAATTCTGTTCTGCTATAGGTGAGTCCCAAGCTATTGTTCAATTTCTAGCTAGCTATTGGAAGTGTTGAATTCTTATTTTTGACTTGAACTAGAACCTATGTGAGAATGGCTTCTTTGACTTGAAGACTGAGTCAAATTAAAATCTGGCTAACTTAAAACAACAAGAATTGATATTGGGACAATTAGGTGGCTCCATGGATAGAAAACCGAGCCTGGAGATGGGAAGTCCTAGCTTCAGATTTGGCCTCAGACACTTCAGAATCTGGGCAAGTCACTTAACTCCCATTGCCCATCCCAATCATAATTCTTCAACTGTAGAGTTTCAATTTTTTAAAATTTCTGGTTGTGAGCTAGATCAAGCATCTCACTTGGCTATTGTGCTACCTGTTTACTGTGTTTGCTTGCTTTAGGGATAAATCAGACATTACTTGGCTATTAGAATGGTGCCCTCCTAGGTCAGGCAAATGTCTCAGAGTATGGGCTACTGCTGCTGGGCTGGGCTGGGCTAGGCTAGGCTAGGCTAGGCTAGGCTGCCTGCTCTTCTGCTGAGCTGCTAATCCCAAACCAGTCAGGAATGTTGCTCTGTCACTGGATTTTTTTTAAGGCACAGAATCACTACAGTATAAATAGATTCACCCAAATTCAAGCTATCTCTTTCATAGACAAATGCAAATTTTCACCTCCATTAGCTATTGGATTGGCTCAGTGGTACTGAACTATCTTCTCTTGCATTATTACAGAGCTCTTTCAGATGGAGTGCCAGTATGTTTTTACAGTTAGAGCAATATTCCTTAGTCCAGAACTGATAGACACAACTCTTCTTTTATCCCTTTAGGGCCTCATCTTTGAGCTTTGTCTCCTCCAAGCCTATAATGTTTTTCAGTAATTTTTTCAGACAAGTCTGACCCTGTGACCCCATTGGTGGTTTTCTTGGCAAAGATACTGGAATGGTTTATCATTTCCTTCTCAAGCTTATTTGACAGATAAGAAAACTGAGGCAAATAGAGGCAAATTTGTCCAAGGTCACAAAGCTCTCTCTCTCTCTCTCTCTCTCTCTCTCTCTCTCTCTATATATATATATATATATATATATATATATATATATATATATCCAGATTTGAATTCTGGAAAAATGAGTCTTCTTAATGTCTGGACTCTATCTACTGTACTACCTAGCTTCCTGTAGTAGGAGATAGCTAACCTCTCCTGTTCAATAATCCTAATTGTTAATGCCCTCACAAAGAAGAAGAGATTCTTCTTTGCTTTATGGTGATCAGTTATGATTTAGTTATGCTTCTTAGTCTATGCAGTCTCATGAAATGTATACAAGACCATTGTCTTTACTGGACCCTTCATATACAGTTGAAGTTATTCAAGCCACATATACTAATTAAGACATGAGACATTTGTTTGGAATCTGTAGGTTCTCCCCTTCCTATTTTCATATTCCTCCTTTACTGCTCCCTCTAACCTTTAAACTTTGTTGAAATCTCACTGAGACACATTATACACCAAATATTTGAAATGGTAACTGAAATGGGTCCCATGGAGCTGTTGTTCTGTAACTATTCATTTTCTGTGACTCACTCTTTCTGCACATGGTGAGAAGACTAAGGGCCTTTTAAAATATAGTAAGTGATTTGCAATGGGTCATCTTAAAGGTAACAAAATCATCATTCCTAAATTTCACTTATGAGGCTGAACAATAACAACTTCACTAATTCAACCAGTGAAATTTGGTGTTTATTTATAGCATATATGAGTGGACAGGGCAGAATGGAGGGATAAAGGATACAATATATTGAAAGCAATTATCTTTGCTCAGAAAAAAGGTTGGTCACTTATTAGGGAAGCCAAATCATATGCATTTGAATCAATTAGTGAACATTGTAATTGAGAATATTATGACATGCTAAGTCAGATACAATTATTGGTAGATTTAAAGTACTCAAGAGTTTTAGCCTGGTAAAGAACACACTTACTGAGAAAAGGGTCATAGGTCTCAAATATCTGAGGGGTTGTTGCAAAGAGATGGCTTAGGTTTATTCTGCTTAACTCAAAGGGAAATAACTAGGGAATTATAAATTGATACATATAGGAGGTCAATTTCAACTGAACCTAAGGAAGATCTTCCAAAAATTTATACCTATTCATATCTGGGATTGCTTATTTGAGAGGTAGTGGATTCCTTCCTCTTGTAGGTGTTAAGTAAAGGCTAATGATTCTTTGTCATAAAGATGTTGAAATGGGTATTTGTGTTTCATTCAGGCAGGAACTAAATTATATAATATCTGAGATCTTTTCTAGATTCCGTTTTACAAAGTTTTTTGGATAGTTTAAACAAACTTTTGAGTGATGAGCTTTTAAACTTTGAATGCCTTTTCTTTTGTTTCTTTGCCCATGTTGGTCAGTTTATAAAGAATAGGTTTTATATTGCTATTTTCATTTCAATTGGGCATATGTACTATGGGTATATGTACTATGTAAACAATGACTGTTTACATAGATTGACTCCACTTTCCTATGTGTCTCTTTATCTGAGAGTAAAATTTAACTTCTTCTGGGAAAGAACCACTCGTCCCATCCCTACATGTTAATATGATATGCAATTGATGTGGGAGAAATGCACCCAAGTCTGTGGCAGGGTCTCACCCCAAGAATGGGAGACTCAAACTGTTCAGTTCACAAGTAAGAAAAGAATTTTATTTGAATAAGTGGTGCTTTTGGGTGGTAATATAGCCCAACAGCTGGTGGAATAGTCTGGGGGCTAATCAGGTAGCCTTAGGGCTCATGGACAAGCCCAGGGTCTAGTAGAGTAGCTTCTTCGGAGCTGATAGTAGCAGCTCCTCTGGAGAGTGGCAACTTTCACTGTGCAGTGGAAGCTTCCACATTTTATGGATGAGGGTTAGTATATGTATTGGGTCTGGTATCTTAGCATCTCCCTTTCCAAACTCAAGTATGTTGTAGGGAATAAGAAGCATGTGCAAGATTGGAGGCCTCAGAGCACAGGTTCTATGTTTCTCCACTTTGTCATCATTTTTCAGGGAGAGGTCTTGATGTCCTTTCAGAGTGGGAACATGAGGAGGGGATACAGTACACTGTAGGACCTCTATAGGTAATGAATTCTAAGAACAACATAAGCAATTAATAAAATAGAGAAGGTACAAAGCCAATGCCTAGCATAGAGCATTACAGATCTAGTAGTACACAGAGTGAATAACTACATATGATTAATATGATATAATAATATGAATAATCTACAATTCATGCTTGATTAATGCTGCAACTGCAGGTGTTGAAGTTCATGTTTAACTATTGAGAAATGCCAGATTTCAGAATATGAGGTTTACTATTACAGAATTCCCATTATTGCCCCTTTCTGCCCTCTGCCAGTCCACATCACAATCAGTTGATTGTGGTTTTTTTTTTTGGTATAAAATGCTACAATACCTTACATAGCAAGAGCCCACACAGATGGCAACAAAGGCAGGAGTGCCACTACAAAATCAAAATATAGCATCATCAGTAGGAGAGAAAAGTTAGCTGTAAGTAGAAAGCCAAGAGGGGATGATAACATGTTTATTACATGAAAGGAAATCATCAAAACACTCATGAATGCATACCTATTCAGTCATGTGGTCGCAAGAAATTTAATCTAGAAGTCACAAGACAAGTTTTAGACTGTGTAATAGTTAAAATGGGGGGGGGGGAATTGAGGCAGGTAGAAATTAGTTTCTCTCTGCAAGGAGTATTATATTTTTTAGAGGTTTATTAAAGGTTGAGACAAGTAAGAAAGGCACGTGCTAGGTGGGCCGAGAGGCCCAATTCAATTTCACTCACATCATGAAAGACATGTCTGCACCGAAGAGGAAGTAGGAAAGAGGGAACATAGCCTTTACAACCAGATTAAATACCCCATCTCGCTCTTGGCCCAGGTGAGGTTACAAGGCATTTTGGGAAGTGAGCAAGGACTTCTGGGGAATGGAGTCCAGAGGTCAAATCTCCATTTTTACAACTGGGCTCTGACAATCAGTATAAATCTTTTTTTTTTTTTTACTTCTCAGTCATGGTCTCCTCTATGGTAAAAAAGAATAATAATACTTATACTGCCTACCTTATGAAGATCTTGTGGGGAAATGCTTTGTTATTCTTGAGTTGCCATTTTTATGGCATAACCTTATTCTTGTTAGTGACTTCCCATTTTAGCCATTTCATTTGAAAAAAATTGAAACATATTTCTTTCCATTTAATGATAATTTAGTTGCCCTTCCTCTCACCACCACTGTGCAAACAAAATTCTTATAACAAATGTGCATAGGTAAACAAAACAAATTCCCATCTTCCTCACAACCAAAACTCATTTTTTGTCTTGAGTCAATCACCTCTGTCAGGAGGTAGGTAGTATTTTTAATTATTGGTTCTCTGGAGTCACAGGAATGGCTGAATAAATTATGGTAGTAATTGAATACTATTATGCCTTAAGATGCAATAAAAGGAATAGTTTCAGAGAAACCTGAGGAGACTCATATGAACTAATACAAAAGGAAGCTAGCAGAACTGCTTTTATAGTAAGGAACAACTGTGAAGACAAACAACTTAGAAAGATTTTAGAATATTTATCAATGCTATGATGGTTCATTTCAGTATCTTCACTATCCGATAGTTTTCTTGAACCAAGCATTAAAGGAAGAATGGATGGCCTTAGCATGGGAGCTGCTCTTTTGGAATGGAGAAGGTAATTGTTTGAGGTAGGGGAAGAGAGTAGATGGGTGTGGCAGAAGCCTGCTCCTTAAGGATTCTATACCACCTTATTTTCTTTTCTCATGGTAGGAACATGTGGCAAAGTAGGATTTAAGATGAAAGGATATGAAGGATTACACTGATTCTCATATGTGCCACTACATTTTTGTTGGATGAAAGACTACTGCTATACAAGTAATTAGAGAATCATAGCATTTTAGAACTGGAAGGAACTTTAGAGTCCATGAGATCCAAGACAAACTGAGCAAGAATGTCCTCTATAACACATCTAACAAATCTAGCCTTTAATTGAAACTCTCAAGAGGCATCCCATTCTACTTTGGAGTAGATTTGATTATTAGGAAGTTTTTCCTTACACGAAGCCTAAATTTGTCACTTTTCAGGTACTCTCATGCTTTTGTTCTCTGGAGTTAAATAGAACAAGTAGAAGACTATTTTTACTAGTAAGATCCCTTCAAATAAAGGACAATTGCCAAGACCTCCTTAAATCTTCCCTAGGCAAACCATCCTCACTTTTTTCAACTAATCCTTATATGAGTATGAGAACCTTCAACATTATGGTTGCCTTCCTCTGGATACACCCTGTCTATCTATTCAATGCCTGTCCTAAGAGTTGATGACCATTCTGAAGATGGTACTTCAGATATGTTCTGGCTAAGAGTTCAATGGAATTGTTATCTCCTTATTCTTGGATGCTAGGCTTCTGAATTCAGGTCATGATTTCTTAGCTTTCTTGGCTTTGATTTCATACTGTTGATTAATATTGAGCTATCAGTCTTCTAAAATCCTCAGATTGTTTTCAGATAAAAGTCCCGTTTAAACATGTTTCATTCATCTTGTACTTTTGAGGTTGATTTTTAGAATTCAAGTAATTCTTGGCTGTTACATCAAAGTTTGAAATAACTCTATTTCACTTAAAACTTATTCTGACCCTAGTATTATCCCCAGATTTCTACAGTGGATCACAATTGAGATAGGAATGTGTAGACTATGGAGAAAGAACTTTCTTGCTTTTAAAATTTTTAATCTTTGCACTCACAGTTTTATAACCCCTTTCAAATTTAAAATTAATATTTTAACTCTTGTGTCCTAGACAATAATGACCCATCAGGAGTTATAGAATGATAGCTTCAAATTAATAGGAAAGTGAAAGGATCATTTTTCTTTCAAAAATGTTTTTCTATAATATAAAATGAAAATTTTCTTATATCAAATTATATTTGGAGTCTTTTTTCCTGTAGAATTTTATTTCTACTTATAGGGGGAAATTTACTGAGGCTGATTGTGTGTTGTAAGAAATAGAGAAAGTAAGAGGGAGGATTTGCAGCTCATTGAAAAGCAGGGTAGTTCAGTGGAAATAGAAACTTGTTTTGCCATCATAAAATCTAGGCTCAGGTTCCAGTTCTATCACTTACTTTGTCACTTAAACCCTGCATAAGTCACTTAAAGTCAGTTTACTCACCTGTGAAAGGAAGGGTTGGAACCAGATGATAATTATGATCCCTTCTAGCGCTAAGACCTAGAATTCTTTTATTTTAAATTTAGGTTTTCTCAATTTTGAGTCAGTTTTTAAAAATAAAAACAGAAACTAGTTCAATATAAACCCCTTTAAAAAAAGCACCCCCTCAACCCCCACTTCTGTTGTATGTAGAGAAGTCCCTTGAACATCATAGCTGCTTAGTGCTTATTAGGGAAGCAGGAGGTTTTGTATCTCCAATTCATTGGTTATGTATTCTCATAGGGTCATGGCACAGGGAAAATGGAAGCAAGATAAGGAAGGAATTAGAAGTAGCTGGATGGGACAAGAGGAATGGGATCTGATTCACTCTCATTCTCTCCGCATTCCAACAAAGGACAAAAAGTCTTAAACTTAACCCTGCCTTTACAAGGACAGATTGTATTCTGTTAAGAGAAATATTTTATGCCATTTCAGCCACTGTTTCAAGGTGAAAAAGGAAAGAAAAGAGAAAATAAATTAATGGGGAGAAAGGAAAAAGATGTGTATGGTGGAAATCTTTATCCTCTTAAGTTTCCTCTGCAAATGAGGGAGAAGGTACGAGAAAAAAGCAAATATACAAGATCATGATGTTATGTATGGTGAAAATTCTGCCATTGGAGAGCTTAATGAATATTAGACATTTGGGTTGCCTGGTCAGAAATGAATAATCTGTATCCTCCAACCTGTCTCAGAACTTGTTTGGATTCTGAAAGGGAAATGTTTCTAATAACACAGAAACAAAGGGGGGGAAAAAACCCTTTCCTTATTTTTATTTAAATAGTCCCTTTTTTCTACTAAATCCAAATTCAGAAAATCCAAGCTTAAAAGCAAAGAATCCTGGGTATGTCTTCTAGTCTTCTAGTCCAATAAACTTGCTCTTTCTCTTATTTCCTCTACCTCCTATTCTCCTCTTTCCATTAATGTTGATTAAAAAAAAATGTTACTGTCACTTTCTGTATACCATCCAAGACAGCAGTCTATTGTCCTTTCTTGGTCACTGCAAGTCTTCAAGAAATGAATATTTTTTTTTGTTATTCCTGCCCCCCCCCCCAATTTGGTAGCTAAGATTCCAAAAAATCAATTGTGTCTTGTTACAACATAGGTTTCACTCTATCCGAGGGGGTTTTAGGGACTTGGAAACCATTCTGATCTAGCCCAGAGCTTCCCAGTTTTTTTTCAAAGGGATGGCTGAGTAAGAAGTAAAGCATGGGATTTCATGGTTAATTAACTAAAACTGAAGGAGAAGCTGTGAAGTTATCCACCAACACAGAGCATGTGTAGAGTCACACATCAGAGCTGTTTCTCCCCAGGCAGCCACGACTTGCATGAGCTGCAAATGTGGTTAGTGGAAATGAGATCTCAATTCAGCTCGGCAGCATGTGACTTCCTATTTCTGTAAGGTACTTCCAAGGGACTTCCTCTGCAAAGTCGGCTCGAGCCTCTGGAGGTTTTAATCCAGAGCCATAGTGAGGTCTGCCTTCATCCTGGGCAGAGTTTTCCCTGAGAACGTGGTTTGAATTTTCTTTTTCCTTTTATTCCTTTGCTCTCTTTTCCATGTGCCCTGCCCAGCATGCAAGGATCTGGTGGCTCCTACCCGGGACTGCAAGTTGAACACCCTGGTCCAGATCTCCGTGATCCATCCAGCAGAGCAGAGTGTGACAAGGTACTCCAGCACCGAGACTGTTGAGGTGAGCATGCTGCTTGGTCCTGTGGTCAGTCATGGGGCACCATGTGCTTTGTCCTTAAGATTTCAGACATCAGCTGAGAGGAGTTACCTCCTCAGCTACAGGAGCGAGTTAACTCTTAAAGCTGGCATACCTGAGGATATTAAGTGCTTATTGGCAACTGAACAGGGTAAACAACTGGAAAGGAACTTGCCTTTTCTCGAAAAGGCTTTCCAACGGGAGCCACGAAGCAAAGTTACCACTTCCGACTTTGCAAATTTTGAATAATAGAGGCAAAGGGATTTCAAGTAAGCATGGATTAGGGCTCAAATAGTGGAAATGTTTCGAGTTTCTGGAAATGATTTATTTCTTTTACACACATTTATGATCTCTCGCTTCCATTCATCCTTCCCCCTCCCCCACAGGTACTTTTGACAAAGTTGAAAGATCTGTGTTCTATGCCTGGTTACCTGTCCATTGTTTCCCTTTTATTCTCACTCTTTGTCTATGAGTGTTCTTTATTGTTTGGAGAGCAAATGGGGAGGTTGGAGGATAGGAAAAAAGTGTAAGTATGTTTCAAACAATGGGGTAAACTTTGGCGTCGAGAAACTATATTCTGAGTTCATTTTGGAGGAAAGGTGCTCATACTTCTTGGGTGTTTCCCTATAACTTTGAAACAGAGAAATCTGTATTTATTGTAGCTTTTATGTGAAGTAACCAAACTGTTGGAAGTAATTATTATTTTAGTTCCCATGAAAGGAGAAAATATTTCTTTTTGATTATATTTACTTTCCTGGTCAGCTAATTTACAATGTTAATGAAGGCAAGGCTATTAACTTAATCAATCTGTCTAAAGGAGAGGAAAGTATCCTCCCCACTCCTACAAATCTGCCCTTTTTTTATTTGGCTCCAGACCATTTTGCCATAATTTGAACCAGAAGTCATCCTCTGGCTTCATTACCAGCCTGCTTGCCTCCCAGCATAGATTCCCTGTCTTCATGCAGTTTGGGAACAAGTGATTCAGAGGGAGTTAAAACCATTTTCTTTCATAGCTGTGACCCATATTTTACACACACAGCCCAAAGTCTGCCTTGTGGAAACTTTGGGTTCTGGTGACTGAGAAAAACTCTGATTTAACCCTGTTGTTGATGGAATTCACTACAAATGGTTAGTCATCCAAAGAAAACTTTACAAAAATAGCAATATAGGTTGTTTTAGATGGAAAAATTTAGTTCAAGTAATTTCCTGTGCCTCTTTAAAGGTCTGTCTTTACAAACCTTCCCAGTAAAATTACAATGAAATATCCTGATGTATTTCAACACTTTAATTTTTAGGCAGAACACTTTGTCTGAAATAGCAATATATACAGCCAGATACCGCCTGGTTTGCAGAATGTCATCAAACCTTGCTATGTTATTGATTCAAAGTAATAATAGCAACAATAATAACAATTTGATGTTGCCTGCCAACATCTTAAAAATGAATTGTGAGTATTAATATATCTTCATTACCCACTGGGCACTAGTATTTTAATGAGAGAAAATCTACCATATTTTCCATCATATTTAGGGTTTCTTCTATTACTTTCCAAGTCAGTCAGAAAACAATAGCTGAATGTGCAAAAACAAATGGACTCTCTCATAGCATGCCAGTCATAAATGAGATAATGATAATATGAAATGAATAGCTAACCTTGTACTACAAACCATAGAGTGGTTTGTTGGGAGAGCCATGGTTTATTTTTCGTTTTTTGTTTTTTGTTTTGCTTTTGCTTTAATCAGCCAACATCTTAAGTTGTTTGCACAAGTCATGTCTACTTCACTTAAATGCACCCAGAACAGAATGACAGCCAGGCCTCAGGAAGGACTCCACCAGACAGAGAAAATAAATTGTTTATCATGGCACAGCATGAGCAGGTCTGATAAATGATGACAGGGCCAAGTAAGGGCATTTATTACTATCAAGTAGCTTCCTCTTCATCCCAGAAACACCTCTTTCTCTGGTGTGATCAGCTTTTTGTGTCCTGAATGTTAGTTAGGCCAATGTCTATGGAGTGTCATTTGACCAATAGGTCTCTTTTTCTTGTACATGAAGTATTTCCTGGGGGGAAGGGGAGAGGGCAAGGAAGTCCTAAACATTCTTGGTGCCCTCTCATCTGTTACTGCATGCTGAGCTGCCTGCAGCTGTTACCTAACTTGAATCCAGGCTGTCTGCTTGTGTTATACAGGGAACAAGAAACCCACTGTTTCTGACTGGTGTGACATTTCCACCTGAATACCCTATCTATGAGGAGACCAATATCAAGCTAACAGTCTATGATGTCAAGGATAAATTTCATGAAACGGTAAGTATGACTTTCAGTTTTATTGGCAAAAAGAAGGGAGGGAAGCTTTCCCAAACAATTAATTCTTCTTTTTTAATGTTCTCTCCAAAACCACATCCATGGAGTTTTAGCAATATGTTGCTTTGCTATATTTATTTTATCCTTTGCCAAGAAGGTGGAGGTCCTTGATTAGGAGAAAATGAATAGGGGAATCTTTTCCAGAATTTCACTTAGTGAGTTTTAATTGGATTACATATGAAGTCTCATTCTGCAGACTGAGGGGGTTAATATTTTGTGCTTCTCTTTAATTGGTGGACAGAGAACATATGGAATAGATTGCCTTCAAGTAACCCTTTCCAAAGTATGTTACTAATCAGATAATGCTGCTCACATTGAAAACCAGCAGAATAGTGAAGTCTTTGATTATGAAGATCATGAATGTCCCTCATATTTCATTTGACTTATTTCCATACTGAGAACCTAAGTACCCTCAATATTGGCACTTTTATTAGCTTCCAAGTGGAAGAGAGAACAGGAAAATAGAAACCATCAATCTTCATTTGGTGATTTACATCAAGGCCTTTACAGGGCCAACCTTAGTCATGATCAAAGGAAGTAGTTCCCCGTTATGCAATTCTAGAGTTTAAAAATCTCCTCTTATACCTACTTACTAGCTATGTGATTTTGAGAAAGTCATTTCTCTTAAGCTTCATTACTGGAAAAATAGAGTTGTGTTCACTACCAACTTTACAGTGTTGTAATAAGAATATCAATAACTAATTCTTCATCACTTTTTGAGTTTTACAAAACACTTTACATGATTTCATTATAAATAATCCTTTGAGGTAAGTGCTCTGATTATCTCCATTTTATCCTCCATTTAATAAAGCTGAGGATCAAGGAACTTAAGTAATTTCAGGTATAGATGGCTGGTATATATGTGAGGTAAGATCTGAAAGTAGGACTTTCTGATTTTAGGCACATCACTATTCATAAAGGCAGGCTCCCTTTCTGTATTGCTGTTTTCTCCTCTGTAAATTGACAGAGATGTACTAGATATCCTCTTTGATTCAATGATGATAGGACCCAGAAAAATCTATATGTGAATACAAAATTATTTATGATGTTTAAGGAATAGGGAGCTTTTGGGTAAGTGGGGCTAAGGGAGGCTACCTCCACTAAAAAGATCCCTTGGTGGATGTATCTGAGACTTGTCTGAAACATATATGATTTGCTTAAGATCAGTTAGCTGGTAAGTGTCAGAGACAAGATTTGAACCCTGACTTCAAGTCCTGAATTCTGGTCATTTCACTTTGTTACCTTTTATAGATGTCTTTAAAAATTTTGTTCATTATTATTGGGCCACTTTTAATATCTTTCAGTCAACAAAGGCTCTTACATGACCTAAAATGTTGGCCATTAAAGTAATTTTTCTTCAGTGGACTACAAACAAAGGAAGAGTAATTATTTTCAGAAGGCTTCTTCAATAGAAGGTGCAAGAGAAGAAACAGCACTAATTTAGTAGCATTGCCATAGACAAGCTTATCTGTTTAGTTAGTTGACTTCTCAGAAAGTGTATAGAGGGGGGTTGAAAGAGGTCTTTGGGATGGGACATGGACTGGGCCCCCAAGGAACATGGAAGGAAGGAAGCAAGTCAGAGGAGAGTTGTGCTCTTCTCTCTTTTCCCATTCATACTTCTGGCTTATTTCTCTATCTTTCTCTCCTACCAGTTTTATAAAATAGAATAAAAAATACCATGTGAAAGAAAAGAAAAGTCACTGAACTGTGAGTTCAGGACACTATCTCTAGCCAGGTGACACTAAGCAAATGACTTCACCAAGTAGCACAGGTCCTAGAAGGAATATTAGAAATCAAAGAAGAAAATTGTTTCACTTTACAGATGCAGGTCTAAGATCCTAGGAGGTTAAGAGATTTGTCAAAGGTTACACCCAGGTAACAAGTTAATAGATTTCAAACTGAGGTTTTGGAAATTCAAATTCATTGTGCTTTCTAGGACACTTCAGCTGCCTCATTTGTAAAAATGTGTGCTTTGGGCTATATAATGCCCAAGGTCCTTTCTGGCTGACATTTTCTGCATTTATATTCATTATGGAAGAATTGGGATAAAGTCATCCTTTAAAAAAAAGATATTCTTACAATAAAGAAGTTATCTTAGTTCTGAGGTTCATTGAAAGTACAAGGATTTTCACATCAAGGGAATAAATACCCAGTAAGATGGCAATAAGAATACTCAGAATAAAGATGTATGTGGTCATTGTAAGCAAAGGGAGATAAGACAAATCACTGGAAAACAAATAAATCCAAAGTTGTTTTTTCAAAGACCTTTTATATTTTTAGCTTTGCAATGTTGCCTTTATTTTCTGTTATATCACACTTTCTGTTTTTAACCAAAATAAAAAAAAAAACAACCTTTTTTGTGTGTGTGTGTGTGAGGGAAGTGAGGATGGTGAAGTTTATTTAAACCTGACAACTAAAAAGAATTTGTAAGTTTGTTCACTTTTGTATTCCTATCCCCTTTCCTCTTCTACATAGGCAAAGTCCCTCTTCTCTCCCTCTCCCTCTCCCTCCCCCTCTTTCTCTCTCTCTCTCTTTCCCTCTTTCTCTCTCTCATTATCTCCTACTCTGCCTTTTTTTCTCCCTCTCCCTCCCACCTCCTCTCCCCCTCTTCTCTTCCCACTCTCTCTCTCCTCCCCATGCCCCCTCAAGATAGAGAAGTAAGGTGCTGGCCTGTTTCTGTGTATGTACTGGGAGATGGCAGAAAGAAGGAAAGGAAACTTTGTTTCAGGCAGAAGTAAAGAGTCACAGTGATGGAGAATGAATGAAGGAAAATAAAAACATTTATTAAGTACCTATACTTTGCTAACTGTTGGTGTTACAAATAGAAACATAAGTTAGATCCTAGTCTCAAAGATACACTATTTTAATGGGAAGAGACAAGCTCTATAAAAGATTTTAGATATAAGTTTAGAGGTCTTTGGGTTGCAACAGCAAGGCAAGTGGTGATTCATCTTCTTTAGTGTCATTTCCAAGAAGAAAACCATATCAGTTTCTGATATTGAACCATTTGGCAATGTCAAGTACCCAAGCTTTCTGTTCTGGATCTTCAAGAGCTGGGGCTGATGAGGAGGCCATGCTACCTACAAAAGTAGTGCTGTGTCTGGTATCTGTATGTTTGGAAATTGGATCCAATGGTAGGCATTGGAAGAAGATCCCCTTCTTCACAAGGATACTATACCATGGTGAGGACTATGGGTAGACCACACTGGAAGGCAGGCTGGTGCCCTGTGGAAGGATGGAGAGAGTATTTTTGACATGTAGTGGTAATGGTGGTTTGAATTGCCTGGCACATGCCACCTCCAGGTTATATTGCTACTTCAATCAGACTACTTTCCTTGCCCCAGATGTGTCATTAGTTGATGATTGGTATGGATGCTGGCAACTGGGTTGACACCTCTTTTCTTCATAGGGATTGCTTGACTGGATGATGGCTGAGTGTAGATGCAAATGGGACAGGCTAAAAACACAAAAGGAAGGCCCAATGCATTGTAATTTTCTGTCATATGCAAAACAGCTCATCCTTCTAACAAATCTGGGAGTAAGGTACAGCAGAGATTGACCATGGGGATTAGGTCATACACACACACACACACACACACACACACACACACACACACATCACTTTTGTTACTTCCTAAATTGTTTTTGTTTGTAATATGAAGAAAACATGAACTTCTACAAGTGATTTTCCTCCCTCTACTAAATGTATGTCCATGCTAATGTGTATATTAGGGAAAAAGCAATGAGCTAATACATTAATTAGGCTTTATGTAGAATTATATTATGAAAACTGATTGGTTTGCTGTCAGTGCTTTGTTGTTTATCAGAAGGGTTACAACATTACAAAAATTTGACTGGCTGCTGGGAACTACAATTCATAAGATTCAAACATACTTACCAAATGCAAATAATCAAAATAACGCATTACAAATATTTGTCATTTGTTCTGATACCCTAATTAAGGCAGAACCTCTTATTCAAAACATTGAGCAATTAGTTTTAGTGATGGTAGAGTTGTTAAGAAACTTAATTCATTTGTAAGCTACTTGTTCATCTTACCTTTTGAATGTCAGCCTTCTTGGAAACCTACTTTAAACTAAGTACATTTGACTTCTGCTTCTTTTTAGAGAATAATGTAAATGTGAAATATTATTTGTAGTTAGATATTTGCATATTATTCATTGTATTGCTGCTGTTGTTTTGAGTCTGTGTGACTCCATTTGGGGTTTCCTTGACAAAGATACCGAGTAGTTTTGCAAAAATAAGTTAAATTTGAAGCTTGTCTTGGCCCTAGATAAGAGAAAATCAACCTCTTTCCTTCTTTGCAAAGGTGGGGGAATTCCACCTATGACTGTGAAACATTATGTGTGTATGTATATGTATATATATATATATATATATATATATTCTTAGAATCCATTGTTATCTTGATTAGTTTTATAGAAATGTTATGCCTTTGTTTCTTTCTCTCTCTCTCTCCTTCCTTCCTTCCTTCCTTCCTTCCTCACTCTTCCTACTTCTCTCTTTCTTTCTTCTTATCTTGGATAGGTTACTAATCAGGGGAGCGTGGAAGGGAAAGATTGATAAATGAACATGTAAAAAGAAATTATTTTTTATTATTAAAGCTTGTGATTGAATTATAACTTTAAAGCATAAGCTTCTATATCAGGTTGGATTTGATTCTATGTTTCAATTAGCAGCAATTAGTTGGAAAATGAAATAGAGTTTACTATAACTACTATCTAAGATTTATACAAAGTTCAGTCCTAAAACACATATCCAGAGATCAGGGCTGAGAATTTTAGCTCTAATGACCTCTTTCTTTGCCTTCATCCATATACATTCTTTCTTTTCTTAAAAAGTATTTATTAGTATATTAAATTAAAATTCCCCACTATCTGTCTTCTTCCCTCCATTCCCCACACTAGAGAAGGCATCATTTGACAAGAGAGAGAGAGAGAGAGAGAGAGAGAGAGAGAGAGAGAGAGAGAGAGAGAGAGAGAGAACTATGTCTTGCTTATTTCCATTTCTCATTTCTATCTCTGGATGGGGGTCTGTTGCTATATATTCTGTTCTCTTGGTTCTGCTAATTTTGCTCATGATTTCATGTAGGTCTTCCCATTTTTAAAAATTAAATAGCTCATCATTTCTTATGGTACAGGAATTTTCCATCACAGTCATATGCCCTAATTTGTTCAAACATTCCCCAATTGATGGGTATCCCCTCAATTTCCAATTCTTTGTCACTACAAAGAAGACTGCTGTAAATATTTTAGAACTTAGGTTCTTTTCCTTTTTCCCTTATTAACCTTAGGATAGGAACCCAATAGTGGTATTGATGGGTCAATACAAGGTTTTAAAACTATTTGAGCATAATTCCAAATTGCTCTGTTTTCTTAGATCTTCAGTAACTAGCTTTTATACATAGATTGTAGGAGCATGGGAGTTATGTCTGATGGTATACCAGGAAGAGGTAGATTTGGATTCAGGTAATCTGGGTTATATCTTTACAATTCAGTGTCCTTAATTCTAAAGTGAGAGGACTGTGTTTGATGACTTCTAAAATCCTACTAGCTCTAAATCTGTAATTGTATGGTTTGGAGCCAGAAAAAGATGTCTACACATGATCTTTTCCAATACTTTAGCTATTCAGGTGAGGAAATTTAGGATTGGTATAGTGAGATGTTCAATATTTCTTCTACCAGCACCTCTTAAGAATAGAATGACTTTCTTAGGGCCGCAAACAGATCAAATGGCCTGAATTTCCAATTTCAACAAGTAGAGAAATAGTAACAGGGTCTTTACTAATTTGTGCTTTATCATAAGAAGGATGTATAATGATGAATAAATGTGTTACAGTTTGGATGAGTTTTTTAAAAGGATTTCAAGAGCTGAGTAAGAAGCATCAGAAAGGAAGGAGATTAAGAGGGCATAGAGTATCCTTCCTTGTTACCACTTTTTGATCCTTTACAATTGAGAACCCCTAACCTTTTAAATGTGTCACTAATATCAAATTGGTTAGTTTTCTGATTAGTTATGTATGATTCAAGAGTTTACAACCCCATTAATGGGCATTTGAGTCAAATTTTAGCTTATTAAAATCCTAAATACAAGAGAGATTCCCCAAATTTGTAGGGAAATAAAATGAGGAACATGTTAACAACAATCTTCTGGAATAGGGTCTTTTCTTCACATTCAATTGTCTCTTTTTATTTCTGTCTCCCCAGCATTTTTCATGTCTCACCATTTCTCTCCATTTTCATTTTTATCACCTAGAGCATAAATTATCATTAACACATGCCTGTGTCCTATTGAAGTAGTCTCCTAAGTAATCTTCTGGTTTCTACTCTGCCCCCCACCCCTTCCACCACCCACCATCCAATTCAACTTCAAAATATTCCCAGAAGAACTTATACCAAGATGCCATTGCATCTTGAACCATTGCCAGTAGTATTGATTTATGTCTTGTCTTTAACACTAAGTGAGTGTGTGTGTGTGTGTGTGTGTGTGTGTGTGTGTGTGTGTGTGTGTGTGTGCGCGCATCCTGGAATATAGCATTCCTTGCCAGGGAATTGAAAGAAATTAGAAACATCATTTTCTAAATCAACTCTATAACCCTGTTCAATAAAGCCTTGGAAGTGAAGGGCAAATATCTATCTATCTATCTATCTATCTATCTAGGAAATGTCTCAGGCAAAATTTGAATCACCTAGTTGCTTTTCTCATCATAATTTTTTCCCTTCAAGGAATTCTTTGTTCCAATCATACATACCAAACATACCAAACATACTCTACACACATACATATACACATATATGTGTGTGTATATGTATATATATATGTATGTATGTATATATATATATATATATATATATATATATATATATATACTCTGTGCAATTGAGTCTTGTTGGCTATTTTAATGCTATTATTTCTACCTGGAAATTCCTTGTTCTTCCTCTTTGCCTGCTGTAATATATTTTAAAATCCAAATCAAGTGCCACTTCCTCCAAGAAGGCTTACTTGCTCTCCTGTAGCTAGTAAATGACTTCCCTAGGAGACTTCAAATCATAATTTACTTTCCTCCTCTTTGTGTATCAGACAATATTGCATATTATAGTTACCTGTGATTGTCTTTTAGATTATATATTTTAAAGCAAAACCCTAGGCAAACTGCATTTTCTCTGGTATCTAGCACAGTTCTCAACTTAATAGTGAGTCCTCAACCAATATTTGTTGAGTTCTATAACACTCCCTGGTTTCTTTTTATTGGAACTTTGAATTTAAATTCTGTTCCAAAATCACTTATTTAATACCTATTATATGTAAACTAGGCATTGGTGATAAAAGATCCAAAATGTCATGATACCAGCACTGCCCTCAAAGAGATTACATTTACTGGGAAAATTCTTTTTTTTAATTTTTTAATTTTTTGGAATTAATTTATTTAGTCAACTTGGAACATTATTCCTTGGTTACAAGAATCCCATTGTTTCCATCCCTCCTCTCCCCCCACCCATCCTGCAGCTAACACATAATTTCATTGGGTATTACATGTGTCCTTGATCAGAACCTATTTCCATGTTGTTGGTGTTTGCATTAGGATGTTCATTTAGTCTACATCCCCAGCCATATTCCCTCAACCCATGTATTCAAGCAGTTGTTTTTCTTCTGTGTTTCTACTCCCACAGTTTTTACAGGGAAAATTCTTAACTAAATATATGTGAAGTCATTTAAGGAGAAAGAAAGCAAGAACAACTTGGGAGAGAATCAGAAAAAATTTCATAGAGGGGACAGCACCTGAGCTGAGCCCTAAATGAATGTAAGGATTATGAAAGTCAGAAATGAGGGGGCAGATTCCAGACAAAGAGTATGACATGTTCAAATACACAAATAGAAGATCAAATAGTAAGATCAGTATAGAAATTCAACTGGTGATTATATGCAAAAGAATAATATGAAATTCGCCTGGGAAGACATGTTGGAGTTATATTTTTAGGGACTTAAAGGTCAAACTGAAAACATAGGTATTTTATCCTAGTGAGAACAATCAAGATTTTTGGACTTGTGAATGAAAAGGTAAGAACTGTACCTATCAGAGGATTGTGGATATAGAACTGGAAAGGATCTTAGAGATGATCCATTACAATCCCATTTTACAGTTAAGGAAAGCAATGCCAAGAAGTTATTTGACTTGCCCAAGGTCACATGGGAAGTAAGCCACAAAGCCCAGTGTTTGAAAACAGTTTCTCAGATTCCAAGTCCATTTCTCTTTCTGCTGTACCACAATTGGAGAAGAGATATATTAGAAACAGGCAGGCCATTTAGTGAATTTTAATGTTCCAGTCTTGTCATTTCACTTGTGCCCAACTCTTTGTCACCCCATTTCGGGTTTTCTTGACAAAGTTTCTGGAGTGGTTTGCCATTCCTTCTCTAGATCATTTTAAAGATAAGGAAACTGAGGCAAATAGGGTTAAGTGACTTCCCTAGAGTTATATGGATAGTAAGTATCTGAGGCCATATTTGAACTCACAAAGATTAGTCTTCCTGATCCCCAGCTCAGTGCTCTATCCCTTGAGTCCTTCTATCAGCCTGTAGGTTTAAATGTTGGGATTGTAATAAAGAGAATTGGCAGCTAATATATGGGAAGGAGTGAGGGAAAGTGAAACATCCAGTATTATTCCAAAGTCATAACCTGGGTAATTGATAGGATGGTGATCCACGCAATAAACAGAAGTAAATATTGGAGAAAAGGCAGGTGCTTCTTTATTTGCTGGGGGGAGAGGTGGAGTTGGCAAGGAAAGAGATAATTATCCCCATTTTGTTTGTTGAACTTGAGGTGTCAATAAGAAATCCAGGTGAAGAATTTTGGCAGGCACGCCGGTGGTATGGGATTGAAGTTTTGGAGAGCCTGGATATATATTGCTGCAGTAATCATCTGCAGAGCTTCCACATGGCAAGAGACTGAACAAAGAGAAGATCCTGAGAAAGTGCAGGCTGAGGGTATAAACAGTTCTTTCTAGGAGTTTGGTAGTCAATAGGAGTGGTTTGAGGACATGGCAGGGTTAAATATAGATCTTTGAAGTCTGAGGCAGGTCTAGCATATTTAAAACTGTCAGGACAGGGAGTAGGAATAGGATGAGGATGACTGATGGGGCAAACTTCTAGAGGAGATAAGACATGATCCAGAGATGATGAGTTAGCCTCAATAAGAAAGAGAACTACTTCTTCCTCAGAGACAGAAGTAAGCGGGTGGATGAAGGTGTAGAGGGCTTTTGAGATAGAGTAGATAAGAGAGTTCAATCAATCAGCAAGCATTTCTCAAACCAGATATTGGGAATTAAAGTGTTACAGAGATGCAAAGGGCTAAAAGGGAAGTAATTTTTAGAGGAAAGACACAGAGATCTGGCATAGGAGCTGGACCTGTGATTTCGATAGAAAAGGGAATTCTTCAAGTGAGTTAGAAGAGCCAGCTACCGAACCAGAAGAACATTATACACAGTAATGGAAATATTGTGGGATGCTACAGCTACTATTGGCAATACAGTGATTCAGGATAATTGTAAGAACTTAGGGGAAATAATGCTGCCCACCTCCAGAGAAAGAACTGTTGTAATAGAAATTCACATTATAAGCTATGACTTTTCACTTGTTTATTTGGATTTATGATTTGGGGTTTGGTTTTATAAGATTATTCACTTAAAAAGTGAATAATATGAAAATATGTTGTGTGTAGTAATACATGTATAACCTAGACCAAATTGCTTGTCAACTCAGAGAGAGGAGAGGGAAGAAAGAGTAAGACAATAGGAATCGTATTACTTTGGAAAACTTATGTAGAAATCTCTTATTAAATTAAAAAAAAGAAAATTTAAATTTAAATTAAAAAAAGAAGCACCTGCCACTAATGCAGGGATCAAAAGATAAAAACATAGCAGTTCTTTCTGCCAAATGACTTAATTTTTACAGGGTGGAGTTAGGTGGCATGCATATTGACAAACACATGTAAACTATATTCAGAATATATGTTCTTTAATGTTTAACATAAGACATGTAGCCATAATTTCATAAATGCTTGTTGAATTATTGGGTTAAATGACCATTTTTAACTGATGACCACAAAGCAACTTTATTTCTAATGTTTTGAAGACTGTATGACAGAGGAGTGGCAAAGTGGCTCAGTGGATTGAGAGCCAGGTCTAAAGATGGGAGATCCTGGGTTCAAATGTGACCTCAGATACTCCCGAGCCTTGTGACCCTGGGCAAGTCGCTTAACCTCCATTGTCTAGCCCTTTCCACTTTTCTGCCTTGAAACCAATATACAGTGTTGATTCTAAGATGGAAAGTAAGAGGTTTTATTTTTTTAAGATTATGACAGTGCCTACCAAGGAGAACACTAATTACTAATTACTAATTTTTGTTTTTCTCTTGATAAACGTGATTGGTACAGATAATGAAGCTGGATAATTAGAATCCAAAGTGGATTTACAGTGGGGGGGTTAACAATCCATTTAATTGGACATAAAAATCCAGGTGACAGCTGTTTTTGATGTCAAGATTTTATAATCACCAAGGAGTTATTTTTTACCTTATAGTGTATTTTCCCTTTATATCTTAGATATTTCTCCTATTGATCTATTATTCCATGTAGTTTTTACCTCACAGTCAAGATTAGAACTTAGAATATTGGAATACTTCTAATCCTGGATCTGCCCTTCCATCTGTCACTGGACATTGTGCATCAATATGAATTCAGGTAGCTAGTTTTCTAGAGATCTAAATCATTGATGGGAATGGTATATCTGGCCAGAATGAGAATATACATGTAGATAGCATGATGGATAGAGAGCATTGTGCTTGGATTTAGAAAGACCTAAAGTCAAATCCAGTCTCAGACACTAACTGTGAACTTGAGCAAGTCACTTAACTTCTGTTTGCCTCCAGTTCCTCATTTGTAACATTGGAATGAAAATTGCACCTATCTCCTCAGGTTGTTATTGAGTACCAAATGCAATAATTGTAAAGTGCTTAGCACAGTGCCTGACATATAGAAAACACTATGTAAATGGTAGTTATTATTATTATTATATGTTTACCCCTTTTTCTCTCTCCTGGGTTGAGGGAAGTTTTCATATATCTTAACATGATTCCCTGTTCCATCTTTGTCTTATAAATCTGCCTATGCTATCACTTTCTCCTGAATACAATGAAGCAGAAGCTAGTGATTTAAAATATGAGTTTGCCTAGAACAGGAGCTGACTTTTAATTACTAAAAGTTTTTATAAGCTGTACCCTCAGGAACAAAAGGCAACTCCAAAAAGGCTTACTTCAGTTACTTGAATGGAATTATGCTTGTAACTAAATTCCATCTGGCTCTGAGATTCCAGGGAAAATTATTTTTAATCTTTGCAGGGAAAGCCATGAGATTGTAGTGAAACAGTGGGTGAGGTCACATTCTGAAAAAATACCCAGTGACATCTGCTTCCACCTCACAAAAACTGTCTTCTTAGATTGCCTCAAAACAGGTTTACTTGGTTTCATTGTATTAACTCAAACTATCTTAACACTGTGGCAGTTGAGGACTGGATTAAATGCTGAGATTGCAGCTGTTCCTAATATCAGTTGTCTGAGAGTTTGGTCTACTTATTTGAAAAAAAGATGACAGTTTTTATTTGAGGATTTTGGAAAAACACAAACCCACTTGAAAACAGGCATATTAATTTTAATGGATGGGGACCACAGACTTAGTACATTGCTGTGGTATTTTTTGAGAAACAGTCATTATTAATTTTCTTTTTTTTCTATGTAATTTACATGCTATTTGAGAATGACATTTATAGATCTTTTTGTTCCCCCAGCATGATTTTAGTTAGTTGGTTTTTTTTTAACCCTTACCTTCCATCTTAGAATTAATACTGTGTATTGCTTCTAAAGCAGAAGAGTGAGGAGGGCTAGGCAATGGGGGTTAATTGACTTGCCCAGGATCACATGATTTTAGTTTTCTGGATGTGAGAAAGTCTAGTTTTCCAAGAACACATTAACTAGATTAGTTTTAAGTATAAAAAAAATTCTTGTTGTTATTTTTTAAAAGTTAATTGAAAACATGTGATGGGACACCCTTTTTTCATATCCATCTTGGAAATTAACTTGGAGATCCACAAGATATGTAAGACAGCCTTCTTTTGTGATACCAGAGTAATAAAGACACCAACTGCAACAGAGGTGGCAACTTATCTACTTGCAGGTGTACACATATACCTTGGATTTAATATACACTTCATAGATTGTAGACAAACTTTCAAAGCCTCAGGTCATAGAAGGTGGGTCTAATTCACCTGTAACATGAGAATTAAACCCCTATTCAAGAAATCCATCTCAAATTCTTTTTTAATATTTGCTTCTACAAAATATTTGTAAGAGCCATTCAGTTATTGAGATTTTGGGGGTCTCTAACATAACCACAAAGACATCCTTATTTTGCAAGGTACTTTGCTTCCCTTGTCCTCCCTCAGGAAAAGAAATATTTGAAGATGAAATGTATCTGTAAAGTTTTCACTCACTTAGATATTTCTGATATATTCATGAAAGGGCCCATCTTACATAAGGTAAGACATTTTGCCAAAAATTCTCTGTGTCTGATACATGTTATATACATACAATAAATGCAAAATATATATGCGCCAAAGAATACTCCTTCAAGCAAACCTATGATTAGTTAAAAGCTTAAAAGATGTCAAAATGCTGACCTAGAAATGAACAAAAAAAAGGACTGGGATCCAGAAAAGGCAGAAGTGAGCACAGACAACAGAAACAATTGATTTTCTCTATGCTCTCACTGGTCAGAGACATTAGAGAATATCTCCTATTCCAAAATACAAAGGATACATGCAAAAATACTTAATACCTATGCACACATGGGCCGTATGAGACTATTTAAAACTCCCCAGCCTGGGTTCAGTTTTAATCAAAAGAAGAAGAAAACACCCCAGAGAGCTGTGGGATGCTTTCTTTTCTTCATGATGAACTGTAGTCCTTATTAACACCGAATCTGAAGAATGACTATATCCTTCAAGCTCTTTTCCTTTACTTTTCCCATTAGATTTTTCTCTTGAAACGTACACAAATTGTGGCCATTAGATATATAGTTGTTCCCTTTTCTTGGTATTCATTATTTTTACCACAAATTCCTACATTATAAAGGAGCAGGCTACAAAAGACACAGAATCCTAGGGAGCAGGTGCCAAAGAGGAGGTGAACCATTCAAGAACAAAAAATACAGCAACCATTTATCAAAGGTCTCCTTAGTGTCAGCTTCTAAGGTACTGTCTTAAGTACTGAGGGAGTAAACAGATAAATAAGACTCAATCGTAGCTCAGTAGCTCAGTGGATAGATTGCCAGACCAGGAGATGGGAGGATCCTGGGTTCAAATATGGCCTCAGATAATTTCTAGCTTTGTGACCTTGGGCCAATCACCTAACTTTACTTAATATCAATTCTGAGATAGAAAGTAGGTTTAAAAAAAATAACTAGTCCTTACCCTCAAGGACATTGAGTGGAGACCAGAATTAATAATAAATAAAAATACTAAAAATAAAAAGCTGTCCTTATTAGACCATCTAGTAGAAGATAATAAGGATAACTTTAACCTTCTTGGGAAGAAACATGATAAGAGCCAGGTAGGGGAAAAGGAAGCTTACATTGTGTAGTTTTGAGGTGTTGGAGTATTTCCCCTTCCCTTTGTCATATCTCTCATAAGCCTTATACAAGGCAGTAGCCTTTTTTGGAGTCTGTTTATAGAATCAAGAACAGAATCAAGCTGACCATGTTTTCTTTATCCTGGTGGCACTGAACTGTGTGTATCTCAAATTTCCATTGTCCTCACATCAGTCTATCAATAAATACTAACAAACCAGTTTCATATCAGGCACTATCCGATGCTCTATGGATATGACGACAGAAACAAAACTAATTTGTTGAGTGTGACAGTCCATGGTTTAGATTTCAAAGTTGTTGACTGAGACACGTGACTAATAATAGAAACTCATTCTTCTGTAGGTTTTGCATTTTAAGTTTTCAAAACAGCAGAGATATATGAAGGCCTCCTTTATTGTGTCTCTACTTTTATCTTCCTTATTCTTCTGATACTTCAGACTGCCTTTCTTGAGTGAAGGGAAAACATCCCCACAGAAACCCCTTACAGAAAATGAGGAACAAATGCCTTTGTCCTGCCTTTAGGACAATTGTCTAGAAATCCTGATTCTCTTCTTTTGTGGAAGCAAATAGCATGTTTTGTAATCAGAAAAAGCAGAAAAATAAATACTTCTAGAAACTTTGTTTGCATCATACTTTTATTCAATTCATTTAAAAAAAAACTCTTAGCTTCCTTTTTAGAATCAAATACTAAGTATTGATTTCAAAGCAGGAGAGCAGTAAGGGCTAAAGTTATTTCAAAAGAAAGAGAAGCCTAATAAATTGGGATCAGTGAAGCAGAGACAGAATGTGATAGGATAGTTAGGAAATACTTCTACTACTTCAGTTTTCTCCTAGGTCTAATGATATCCCCCAATATGAAATGGGTTGCTGCAAGAGATTCCTCCTCCTTGAAGATAATCAGACAAAGACTGATAGACCACCCTTTGGATGTGTTGCAGTGGGCATGTTCTTTTGGATACTGTTTGGACCATATGGCTTCTGAGGCTCCCTCCCCTCCTTGGCACACAATCTCACCCTGCCCCATCTCTTTGGTGGTCATAAGATGTTATTTAAAATCTTACCAGTATCAATGTCATGAGGTTATAGTAGATTTGGTCTTTGTAGTGGACCAGATATAGCAGAAAGAGATGAGCATGCCTGCCCAGGAAGAGAAATTGAGATTTCTTAGCTGTCTTTCATAATCCATCCCTGATTTTTGCCTTTTATAGCCAAAGGTGACACTGCTCCTGTTGATGCTCTTGTGGGTAAATTTAATTGAAGAGGAGACTCAATCTGGATCTCCACACTGGTTCCATATGCCAACACAGGTGGATTCAATGTTTCCCAGATTCTCAGAGTGGAAACTCTCAGAGCCTGAGACTTGGCCCCAAGGCACCAAGCCCTATTGTGCTCTGCAATTCTCCCTTATTTCTAAATGCTGCATGCAGGAAGGACCTCTGTGCTTCACTTGTTTTTCATCTGGCTATAGTTTGTCAATTTTGCTTGAAGTTAAATGTGGAGAAGTCTGAATGGCATTTTAATTTTAACCGGACACTTTATCTTGCTTTTCAACATCTGAATATGAAATGATTTATTTAGGCATCTGTAGTTTGATAGACATTGGGTGAATGGCATTCTAAGGTCAAATCTGAGAAACTACCAGAGTACCAGAATACTGTTAATATATCTTAAATATCATAAAATGACAAGTCTTATAACTACAAGGGATCTCAGAGACCATTTCATCCAAATGTACTCATTTTTCAGATTAGGAAACTGAGGTTTAGGGTTGGGTCTAAGTGATTTGTCCAGCCACAATCCCAGAAATCCTTAGAGATAAAATTTGAACCTCTGTCCTCTGGTTCAAATATCTGGGTTTTTTTTTTCTAGGACTATAAAGGGATCTGAGATTCTTGAGGGCATCTTGTCCAACACCCTAACTTTACAAATTGGTAGGGATCAGCCTTAGTTAAAGTTACTTGTCTTAGGTAATACACAATTATTGATAAAACTGGGATTTAAAACCAAGTTCTCTTATTTTATCAGGGTAGCTGGATAATGCAGTGGATAGAGTGCTAGACTTGCAACCAAGAAGACTTGAATTCAAATTCAGTCTGAGACACTTATTCACTGTGTATCTCTCAATAAGTCATTTAACCCTGTTTACCTCAATTTCCACATTTGCAAAAAATGAACTGGAGAAGGTAAGCCTTCCAGTATCTTTGCCAAGAAAACCCCAAATGATATCATGAAGAATGGGACATGTCTAAACAACAATTTGATTCTAAATCCGTTGATTACCATTCATCTACTCTACTTTTTTAAGTTGAAGAATTTGATTCTATTTGCCCTCTGAAAATGGAGATTATATCCAATGATCTAATGATTCTGGACAGGCAAAGTTGCTGATGTTCAGCATTTTTGAGTGCTAGCCCTTCTCTCCATATGTTATATGGCAATAGAATTTGGATATTATAATGTGAATTCACAATAGTTGATTTAGTCAATGGTGTAGTAATTATGTAGTAATTATTTTTTGCTACTTTTGTTTAGTTGTTTCAGTTTGTATATTTTTTTTAAACTCTTATGTCTTAGAATCAATACTAAGTATTGATTCTAAGGCAGGAGAGCTATAAGGGCTAAGCAGTTGAGGTTAAATGACTTGCCCAGGGTCACACAGCTAGGAAGTATCTAAGGTCAAATTTGAACCCATGTCCTCCCATTTCCAGGCCTGGCACTCTATCCACTGAGATATATAGCTCCTATATACGATTTTTTGTAACCCTATTTGAAGTCTATCTCTATAAAGATTTGGGATTGGTTTGTCATTTCCTTCACCAGTTAATTTTATAGATAAGGAAACTGAGGTGAATAGGGTTAAATGACTTCCACACAGCTAGAAAGTATCTGAGGCCAGATTCAAACTCAAAAAGGTGAGTCCTACTGACTCCAGGCTTGGCACTTTATCCACCATATCACCTATCTACCCCCGAGTAATGGATTTAGAGTCATTTAAAGTCAGTCTTATCATTTCCTTGCCATCTTTCTTGTAGAAAAATCCTACACTCAAGCTGACCAGCTGAATGGATTTTCTTTTCTGTTTGGTAAATCTTGTAGTGAGTTTGCTGTTTCTCCTGGACCTTGGCAGTTTTTTGGACAAGGATGCCAACCATTTCTAAGTGTCAGACACTGTTGGGGCTCTGCAAAAAAGTTCATGTGATTAGCAGCAATGAAGGGAATTTGATTGTGCCCAGAGGGGCAAAGCTTAAAGCTTACTTATTTCCTTGAAGATGACTACTGGTAACTTCAAACTAACTTTCTGTATATTTTGCTTGAACCTTTATTTTTTGGTGGCACACATTCTTTTAACCTGAAAGCAGAGACATTACCTAGCTCCTTCTTGGGACTTTATTTTGATTACCTTTATCTTTTTCAGAATTGTCTATCTTCATAATTCTCACTTGCCTACCATATTCTTTACTTAAAAAAAAAAAAGTTTTGTTTATGCCTTTTGAAGTTCTTTTACCACAATCATTTCCTCTCCATCCTACGCCTCCCTTTCTCACTATTCAGTTGTAACAAAGAAATCAATTTAAGAAAAACTTAGCTACAATGTCTGACAGCATATAGAATTTTCCATGTCTATACACCTTGACGGCTCATGTGAGAAGAGCAAAGTACCTTTTGTTGTCAGCTATTCAGTTCTGAAATTAGTTATTATAATTAGTCAGTCTTGTACTACTTTGAAGTGGCATTTTCATTTGTACCATTACACTTGTAATGATGATTCTTCTGATTTGGCTCACTTGTCTGTATCAGTTTATCCAAGTCTTCCCATGTTTCCCTGAATTCATTGTGTTTATCTTTTCTTGAAAACATTTTGTAGCATTACTTTCAAACAGTTCAATTTGTTCAGCAATTCTTCAACTGATAGATATCTCTACTTTATTTTCATTTTTAAATTTGTTTTTGCTAGTACAGGAAGTGTCGCTATGAATATTTTGGTGTACATTTGGTCTTTCTGTCCTTGACTTCCTTGGGGAAATATGCTTAATAGAGGGAACACTGGAACAAAATATATGAATATTTAGTGAATTTTTTTCTCACATAATAGAAATTGTTTCCCAGTATAGTTGAAGTAATCCATAGCTTGAATTAGGGCATTTTATAACTCATAACCCTCAAACACTAACTATTTCCATCTTTTACCTTATCATATCTTTATCTATCTATCTATATAGAGATAGATATAACTATCTACTGTATACTTGTTATTGTTTTATCATTTTCTTGTTTTTCTGACTCTATATGAAGCTATAACAAGTCATGAGATAATGAATTTCAAAGTTGGAAGAGTCCCTAGTGTAAACCTCAAATTTCCTTAGAATTATAAATGTTGGAAATTTCACCATTGGGATATTTCATACTTGGAAAATTTCTTACTGATAGTCTATTGGAATGGGAACTCCATTGGCATGGGAGGTTCCTTCTCTTCCCTTCTTAAGATTACTTTAGGACAGAAACCCTTTGCTGAACAATGGAAAGGACTTTGACCTATGCTTGAGTATAGAACAGGAATTTCTTTGAGTCTTGATTGATTTTAGAATTGATACAATGGAGATACTCCACCCTATTCAGTCCTAATAGGATTGAGTAAGGGCTGCAGCCTAGATCAAAATTTAATTATTCCAATCTCTACCATACTCAAGTTAACAGGATTTAGAAAGGGCTGTAACAAAGGAGTAAAGATTTAATCATTTGAAAAATATGACCTTCAACAGACATGTGCAAAAGCCAGAAACCTCTGGGCGGCCCTGGGTTAAGCGAGAGCCTCCATTGACAGGGAAATTGATGAAGAGTGATTGGTAGATGTGAGGACTGAGGGGAGGCAACTTGGATGGTTTCCTTAAAGATAGGAGGGTCTGGAGACTCGAGGAGGGGGTTGGAGTTTTTGGTCGGTGTGGTTCCTGTGCTCTGAGAAGCTTGCTCTGAAGGAAGCTGAAGGTGGGGGCCTCTGAGACTGTTTCTCCATTTTGGACACGTGACTAATAGGGACTGATCTTTTTTCTTTGCCCCAGCTATCTAAGGGCTTGGGCCTTTGGCCCAGCCTAAACAGAAGGGGTATTTAAGCCCTATTCCCTTCTCTCTATATATATATCTCTAATTCCTTTCTTGCTCCTATTGTAATTAAACTCCAAAAAAGGCTGACGGCTGACTTGAGTTTTTCATTTAGGAATTACATAGCTGATTCCTTGGCGACCTTAAATTAATATATATCAGTCTTTTAAAGTGATTCCCTTGTAACACTAGAAGTCATAGAGTTTAACCTCTTCATTTTCGAGGTAAAGAAAGTGAAGCAAAGAGATTAAATAATTTGGCCAAATTTACACAGGTAATAAGTACCAGAGGTTATATTCACACTCAGGTTTTCTGATGTTTTCCTCCATTCAAGATGACCTGGTTTGACTCTTTTTGATCATTTATATTATATATAAATATATCCTTGGTAGAGGTATTTGCTACTCTCATGGAGGGCATCCATTAGAAAGTTCCAAGTTGAAAAGGATGTAGTCCAAGTTGAAGTCAGTCTCTGTAGAAGAGCTCTTCCTATACCACACTTTGTACTCATATGTATATAATGTACTAAATATCTCAAGCCCCTCATAATGTACTAAATATCTCAAGCCCCAGAGCACAGTAGATTTTCCTAGACATGATCCATAGTGATTCACCAGTTTAACTTAACTACTTTTTAAGGGGGAAAAATGGGGTAAAGAATAGATTTTATCTAGGGTATGATATGTAATTAGATAAAAGCCTAGGAAGTTTTTCCATCTTTTAAAAATTTTGCTTCATTAAAATGATCAGTTAACTCTCCATTTCCTATCCTCCACTCCCACTAGAACCTCTTAGAACTAGATCAACTTGGGAAATAAACCCCAAAGTGACATTGCTGAGAGTAAAGCAATATACAGTTTTATAAGTCTTCAAGCAGAATTCATGTTTGAATCAGTCCACTGTTCCACCAACAATGTATTAGTGTCCCTGTCTTTCCATATCCCCTCCAACTTTTGCCATTTTGCCTTTTTATCATTTTAGTCAATCTGATAGGTATGATGAGATGATATCTCAGAGTTGTTTTGATTTGTATTTCTCTAGTAAATGATGATAGCATCATTTTTATATAAGTATGTTGTCTATATCATCTATAACTATATCTATATCCCTACGTGTCTTGGAAAGACCATACAAATGGACAGAGTTAGGCTCATTAAACAGGAGGAGATCATGGGACAAGCTTATCTTTGGGAAATTACAAATCATTGTTAATGATTCTAATTGTTTCCATCTAAAAAAGCCCATATACATTTAGGAAGTCAACAGGCAGAATATCAAGAAAGGCAAAATAATGCTTCTCAGAGAACTCACATTCAAATGTGGTAGACATGTAAACAATTAGGTATTAAAATTTATACAAATATATATAAAATTTATACAAAGCGTAAATATATATTTCCCCTATCTGAGAAGGGGAAATACTATGTATTTGAAGAGGGTGAGGAGACTGATTAGATTTAAAATGATTCTTGGAGGAGGTCAAGGAAATTAAATAGAGGTGAAGAGGAAAGAATTCTAGGAATGTGAGATAGCCAGTTCAAAGTCACAGGGATGACAGACAAAATATCACATGTGAGAGAGAGAGAGTAGTTCAGTTGGGCTCTATTATAATGTGTGTAGAAGAGTAGCAAAACTAGAAAGATAAAAATGGCCCAGGTTGTAAGGTATTTTTTTAAAAATCTACTAAATCTTTGCTATTATTGGTTGTTTTCAAAATATGAAACATTTCCATTACTGAAGAATTTTTCTAAGATTAGCAGAAAGGCTGTGATGAATGTTAACAAATTAAAAAATTGGGGGGAACAATAAACAGCCCAAGTGTGAAGGATATTATCAGAGACAGTATGATGGAACAGTAAATGGGCTGGTTAATGGATGAGAACCAGGGATAAATAAATAAATATTCACTGGTTGCTCTACTAGAATTCATGAAATCTCAGAAGAACTTGAGAAAGGTCTTGGTGTTTTTAAGTAGAATTCCTTTAGAGAAATTAAACAATATTACTTCACATCTTTCAGATTGGCCAATATGAAAGTAAAGGAAAGTGATAAATGCTGAAGGGGGTGTGGCAAAACTGGAACATTAAAGTATTGTTGATGGAGTTGTGTTGATTCAAGCATTCTGGAAGGCAATTGGGAACTATGCCCAAAGGACCATAAAATTGTACATATCCTTTGATCTTGTAATACTACTCCTGGGTCTGGATCCCAAAGAGATCATAAAAAGGGGGGGAAGGACCTACTTGTTCAAAAATTTTTCTGGTGGCTCTTTTGTTGTGGCAAAGAATTGGAAACTGAGGGGATGTCGATCAATTAGGGAATGCCTGAACAAATTGTGGTACATGTTGGTGATAGAATGCTACTGTGCCATGAGGATAAACAGGATGATTTCAGGAAAAGCAGGAAAGATCTACATGAAGTGGTGCAGGACAAATTAAACAGAACCTAGAGAACATCGTACAGAGTAAATAACAGCAATATTGTACAATGATCAACTGTGAAAATTTGGCTACTTTCTGCTATGCAATGCTGGGGCATTTTGGAAGGACTTAGTATGGATAATGCTATTCATTTCCATAGAAAGAACTGTTGGAGTCATTTAGATATCAATCAAAGAATACTATCTTTCATATCAGTTTATTTATGGTTTAATTTTGGAGTTTTGGCTTTGTATGAGTATGCTTTTACAACAATGACCAATATGGAAATGTGTTTTGCACAATACATGTATGACCCAGATCAAGTTGTTTACCATCTTTGATTGGGGGGAGGGAAGGAAGGGGTGGAGTAGATTGTTTGGATCTTATAATTTTGGAAAATATATATTGAAAATTATTATTGCATGTAATTGGGAAAATAGAACATCTTTGATTTTTAAAAAAAGACTTTATAGAGAGGAGATAGACATTTATTATTAACGGGCAGGCATGAATGGCTAATTTGCATCAATGAAGGTGGTAAAATTACAGACCCACTTGAGTATTTTAACTCTTTGGAAGAACATCCATCTCTTTATCAATTTCAGGCGACTGAATTTCAAAACTCCACTTGAGTTAAGAATTTCTCAGCTTCCCTTTCTGCAGTTTACTAAACCAAGAAAATCAATCCTTACCATTAACCATGATCAGTTCTGGCTTGGTCAATGAACAAAAAAGGTCTTTCCCCCTGTTGAGGCAAAAGCAGAAAGTACAAAATGATGAGAAACCTGTTTGGAATTAGTTTCAGTAAATCATTTAGCATTCTTTTTACCTTAATATGTTTTTGTGAAGGAAACATCTGATTTGATTTTAGCAAAATAATTATGGTGTGGTTGAGCTCATAAAATAAATGTTTGAGTTTTTAATAAACTCCTTCCATTTCAAATAGCTCAAATCCAGAGCATCCTCTTTTTAAGTCTTATATACTTTCCTTTTCAAGTTACTACAATATGTCATAGGGTAGAATTTTTAAAATTAGAGACTGAGAGCCCAGAGCCTCATCATAAATAATAATTTAATTCTGTACTGTCCAATATGTCAATCTTCTTTTTTGTTTGTTTTCTGGCAGTTTCACTATTGGAGTAGCAAAGATAATAATTGCCATATGCTTGCCAATTATAGAGGGTAACCTGGGTTTAGAATTTTTTTTTCTGAAGTGCTAAGAGATCAATCTCTAAGCACAATAACTGGTATGATGTAGGCACTTAATAAATGGTATTGATTAGTTGACTGATCTGTGATGGGAAAGAGACTGGCATAGGAAATGAAATAATTAATTATTTTGCTAAAATAGACATTAGTTTGTTTTTTTGTTTTTTTTTTAGTTAACCCTCGAAAATAATCAAGTGTCTCCTAGCAACATGTTGAAGAGTGTATGGCAATAAATAAATAAATTTGGGTCTATAATAGTACTTACTCATTTTGCTAGTAACAAACATTATAATTATGTTTCAAGAAAACAATGATAGAAAGATCCCATTTATTTTCTAAAAATTCTAGCTTCTTTTCTCTATGTTTCTTGCCATTCACTAAACTGAGATTTGCTAAGAATTTCAGCTTTTCAGAAAATAATCTGGTTGGAAGATGGATCATTGTCATATACCAGCAGGCTCTCATCATTCATGTTTTAGTACTCTGTTTCACCTTTTATTCTAATCATTAATCTACCAGTTCTATATAGGATTTCAAGGCACAAAATCAGTCTCAAACTCAGTTGATCCAACTATGAGGTTTATTAATAGTGCAGTATTCTTAGTATAAACTTGTCTGATGAATGAGGGTTAATGAGGATGTCATAGAGCCAACAAATAAAAATTTCATAGTTAATAAGGGAGCTCATTGTCATCTAATTCAAAATATACCTGATAAGGAATCTCCATTCTAACATTTGCCAATACAATAAGATTATCCAGTTGTATTTTGAAGATTTCTATTAAGGGGGAAAGACAGTACCACCAAAGGCAGAGCATTCCAGTTTGTGATAGGTCTAATTGTTAGAAAATTTTTCTTTAATTGTACCACATTAAATTGTGCCACTTTGTACCTTCTGTTTTATGTTTTTAGTTTTCTTTTGGGGGGCTAAATAAAACAAGTCTACTCCCTTTTTACATCATGGACTTTTTAGTATTTGAACTGTAAACCTCAAATTTCCTTAGACTTATAAATGTTGGAAATTTCACCATTGGGATATTTCATACTTGGAAAATTTCTTACTGATAGTCTATTGGAATGGGAACCCCATTGGCATGGGAGGTTCCTTCTCTTCCCTTCTTAAGATTACTTTAGGACAGAAACCCTTTGCCGAACAATGGAAAGGACTTTGACCTATGCTTAAGCATAGAACAGGAATTTCTTTGAGTCATGATTGATTTTAGAATTGATACAATGGAGATACTTGGAATAAATCTCCACCCTATTCAGTCCTAACAGGATTGAGTAAGGGCTGCAGCCTAGATCAAAATTTAATTATTCCAATCTCTACCCTACTCAGGTTAACAGGATTTAGAAAGGGCTGTAGCAAAGGAGCAAAGATTTAATCATTTGAAAATATGACCTTCAACAGACATGTGCAAAAGCCAGAAACCTCTGGGCGGTCCTGGGTTAAGCTAGAGCCTCCATTGGCACAGGGAAATTGATGAACAGTGATTGGTAGATGTGAGGACTGAGGGGAGGCAACTTGGAGGGTTTTCCTTAAAGATAGGGGGTCTGAAGACTCCAGGGTTGGGGGAGTAGTTGGTCGGTGTGGTTTGTGTGGGCTCTGAGGAGCTTGCTCTGAAGGAAGCTGAAGGTGGGGGCCTCTGAGACTGTTTCTCCATTTTGGTCACGTGAGTAATAGGGACTGATCTCTTTTCTTTGCCCCAGCTATCTAAGGGCTTGGGCCTTTTGGCCCAGCCTAAACAGAAGGGGTATTTAAGCCCTATTCCCTTCTCTCCCTTTTTCTCTCTCTCTATCTCTAATTCCTTTCTTACTCCTATTGTAATTAAACTCCAAAAAAGGCTGATGGCTGACTTGAGTTTTTCATTTAGGAATTACATAGCTGAATTCCTTGGCGACCTTAAATTAATATATATCAGTCTTTTAAAGTGATTCCCTTGAAACAGAACCCAAATATCATATCTGCATCTACACTCCCTTCTTTTCTGCAGGAAAAACATACTCATTTCCTTCAACCAATCCTCATATGACATAGACTTGAGGCCCTTCACCATTCTGATTACCTTTGTTTGTGTTATCTCTAGTTTATCCATGCCCATTATTCTGAGTATAAACTACCCCACTACTCTGTCTCTGTTGTTTGTTTCTGGTTATAGAAAGAAAGACATACCTATCCTAGAGAGGCCAACTGTGCTCCAAATTCCAGAATGGATCTGAATTGCTGGAGGAAGTTAGACTAGACAGGTGGTTTTATACTCAAGCAGAGTGAGAGAGATATAACCTTTTAAAAATATACGCATCTACGGTGAGCAGGTACAAAATATCTTTGGCTGTGTCAATCATGAATACCTAAAATGAAGATAAACCCATGGGATGTTAGAACTCCTATGGGGTGTGGGACAATACTTTTGGACTCTAAAGGCATCCTTACTACTTCTGTCTTCATGCCCCTCTTCTAAGGGAAGATGTCTAATCTAATTCAATTTGCCATAAAGAGAATGGCAAGCAGAAACACGATAGCATGAATATATTCTCAATTCCTTCCTTTCATATTCAAATGATCTTCCAGTGAATTTAAAACATTTTCAATATAATTACATTTCTTTAGCTAGCACAGTCAATAAAAAGAGTATATTATGTCATTGATTCTCCCATCATTTCCTCTAATGCTTTCTACATTTTAGCCTACATAGCCTATTTCTGATTCTCCATGTACAGCATTCTCTCTCCTATCTCTGTGTTTTTAAATCTTCTGCCTAAAATGGAATGCTCTTCCTCCTCACCTCTGCCTCTGGGAATCCCTAGACCCATTTCAAGTTTAGCTCAAGTCACACCTTAGCACAAGAGGTGTTTACTATTTCCCATCACTGTTATTGCCCCACCCAATTTGCATTTTAAAATTATATAAACATGAAATTATGTGAAATTTAATTCAAGTACATAAAAATGTATATGTATATATGTTTACATGTTTATATATTTTAGTATTGTCTGGTGCTCAAAAGATACTAAGTATCATGGAACGAGCAAATCAAAATTTCAGAGTTAATCGGGTAGCCTGGTGTCAGCTAGTCCAAAGAGACCAGAAAAATAACTCTCTTTTTACCCCACCCCAACCCAAAATAGGATTATTTAGTCATGCCTCAAAGGGCATTCCATTAAGACAATACCACACAAGGCAGACCATTTTTCTTTTAGTTGTTCAGTTGTTTCATCATGCCTGACTCTCTTTGACCTCATTTGGAGTTTTCTTGGCAATTCCTTCTCCAGGTCATTTTATAGATGAGGATATTGAGACAAGCAGGTTAGGTGACTTGCTCAAAGTCACACAGCTATTAAGTGTCTGAATCCAGATTTGAACTCAGGTAGATGAATCTTCCTCAATCCAAGACCAGTATTTATTACTATGTCACCATTCAGTTTTGTGCAGCTCTGATTGTTAGAAAATTATATATATTCATCAAATTTAAACTCCCCTGGTAGAATCTAAGTTCCCTGAGATCAAGGTCTATTTTGTTTTTTCTTGGTATTGCCAATGCCTAGGCCAGTGCTTGGCCTATAGTAAGTACTTAATTCATGGCTTACTGAAATAAATAGAAATAGCTAGTATATTTTTACTATGTGGTTCTCTCTATTGGTTTTTTTTCCCTGAAAGCCAATTTTAATCTCAAAAGGAAGTATTGGAATAATTTCACTAATGCATTCTTTTTTTTTCTCCATTTGAGATTTATGATCTGAATTCTTCAGAGCCTAAAAAGGTCAAACACCGTTACTCTATTCATCTTCTCAAACACTTTCTGCTTTATAAAAGGGCACTGGTCTATTCAGTATGAAAGCAAAAAATAGAATTTCTGACACACATAGGAATCAGTTCTTCAATCAAGGCCAGTTCAACTGTGCTGCATACCATAGAGTCATAGAGGGGGAAAAAAAATCATTGTCAGAGCAAAGAGCTGTTTAATGCATACCTCTTTTGCAGAAGAGAAAAAGAAAGAAAGAAAATAAATGGAGGTTTTCTTTTTTTTATTTTATCACCAAACTTTCCAGATTTAAAGCTCAGAAGAGTCTTTCACTTCATGACACTTCTAAATGTTTCTTTTACTGTGAACTGATGTGGACATTCCTTTGTGATGGGACCTGGTTTGGGGTTAAATCAATTGAAACATGTTTGAGGTGAATTTTCAAGACAGTGAAAATCAAGATGGGTGCTGGTGGGGTTGGAAATATCCTAAGAAATCTAGTCTCAAGGGTTATAGAAAAATAGATTTAGAACTAAACAAAATATTTGAAGTGATCTAATGCAATGTCCTCATTTTAAAGATGAGGAAACTGAGGCACCAAGAGGTTAGATGACTTTTCTGAAGTGTCATAGATAGTAGAACAGGAGGTTCAAAGCCTTTGATTTAAAATACAATCATCCTCCCAGTGAAGGATGACTAAAATAATTCTCCAAGTACAACCCCAGGGAGTATATCCTGTTCCATGGCTGATTGATGGGCACAGACAAGTTTCTCCCTACTCTTCCTTTTTTAATCACCTGAGCTAATAGTCAATGCAGGGACTCACATACTCCCTGCTCCCACTTCAGTTCTGCTGTCCCTTTAAAAGTTCTTTTTTCACATAAAGCAACTACTGAGGACTCAGATGCAGCAATCATTTTTCTGTTTTTCTTGTTTTTTATTAACTTGACAAATATCAATGAATGGTTTTCTAAAGAGGACATTATATCAAGGCATAAATCTGTAGTTCCTTGATTGGCTATTATAATATTTACACTTCAAATTTAACATAGTTCTGATACCACCCAGCTTGTCTATGTTCTCCATTTGAAATTCCTTTTACTCTCTTCTATATTTTCAAAATTAGTTCATTTATTTTTTCTTTCTTCCCTTGTCTCCAGTATTATTCTAATTACCCTCCACTTCTCTGCTAAGTACACACCTCCCCAAAAATTATCCCATGTATCAAACAAGTGTAGTCACTCAAAACAAATCAACACATTGGTCATATCCGAAAAATTTATCATTCTGCTCTTCTAGTCTATCACATCCATGAGGGAAACATGATTCATCATTGGTCTTTTGGACTCATGATTGCTTACTGCATGATCATAGGTCTTAAGTCTTTCACGGTTGTCTTCCTTTACAGCATTGCAGCCATTGGATGATTTGTTCTCCTGTCTTTTCTCCCATCCCTCTACATCAGTTCATACAGGCCCTCCCTGGTTTTTCAGAATCCATCCTTTGCCTCATTTCTTGTAGTGTAATAAAATTTCATTACATTCATATGCCATAATTTATTTTCTGTTCCCCAATCAATGGACACTTTGTTTCTAGTTCTTTTCTTGACAATATATGTTTTTGGTTTTATCCAATGAAGTGATAGAGATCTCACTGGTTTTGGTCATCTACACATCCAGCCTGGTACTAGCATCCTAACTCCTACTTCTATATACCATGACTATGGCCTGACTCTCTGTCCATTGATTTAAATGTAAGATCTGGTTCTATTTCCCAATCCTATTCACACAGGGCAGAACCAGGATTTGGTTTGAGGGTTTGTGAATGTTTTCTCTCCTCCCTTGAATGCATCCCTCCAGACAGGAGTACTTGCTGGTATCAGGTTCTCTTATGGGATTTTGAGATGACTTTCCTGCTGTGACTTCTCTTCCAACCTTCATTAGCTTCACTGTTTGTCTGAGCTCTCACTGGATTCACTGATAAAATTCCTCTCTCCAAATCTGCAATTATTCTTTGTCTCCCTCTGTCTCTGTCTCTCTGATTTTCTATGAGATTAAGATTTTTTTTCTATTCACCATTTTTCATCTTTGGTTTATCTGAAATCTTTTTAGATATTTACTCAGATTTATATGAGAGAATTGGGTTCCTCTAAAGACTTTCATTCAATCTCATAACCTGCAAGTCTGATAATCAATTCATTACATCTTCTGGATTCTTTCCATATTACTCTTCTCACTGCATGACAAGGCATTAGAATTCAAAGCTATAAACAGGTTCAGGACTTGGAGCCCCAATGGGAGAACAAGAGCCACTTCCACAGCCAGTCCCCACTCTACTTGTGTACCTGGAACACACCCCTTCCTCATCTCTGCCTCTGAAAACCCCAAATGTCCCTCAAAGCCCAGCATAAGTGTTGTCTCCTATGGTCTTGAAGCCAGGGAGACCTAGGTTCCAGGCTAGCTTATGACACTCACTGGCTTAAACTCTCAGAGCTGTGGATAGGAAATTACAGAGAATATGTCAACCTTCATTTGTAGTTCCCTTACTTGGGAGTTCCCTAGGCCAATCACAGGTTCATTCTCTATTCCTACACTTCACACAGTGCTTTGTACATAGTAGGAATTTAATAAATGCTTATTGTATTCATTTGGATTTCCTCATTTTTACAAATGAGTGAGTTGGGATAGATGATATATAGGCTTTTTTTTTTCAATCTAAATCTTTGGTCCTATGAAAATCGAATTATACACCCTATAGTCTCAGAGCTCCAAACCTGCTGGGTTCCATACAAGCCACTTGTTCTCTATTGATTTCCAAATACTAACAATAAATTATCTGTTTCCAATTTCTCCCCTGTCACAAAAAGACACTATTTTAATAAAAGCTTCAATGGCACTTCATTTGGATCATCATCTTATATTTGGGAATGTGCTGCCTTTGTTACCTTCCTTAAACATATGCTTTCCTCCTAATGTTAGATTAGATAATGCTGTGATGCTGTTGTCAACGTGGAAATACAGAGATCCCCAGTTTACTTAGTTTAAGGGTAGAAACCCCAGGTTTTGACCTTGTCACAGGACAGGTTTCCCCCTGAGGGAAGGTCCCACTTCACCAGACAATAGACATCCACTTCAGGTTTGGGAGGCAGAACCCATCCGAAGCCAAGTAGCTCTTTTGTCTCCAGAAGCCTTTCCCAGTATATCACACCCTCCTTACCGAGGATCGAACATGGGACCTTCAGCTTGCAAGACTGATGCACTACCACTGGGGCAAAGCTGAGGTGGATGTCTATTGTCTGGTGAAGTGGGACTTTCCCTCAGGGGGAAACCTCTCTTGTGACAAGGCCAAAACCTGGGGTGTATAACTTTAAACTAAGTTAACTGGAGATTTCTATATTTCCATGTTGACACTGTAAAAAAGGTATTGGGCTTGTAGAACCAAAAGATTTGAATTTGTCTCTCAGGTCTTTTTTTTTTTTTAATGGGCTGTATATATTTGGGCAATTTATCCCTCATTGGGCCTCAGTTTCCCCATTTATAATGAGAGACAGTTGGACTAGATGGCGTCTGTGTTACCAAATGACTCTAATAATCTGTGATTCTATGATATCTATGATATCTGGGTTATGATACTACATGTTCAACATGAAAACCTTCCCAATCCCCCTCCTTCCTTTGGAAAAACAGAAACAAAAAGAAACTCTACCCTACCATTCCTTGGATGGAACTGGGATCGACACATGGACTTTGACCTTTCTAAAGAAAATTGCATACAAAAATTGCATAAGACAAATTAGAAGGCACTTTGTCAATAACTCTTGAAAAGTGATTAGGGATTATTTCAGAACACATTGCCCAAGGTGGCCACAGATGGACCTTGAAGAACTGTGAAAAATGGCTCTATATGTTTCAAAGGGAAACAAAGAAAAGAAGGAAGAGACTAATGATTTCATGGAGAAAATTGAGAAACTATTTACATATTTAACAGATAGGACTGTTAAAATGGAAAAAGGGCATGATACTCAATCAATGGCACTTGCCCCACTCCAAGAATCTAATTGTCAATCCATTACCTGCCAATTTTATGAGAAGAAGGGCCATAGAATGATAGAGTGTAGAACTTTATTCAAGGCAATCTGAAGAAATAAGCAGTTTAATAACAACTATAGAAATGATAATTATAGAAATAACTATACTAATGGTCATGGAAACCACAACTTTAGGAATGATAACTATAGGAATAGATATTAGGAAAATGATAACTCAAACCAAATGACTCCACAACAATATAACTTAAGTGGTGCTCATCCAAAATATATTTGGAGTGCTAATGCCCCTCAGGGGGTGCCCAAGGAAGCTCCCAAATATTATGAAGGTGTCTGGGAGGGGCTGGGGCACAGGAATCAGAGGATACAACCTTTGATTTTTCTGGACCCTGATGTCCTACTACCCGTTGACCCTATCCACTACTCCCCCTATACTGATGAGCCCCATCTTACCTTAAAGGTGGGTAACACCTATTATGATTGTCTTTTGGACACTGGAGCTTCCAGATCTGTATTAAAGAGTACACCTGATTTACATTGATATTCCATTGGCTCAGAGAATGTAATGGGAGTGTCAGGGATTTCCCCAAAGAGTTAAAAAACCTTTCCCCTAGAATGATGTCTGTAGGACCCCTAGAAGTACAACATTCTTTCCTTTTGATGCCTGACTCCCCTTTAAATTTGATGGGGAGGGACCTTCTATGCAAACTCAGAGCCACAATAACTTGCTCCCCAAATGGTTCCTTATCATTAGAAGTACCTGAGGAATCTTTAAAATTATTCACTATACTTCTCTCAGAGAGTCAAGAGGAGAAAGATTATCCCACCTTTGTAATACCTGCAGATATAATGGAGTCTCTTTGGGCCACATCTTCTTCTAATGTAGGCTTACTTAAGTTGGCTGTTCCTGTGCCAATAAAAACTAAATCTAGCCCACCGCCTTCCCTTCCTCAGTATCTCCTCCCAAAAGAGGCAATTGAGGGTATTGCTCGAGTAATAAACTCATTAATTGACCAGGGAATAATACTCCCTTGTAAATCTGAATACAATTCACCCATTCTGCCCGTTAAAAAACCAAAAATAGGGCCCTGATGGCAAGCACCTCTATACATTTGTACAGGATTTGAGGACTATGAACAATCATGTTATAAAGAGACACTCTGTAATTTCCAACATACATATGATTATTTCTTCTATTCTTAGCACAGCTACATAATTTACAGTAGTGGACTTGTGCTCAGCCTTTTTTTTCATATCCATACATGAGAACTCCAGGCATATCTTTGCTTTCACCTGGAAGGGCTCCAAGTATACATTGAGTTGTCTGTCACAAGGGTTTGTGGAAAGCCCGAGTTTATTTGCACAAATTTTGAACCAAGACACAGATAATATAGCATTTAAAAGCAGTAAATTAATCAAATATGTAGATGATCTACTCTTGGCTTCAACAGATGCAGAAGCATGTCAGGAAGATAGTAAATACCTATTGGAATTGTACAAAGAGGGGATAAGATCTCGAAGGATAAAGTTCAGTGGTGTCTCCTTAAAGTAGTATATTTGGGGTTCATCCTAACTGCAGGTCCCTGCTCTATTTCTCCCAAACGAGTGGAAAATATTCAAAATTTAAATGCTCCTACCACTAAGAAACAGTTGAGAGCAATTTTAGGAGCAACAGGGTTTTGTGGACAATGGATTCCTTGCTATGGGGAAATTACTAAACCCCTTAGAGCACTAACAAGGGATTCAGTCCCTGAACCCCTCAAATTAGAGCCAGAACAATTGTCAGCTCTATCATATCGAAAACAAGCTATCCTATCTGCCCCTGCTCTAGGCATCTCAGATTACAACAAGCCATTTACTTTGCATGTACATGAATGAAGAGGGGTAGCTTCAGGTATTTTAACTCAGACTTTGGGACATTCTCAGCACCCAATTGCTTATTAGTCTGCCCAACTGGACCCAGTAGCATCAGGAGCACCACCATGTCTAATAGGAGAAGCTGCTACAGCCTTACTAGTGACAAAAACTGTTGATCTAGTATTAGGATGCCCATTAACAATTATGTGCCTACATGAGGTAGAAGCATTATTGCTAAGGAATAGAACAAAGGCATTCTCAAATCAGCAAATTACAAGGTATGAAATAACCTTATTAAACAGCAAAAACATTACCTTGAAATGCTGTACGACCCTTAACCCTGACACCTTGCTTCCAGATTTACCAAATTCAGGAGAACCATTATACAGTTGTGAAACACTAGTGTCCATGGCAGAAAAGCCTCGAGATAATCTCTTGGACACTCCCTTAGACAACCCAGATCTGGTCTTATTTACTGATGGTTCCCTTTTAGGAGGGATGGCATATGCTACACTGGAGCTTCTGTAATCACAGAATTTGCCACTGAGTGGTCAGCTTCCCTGCCCTCTAGTATTAGCTCTCAAGATGCAAAACTCATAGATCTGAAACACACCTATATAATTGCCAAGGATAAAAAGGCAACAATTTATACAGATTCTAGATATGCTTTCGGCATTTGTTACTCAATCGGGGTGCTATGGCTCCAGAGAGGATTTTTAACCTCAGCTGGAAAATCTATAGCTAATGCAGAAATTATCAATGAAGTTATTTCTGCTCTCCAGCTGCCTGAAGTCCTAGCTGTAGTTTATTGCTCTGCCCATACAGGTGGCACTGACCTTGTCTCTAGGAAAAATGATTGAGTAGTTGCCGCTGCAAAGCTAGCAGCCATAGAAGGGCCTGAATTAATTTTAACATTAACAATCACTGATGACTTAAATTTATCACTTTCCTATAATGAAAAAGAAGTAGAAAAATGGAAGCAAAAATTCAAAGCAAAACAGATTAATGGAGTATGGGTGTCATCTGAAGGAAAAACCCTGCTCTGTAGAAGTTTCTATCACCAAATTTGCCAATCTAGTCATAAAAATGGTCACTTTGGCATCCAGGGCATCTTGAACTCTTTTAAGAGTATGGATAGCCCCTGATATAACTACTATAGCCTCTAAAGTGTGTATAGCCTGCTCTATCTGCCAAGCATATAACCAACATGCCTTTTGAGGCAAAGCCTTTGGTGAGTGTCCTCTGGATTACACATCTTTTGAGTATCTACAGATAGATTTCATAACAATGCCAAAGGCTGGACATTATAAATTTTGTTTAGTCATAGTAGATCAACTGACCAGATGTCTGGAAGCATTTTCTGCAGCCAGAGCCATAGCGGCTTGTGTTGCTAAGGTGCTTTTAAAAGAGATTATTCCTCACTTGGGCCTACCAGCATGTATTGATTCAGATACAGGAAGTCATTTTACTGATTCTGTCCTAAATCAGATATATTCTTGCTTGGGGATAACTCCCAAATTTCATATACCATTTCATTCCCCAGAGCTCAGGCCAAATTGAAAGAATGAACAGAGAACTTAAAACTATGATTGGAAAATTATGCCCTGAGACACATTTAAAATGGCCTGAAATTCTCCCTCTGGCCCTATTTTATTGTAGAATCAGGCCTAGAGGAGACCTACACATCTCACCATTTGAGATGCTTTTTGGACATCCACCTATACAGGCTAAGCCTTTCTCCCCTGCATATACATCAGTATTAGGGGGAGATACTAGTATTGATTCCTATATACAGGAATTACAGCATAAACTGCGTGAACTCCATGAATCCGGAGTTGCAATACAAGCCAGACCACTACACTTTTCACTTCATGACCTGAACCCAGGAGACAAGGTTTATATTAAGAGTTTCCAGCATAGTGGAACAACTCAGCCTTCCTGTGAAGGGCCATTCCAAATATTATTAACACTCCAACCTCTATAAAGATTGGAGAGAAGGACTCTTGGATTCATTGCTCTCATGTAAAGAGAGCATCTTCTGTTGAGACTCATTGACTGTATCCAATCACATTCATTGGAGATAATAATCCATTGACAAGTGGATGCTGATTTTTGAGAACACATTGAATTCTTGAATTTTTCCCCTTATTTTTATTAATTGCTTTTCTTTTATTTTGATTAGAATATTTGATTTTTTTCCTTTTTTCTCATTTCTTGTACTAAAGGTACATACAATTAATATTATTTTTTCTCTGTAGTAATATAAGTTTAAATTTATATACATACTTGCTATGATATCAATGCATACCCAAAAGCTTTAAACTGTGGGAACTTGCCATTTATTCATAAAATGTTATGGGACTGTGATTAATGTTTGTGTCTGATTCTAGGCAATGGGATAAAAAAACAAGGAGCACAGATTGATGCACTTCTAAGCCAATACAAAAGGACTTGAACCTAGTGTGAGACTCGAGATTGCTATGCTTGACATATGTTAAGTCATAGGACTTCCTTGTATCTACACTCTTTGTGAAATACTCAGACAAATACTAAAGTTTGGCTATCATCCTGGCTCCCCATATCCCTGAGAATGACAAAAAAATCAGACCAGGGAATGACACTTCGCTATCAAAATAAAATTCTAGTTCTTTTTTTTTTCTTATACTATGGCAACTTCCTGTAGTCTTGGCTGCAAATGGGTAAGTGAACTATTACTGCATTCTGTCCTACAGATTTGTGGGATTAGACATTATTTTAATTGGACCCTAATACAAGGGCCTGTTAGAAATTTATTAAACCCTAATACAAGGGCCTATTATGAATTTATTTTTGGTTACTCAGCATTTCATATACATAGATTTTGATAGTTTGATTCTGATTTTGAATTTTTTTTTCTTTCTACCAAGAGTTTAATTTTCTTCCATTTTTTCTTTAGATTTTTTGTTTTTGTTTGTTTGTTTGTTTGTTTTTCTCTTCTTTCTCTTCTTTTGATAGTTGACTCATATACAACCCCATAACTCAACCATGCATCCTGAGCTGAACTGGATGTTTCTTACACCCACTTCAGGGGGATTTTAATAAAAATCCAAGATTTAAATTTTTTTTCAAGAAAGATCTTCAAAGAAATAAGCTTGCTTATTTCCAGAGAATGAACTAAATCCAGAGAATGAACTGTTGAAGCAAGATGCCAGAAAACCTATACTACGTCAAGAAGATCCAGAATGAACTTTGGGTCTGGTTGATTGAACTGAAGTTTTATTGAACATTTTTTTGAATGTATACTCTTATGCCAAACGGGGACTGCCTCCTAATTGTTTTTTGTCAATGCACCTAGCAAACATTGGTTTTGCTGTCTTTCACTCTTCTATTCCCCTCTTCTATCTAACTATTGTAATTTCCTCTTAGAAGGTGAAATTTTGTCTGCATCTTCAGTTAGAAGAATTTAGAGGTGCAGGATGATTATGTTTAGTGTTCAATTGGAGAGACTACTCTCCCAATCATCATCAGGGGGATTGTGAATTTTAGATTTATTCTACCCTGCTTAGTCTAACAAAACCGAAATGTCTACACCCTTAATTAAGGATTAAGTATTGAGAAGGATGGCCTATGACAGACATGTGCTAACAAATGACAAATCAGAAACAACTGACAGACCCCTGGGCTATCCTAAGTCAAGCTTAAGCTACCATTGGTACATGTGAGATGCAGGAAAGTGATGTAAAAACAGTCTATATGTTTGGCGGCACTTCCTCTCTTTGGCCTCTTTTTCATGGAGAGATGGCTCTGGCGGCAGTGTGCTGAGTGCCTTGGAATCTTGGCGTGGTAGCAGATATTGTCCAGGTTTGGCTGTGAGAGTCCTTGATACACTACTGAGGAAGCTTAGTAACCTAGTTCAGGTGAGGCATCTTCTCTGAGCTCTCCCAGAGTTTAGGCTGATTCTTTTCTCCTTTACCTTCCAAAACACTATCCTCTTAGGAAAGTCTCTAATCTTCTGAAAAGACCTCATGGTGGAGGTCTTTAAACATCCCCTGGCACAGGCCAGGCGGGAGAAATCCTATACCTTTTCCCTCTCTCTTCTTAATTTCTTCCCTCAATATTAATTAAACCATCATAAAATTTCCAAACTGACTTGAGTATTTTATTTGGGATTCCTTCCCTGGAGACCAATTTAATTTAGATTAAGTTACAACCCTAAAATTTCCCCTAATACTCCAATGACTATGTAGGGGGAGATTGGCATATTAGAAAAATGGCCATCCATCCTCTTTCCCTACAGACAAGGGAGATGTTGAGAACTTTTTACTTCCATTTTCTTTAGGCCAAATATCTTGTATTTCATATAACATACTATGTTAGAGAAAAGCTTGTGCTGCACTACCTTTTTCTGTGATCTCACTAATTATAAGGGAAATGCTAGGCAGGCATTTTAAAGTTTACTCTATTTTGTAATTGCCTAAGATATTAAAAGAAAAGGATCTTTTTTGGCTCTAGAAGTACATTTGTGCAATTCACAATGGATATGTGTGTGTATGTGTGTGTGTGTGTATGTGTGTGTGTGTTGCAAAGAGTTTTTTCTAACATTATCTTTGCCTATAGAAAGAGTCAGCATATAGTAGGAGACAGGTATTTCAATCCCTGGGCATTGATAAGATTGGCATTTACATTTGACTTATGCTTTGACTGCTTGACTATGGTAGAGGTTTATAGAGATTGATGGGTGTAAGTAGATAGGTCTTGTCAGTCTTCTTATCAGCTCCCAGTCCATCTCTCCTTTGCATTCTTCCAGATGTATTTTTACTGTAATCTTTGCTATGTTGCTAGAGAATACCATCTGGGTCACTGTATTTACTTTAGCCAGAAATGTCTGTTTTAATTTCTCTTGTTCATCACATTTGTGCACAGATGTTTAGTTCATTTATCCATTCAGCAAATGATTGTTTTGTTTTGGTTGTTGTTATCTACCTGTAGTTGTATGGTAGGAGCAGGGGAGCATACCATGAAGCGTAACACAGAGTCCTCACTGACTAGAATTTTGTAGTTTACGAGATGAGGCGAAGCTGTTTGAAATAATGAAGTCGAAATACAAGGTGCTAGAGTTGTGATAGACTTATTGAGTCTGGAGCAAAATGGGAGAAAGGGAAGAGAGAAGGAATCATTTTATATACATCAGAGGAGATAGGCCCTGGGTCACCATCAGGTTCCTATGACTCCTGTGAGGGCTGGTTCCTGCAGATGAAGAATGACTTGTGTATGTCCACCTACAGTGAAAGAACTAATAAATAGAAATAACCAAGATACAGTTTTATGTATATGTATACATTTGTGTCAAATGATGCCTTCTGTAGCAGGAGGAGGGGATGGAGAGAGGGAGAGTTCCCTGGGAATTTTAATGGAACAAACAAATAAATAACAATTTTTATAAAATATATACTCAGATGTGCTATTGGTATCTTCTAAATTTCAGCACCCTGGAAAAAGCTCCAATCATTCTGTCCTACTTATGGCTCTTCAGGTATGACATTAGTACATGCTAAAATCAGTAGTTTTCTATCCCTTGACTTGACTTGTTATTTCATCATTCTTAGGGAATCACCAGTAAAGAAATGAGGAAATTTAAGTACAGATAAGGACGTCTTCTGCATCTTACAGTCTTAGAGAGTTGGTTGGGAAACTGGAACTTTAAGTGTCTAAGGTCACCCCCTCAATATGTTAGTTGTAGAACTCAAATTCAGGCCTTCTTGACTCCTAGCCTAGACTTCTACTAACCACCTTCTGCTACTTTTCAAAAGTGAGACTTATAGTCAATAAATGCTGGTGAGTTTAGATAAGAAGTTTTTGGACTAGGATGGCCATGAATGGAGGATAAATAGAATTTGAATCATCTGAACAAAGGGAAACAGGGATTTAGGTAAATAAAATGCTCTGAGAAAGACATGGAATTGTGAAACCAGTTCAACAGATATGTATTAAACTTTGTGTGTGAGGCACCATGTCAGTATGGCAAAGACCAAGAAAAAGGCTATGTATTCCTTCAAGGAATGGATGGTCCTGTTAGAAAGAAGCATGGAAGATAAAACTAAACAGCTAGGATTATACCAAGTTAATGAAAATCTTGAAGAGTTGGGGACTTCAACATAGAGGAGTTCTTAAACTGTAATCTGTGAATTTTTAAAATTAAAAAAATTAATAACTGTATTTCAATGTAATTGATTTCCTTTGCAATCTTATGCATTTTAATTTATTCATTTAATTCATTCAAAATAATGTTATTTTGAAGAAGGATACACAGATTTTACCAGATTGCCAAAGAAAGGTTCAAGAAGTCCAGAGGGAAATGATATAACAAAATAGGTGTTTTAGGAAGAGTAATCTGATCAAGGTGTAAAGGATGGAGTAAATACAGTGAAACTGCTATGGAAAATCAGGAATTAAATTTTGAGATGCTAGAAGAAGGTATAGTATAGTGGTAGTCTCTCGGTGACCGAGAATGACAATAGAATAGAAGAAGGTAATTACACTCAAAACTGAGAGGAAGGGAAGAAAAAAAAAGCAAATTTGGAAGTGGTAGCTCATATGGAAGGGATGATGTGAGTTCATTTTTAGACAAGTTGGATTTGGTATATATTCCCATGGTAGCCTTCCAAGGTCAAGAGAAAATGAGGAAGGCCACTAACATTTTAGAAGACTATGAATAGGCTATGTTGAGCTTTGCTATGGAAAACTGGAGGGAATATCAACATTAGTAAGATCACAGGTCTGTTCTAGTACATACATATTGGAGTATATCTAAATGGAGACATCTTATCATTGAAAAATATGGAAATTCAGGTGAGATTTTGGTGTGAGAGTAGGGCTTGGGGGTTATTAATTTAAAAAGTATTTAATACTTACAGTAGGGATTTTCCTTACAGTGCTAGTTCAACAAAAAATGAGGAAAGCTTGTCAATGAAAGGAATTAAAAATGTGAGCAAATATTGTTATTTAGGTCTCAGAGTATACATTTCCTTTCTTACTGAACTCTGTTCTTAGCAATGTGATCTGTGTCAAACTGGATATCACATTCCAGTCCATCCTCCATTCAGAATGATTGATTAATTAATCTTTTTAAAACAGAGATCTGAGCATATCATTACCCTACCTCCATTCAATAAACTCCAATGACTTTTTACTCCATGATCAAATATAAAATTCTGTGGCAATTGAAATTCTTTCAGAACCTGATCCCCTCCCACTTTTAACCAATATCATATACTTTTTTTAATGATTGCACTTTGAGGTATGGCAGTACTATTCCCCCTTCATCCCCTCTTTCATCATTTCCCTTGATATTCTATATCTTTTGGTTTCCCAAACAAATTTTGTTATTTTATCAAGTTCTAGGAAGTATTCCCTTGGAAACTGGGTTGGCATTGCATTTAAAATGTAAATTAATTTTGGTAATATTTTCATTTTTGTTATGTTGGTATCACCTAGCCAATAAGTACTAAAAATTCCTGTCACTATTTAAGTTGTTCTTTATTTCTTTAAGGAATATTTTGCAATGGAATCTATATATCTTTTTTCATAATATTGTAATCTGGTTTAGCCACACTGGGGTGTTCCTCAGCATGAGTTGGACATCTCTGATCTAGTGCCACTCCATTTGATACATGAGGAAACTGAACTTCAGAGATCTTAAGTTACTTGCCTCAGTTTATTCAGAAATAAGTTGAAAGGAAAAATTTGAACCCAGGTATTTTCTGACTCTAAATCCAAAACTTTTCTATTGTACCATGTTGCTTCATATCTATTACAGAGACCAGTTTTGGTCTTTCTATTAGTAGACATTTGACTATCAACAAGAAATCCAGTGTCTATGATCTTAATGTAAGGACCCAGATTGGCTCTGTCTTGCCAAGCTCTCTGACCCTCACAAACCATTTCCCAGAGAGACATTTCCAGATGGACTGTTTTTCATCTTTACACATTTTCACATGATACCTCAATTGGCTCCTGTCAGCAGAGACCAAGATACTTCAGGATGACATGTTTGGGGTGTGATCTCAGAACTACACATTCTCAAACTTCTACCTTCACCCCAGGCTTATACTATTTATGTCTTAAGTGGAATAACTTCAAAATCTTTGAAGACCTTGTCTTTTTTTTCTACTAGCAAAAGTCCAACCAACTAATTTCATCTTCCCAATGCAATAAGCAACTCCAGTCCTTGACTGGAATCATGAGAAATGATGAGACAATGATGCTGGTCCATGAGCCTTAACTTCAAAGGCTCTAGCAACTCTTTAGATGTAGACATGAGAGAAATGTGCTATCTTTCAGTTCAAATCAACAATTATTTACTAGGAACTTCCCATCTGTTCCAAAATGCTGGGAATCCTAAAACAAAAATGAAAACCATCCATGCATCCTGGAGGAGGTTGCTTCCAGGCAGACAACAAGGACACAAAATACTGTAACCACATTGTAAAAAAATTGTAAAGCTATTTATCATTTCTTTTAATTTTAAAACTGCAAACCACTCTATAAATGTGGCAGAATTGGTTTTATTAGTTTATACATCTGCCTCTCCCATTGCTACTCTTGGCTTTAGGTTTATAAGCATGAAGAAAAATTTCTGCAGATAGCATTTATTAAGTCATTACTCTGTTCACAAAAAATAAGAAGAGGGATTGGGATAAAATAGAAATAAAATAGAGAAAATAATTAGAAAATATAGTTCCTGCTCTCCCCCTCTTCCCCAATAAGTTATAGTCTATATGATGTTGAAGTCAGCTATTGTATCTTTGAATCTCTCCACTTTGAGTATGTTTAATAAGGGTTATAGATAACCATCTGTGCAAAAATGTGGAAATACACTTCCATTTTCACCCCAAACCATCCTATTCTCCTTTTCAAACCTTCTTCCCCAACTTGTCTCACTTCATTTTGGACCTATGCTTTGAGGTTTCTATAAGCATATTAACTGTGTTTGAGAAATAACTAATTCCACAGCAAGAAAACAATGACTTTCTGGGCCTCTGTTGATAGCTGCAGAGTTAGTATTGTTAGTGCAATAAGCCCTGTGGTTGAAGTCAAGAGCCTTGCAAGGATAGGAGTCAGAGGGCTGTTTCCTCACCACTCTGTGGCTTAGCCTTTTTTTGTCTCAGAACCTTGATCTATAAAATGGGTATAAATAGAGTGTTTGCTTCTATCTAGCTCACTGAAATATTAGAAGACAAGTTGGAAGCATAGACAGTTTCTCTTTTTGTTTTGCCACAGTTCCTTCTATATAGTAAGTGCTTAATAAATGTTTGTCAATTGACTAAACATCCAAGACATATTTTGGGAAAATGGATACTTAAATGGTCGTTGAGTTGAATAATAGGGACTGGCCTTAGTCATTCTTCCATACACAATATAATCTATCTTATTTCATCTTATTTGGCTAGGATTCTGGATATCAGTTACAGTTTCATTAGAAAGTGATATTGTCCAATTCATTCAGTCCAGTTCATTCAAATATTCTTTTCCTCTACTTCTTGAGTTGTGATATGTGAACTAAATTAAATTGAATTCACAAACATTAAATGCCTGCTGTATGACAGGTATTATGCCAGGGTCTAGAAATGCTAAGATGGAAAATGTCACAGTTTCACCCTCAAGGAGTTGACATTCTAAAGGAGGAAAAGGAGAGATATGACATACTTGCAAAAAAATCTAATACAGGATCATTTGAGGCAAGAGACAACAGTGATAGAGAAGGCTTTACATGGGAAGGGACTCCTGTGTTATCTCTAAGTGGAGGACAGCTTTCTGAAAGGTGGAGATGGGTGAATCCTTTGTAAATTGATTTGAAGGAAAATTAAAACGGGGAATTATATTATAAATTATAGTTATTTTTTTCCTCCCTTCTCTTTATTTGGACAACTGAGGACCATGGAATCATAGGATGATAGATTGAGAACTTGATGGATATTGGAGGACATCATTCATTCTATTCCTTTTCCAAATGAAGACTAATAGGGGTGGAGAAAGTTTTAGGGATATGCAAAGAGAGGGAAGGAGAGAAGATGAATACAGTTAACCTTTATTTCTTCTTTTTCACTTTCTTTCCAGTTATTGGTCAACTTTTATAGAAAGCCATTTGAAACTTTCTGTCTGTCTGCCTCTTTCATCTTGGTTAGGCTTGGCTTCCAGTTGTTCTCTAAAGGAATTCCTGTAATTTTCAGGAACACAAAGACTTCTTTAGAAAATGAATTCACTCTGCAGACAGGAGGGGAAAAAACCATACTGTTTGGCTAGTCAGGTCAAGGAAGCCTGTGTCTGGAAAATTTTTCTGAGTTCTTCCCCTCCTCCCTCAAAAGATGCCCAGTGTTACATTTTTCAATAGTAATCATGGTGATTTTTTTCACCCCACAAGAAATATTTGGCATTCAGCAAAAGGAATACCAAGTGGAAAACCTCATTTGCTGTTTTCCCTTTTGCCTCTGGGATTCATTGGGAAAACTGAATAGGAAGTGATTTACTCATAAATGAAGATTTAATGAGGCTCAGGTGGATTCTCACTCAATAGCCATTCATGTCTGGCATTGTTATCATCATCTCTAACAACATCATGGAGGCAATGTAGAGTACAGCACACACTGAGCTGACCTTGAAGGAAGGAAGGACTAGGTACAAGTCCCATCTGACTTATGCTGACTGTGTGACTTAGCCTCTCAGGGTTCTGAATGATTCATGAAACACACTAGATTGAGGATCAGACTTGGACTTGTAATCATAATTCTGCTACTTGTAAGTTATGGGGTTATGGACAAGTAGCTCTATTTTCTGACTTGCTAGATCCATATCTCTGAAATAGAAAGGATAAGACCTACAGATATTACCTCAGAAGATTGTATGAAGGAGTTGCAAACTTTAAATTAAAACAATCAGAGATCTACAAATTGTAACTGAAGAACCAAATCTGGCCTGCCATTTTTTAATGTCATATGAGCTAAAATGAGTTTTATATTTTTAAATATATTTATTTATAATGTCAATATTTTATCTCATAGGCCATACAAAACAGGCAGAAGCCTATATTTGATCAACAGGCTATATAGTTTGCTTATTCCTTCCCCACATAAATTACAGTTACTGCCATTCTAATAATCATCTCCCTCTTCCATTTGCATGCAAAATTGGTGGTATACAAAACACTTTTTCTTTACTTATCTATCCACATTGATCTTTTAAATCAAACAGTAGAGAGGTATTATATTATATCCATTTTATAGGTGAGGAAATTGGTTCAATGATTTGTTCAAGGTTCCACCACTTAGTGAGGCAGGATGAGAATGAGAACCTTCTGATTCTTCTTCCTGGGCTCTTATATAAGAAATACTACCTTGTTCTCAGTGCCTGACACATAGTAGGTGATTAATAAAATGCTTTCTATTGAATGATTGCTTATGGATATTTTGCCATAATGCAGGAATACATTTACTAAAAGAATGGAACAGAAAAATATCCTATCATGTGTAATAAAATAGATAATCTGTGTTGAACTGTTTCTGTTTGTGGTAACTGGATACTCCAGCTTGCAAACTAGAGCAGCTAGGGGAACCTCAGGAATGCCTGTTTGTTATGGAGATAGAAGTATTTCTGTGAGATGGAGAGATACTGCTAGAGGGGGTACTCTCTGAGGTTTGTCTATTGATCACTAATGGCTAATAAATCATATTTCCTACCCTCTTCCTCCCTCAATGCTACCCTTCACCTCTCAGTTTTCCAACCACAACTTCCTGCCCCTTTTCCCCTCCCCCTGTTGGTCAGCCACCTTTCTATGTAACTCAAAGGTGAAATTTAAGATTTAGAGATGATTCTCTTGTTCTCTTTCTCAGGTAAGGAGGCTTATTGGGAAAGATAGAACAGGATAGGAATTTAGGTGAGAGGGATGAGGTTTGTCCCTAATCTACAAGGAGAATTAGGAGGGTGTGGGAAATGTTAGTCCAGCCACAGTTGTGACACAGAGATAGTCAGAGAGATGGAAGACAATGGTTAAATCTTCTTTCTTCTTTCAATTGCACAAAACCACCAACAGAAGTTAATTTTATTCTCAGCCAAACTCCAGAAGCCCTCCCAAAGGTCTCTCTCTCTAAATCAGAAAAAGCCAGTCTCTTTTGGTCAGGAAACCCAGAGAGAGAGAATCAGTTCCTCTCCCCTGGCCAGCTCTAACTGCCTGCTCTGGGGACATTCTGTTTGGAGTCTTCCCCTTGATTGACAGATCAGATCCTTCACCTTGGTCTGTATGCCTGGCTTCTCCTGCAAATCCTCTCTTTCCTTTTGCCTCTTGTACAATCTCCCCTTTTATTCCATAAAAAATGCGCCTTGCTAGAGGGGTTGCTCTGGGCTGCCTATTGAGCCTTAATGGCAAATAAGTCAAGATATTTCCTACCCTTCTCCTCCCTTCACCTCCCAATTTCCACCCACCCCTTCCTGCCCCTTTTCCCCTCCCCCCTCAATTGGTCAGCCACCTTTCTATGTAACTCAAAGGTGAACTGTGAGGTTTAGAGAAGATACTCTTGTTCTCTTTCTCAGGTAATGAGGTTTATTGGGAAAGAGAGGACAGGATGGGAATTTAGGTGAGAGGGATGAGGTTTGTCCCTAATTTACAAAGAAGGATTAAGAGGGTTTGGGAAATATCAGTCCAGTAATGGCTGTGACTCAGAGATAGACAGAGAGTTTAGGGGACAAATATTTTCTTCTTTTCTTCTTTCTTCTTCTAAACAAACAAAGCCACCAACAGAAGTTAATTCTTTCTCAGACTAGTTCCAGAACTCCCCCCCACCCCCCAAGGGTCCTTTAACCAGGGACAGAAGCTAACAGGCATTAGTTCTCAGTTTCTTCCCCCTTCTGCCAGAAGCCAAGGAAGTCTCTCTTGGCCATTCATCCCCCAGAGAAGAAACCTTAGTTCATCTCCCCTGGCCATGTCCACCTGACTTTTCTGGAAATATTCTGTTTGGAATCTTCCCCTTGATTGACAGCTGAAGTCCTTTACTCTTGTGTTGCATGCTTGTCTTGTCTTGCAAATCTTCTCTTTCTTTATGCCTCTTCCACACATGGAAGTCAAGTGACCTAAATCCTGGTCCTGCCTATGTTGCTATAAGAATTTATCACCTCATTCATTATCACTGGCACTGACTCTCCTGAGTATGGACTAGATGATCTCTGAGACTGAGATGTAACATTCCATCTCCCATTTTTCTGGTCTTTGTGTTGGGTTACTCCCTGGCCCCTATGCCTGGAATGTCCTCTCTTCTCATTTCCACCTATAGGATCCTTAACATCTTCCTCAAGACTCAGTCTGTGTGTCTCCTCCTACGGGAAGTCTTTCTCGATCTCTCAAGTGATTAGTGATCTTTCAGTCCTGAAATACATAAGTGAAGCACATTTGCTAAGATAGATTCTCAGGATCTTTTTCTACTAGTAGTGGAAAAATGGAATTTCACCGTCATTCTCTCCTAGAGGCTTCCTGTAATGCCTCCTTGGATCATGAAAGTGCCTCTAACTTCTAGGTTATGCCTTTGGGGGTGGGGGGACACAAGCTCTGAAAGTGTCAATCAAGAAGAAAAGATATCTTGTGGATGATCTTGATGATAAACTCCCTGCCCTTCAAAGGCCAAACTAATAAAATCCAATGAAGTTCATTACCAGTAGGCTGACCACTATTTGATTAAAAAAATTTTTTTTTAACATTTTATAATGTGAGGGAAAATATTTTTTGGCCATGATAAAACTACATTGTGATTGCCTTAAACCTGAGCCTATATAATATGTAGTTATTTTTTGTAGTGGAGCAATATTCTCTGATATTGTATAAGCATCAGAATCCTTCGTCTGGGTCTTATCCATCTAAGGAATCGATAAGTACTCATCTATCTTTCTCTGGAAGATTTCTTCTCAGGAAAGATTCATTCATTACCTCCTAAAGCAACTCATTCCACTTTCAGACAGCTTGAATGATTAGAAAGTTGTTTTTCTTAGGTCAAACCTTATATTTATTTCTCTTAATAGTGAGGAAATATATAAGTGAAGAAATGCTGATTGTTGATGAATGTAGATCTTGGAGGGAACTTAGTGGGAAGATGACAGAACTGAGACCCAGCAAAGAAAAGATTAAACCCCACCAAATTATTTACCTAGGGTCTTATACAGCAATTAAGTGGTAAAGGCAGGTCTTGAACTCAGGTTTATCTAGTTGCAAGTTTGTCCCTCAAACCCACATCCTATTGCTTTCACACATACATATGTGTATATGTATTCCTTTGTGAATATGTGTGTAAATATACATATACTATTATAGAAACTGATGTGCACATAGACTCACGCAGTAATTCCTAGGGATGTGAAATTACCTCAAGTGGTCCCCAATTTCCCTTCCCTATTGGCCAGTGTGTCAGACTCATGATTGATGTCTTTTCTTCTGCAGTTTTTTTTTTTAATATAAAAACATTGGAGGTGATTTTGATAGAAATGGTATTAAGTTCTATGGCATGACAAGCTTTGTGCTGAACTGAATGGCTGTAAAAATACCTTTAGTTCTTCCCTCAATGGAAGAGAATTAAATGGACCTCTATGGTCTTATTATTGATGACGATGCTCTTTTCCTGACTGCTTTGACAATGCTACTTTCAGAAAGAGTGCTAGGCTTACTTAGCATGAAATTGTTGGTTCTTATATTTTTAACTACAGCAGAAATTAAAGAGTGTGAAGTGTGTGGTTCCTGAGGTGATGACTCAGTGAGAATTCCTTTATTTGATGTGACATTCAGATATAGTCTTTCAGAGTTTTCTTCTTTTCTTTTTTAAAAGCAGAAAGACAACTGCTTTCAGAAATAGCATTTTGATGCTGTTTCATGAGGTTCCAAAGTTAATTAAGGCTAAATCCTCCTGGGCCTGGCCAAAAGCTCTATTGCTTTCTATAATCAGTGGGGAGAGAGAGAAAAGAGAGAGAGAGAGAGAGAGAGAGAGAGAGAGAGAGAGAGAGAGAGAGAGAGAGAGAGAGAGAGAGAGAGAGAGAGAGAAAGAGAGAGAGAGAGAGAGAGAGAGAGAGAGAGAGAGAGAGAGAGAGAGAGAGAGAGAGAGAGAGAGTGTGTTTTGATGCCAAACCTTAAAACATTATGAGCAAAATTCTTTGCAGTTAGTGCTTAGGGAAGATCATTAATTGTGGAGGCCCCTTGGGACCATTTAGTGCATTACTCCAGGAGAATAAATTTTCCTCCTATTGCCCTAACTTACTACCAGCAGGAGTTTGGAGAACCAAGAGAATTAGAGCCCATGATAATCTTTCTTATTTGTTCCTTTTTTTTTAATACTTTGAAACAAACTCACTTTACTGCTATTTCTTTATCCACATGGCTCTTAGTGATTCTCAGGATTAAAGGATGCAGTTTTGCTCAGGAATCCTTTGTAGAAGATGGAAGATGATGCCAGCAAGTAGAAGGTTTTTTTGGGGGGGATTTATAGATTGATCTTCCATGTAGATCCCAAGAATAAACATGTACCTCCCTGGAATGTCTAGCAGCCTCAAGTTCTTTTTACATTGTTGTGGCTCTTTTTTCTGAATGTGAAGTGGTTGGAGAGGGCTTTGTTGATTGGGGTATACAGGAGGGCCAGTAAAACCTACTGCCCAACCCACATCTTCTATCAGAGATGATGGTCCTGATGAATCGGACCTTCTATGCCAGGAGTTCTTAATCATTTCTTTGGGTCCTGGACCCCTTTAGCAGTCTGGTGAAGCCAATGGATCCCTTCTCAGAATAATGTGTTTCAATGTATACCTTAAAATCCTGAGGATTATAAAGTAAAACATAATGAAATGTACTTAACAGAATATTAAAAAATAATCTATGACCTAGGAAATCCTTTCTCAGCCCATTTAAAATAAGACAGATTAAATATATGCCTAAGTTCACTTTGTGTAACCCAATAAAGATCTTGGCTGTTTGAAAGAGTGGTTAATGGTAGCTAGTAAACAGCTAAATGTGGTCAAGCTTTAGAAGTGAAGCAGGAAATCTTTGTTTTCCTGAGCAGCCTAAAAACGCTGGAAAAATAACATCTGTTGTGTGCTTCTTATTGGTGAAGGTAAGACAGGGACATAAATATCAGCTTTCCACAACAGCATCCTTTTACTCTCTGCATTGATCTGGCAGCTGAGAGGAATGAAATCATTCTTTCCCCAGGCAGGAGGAGAACCCTTGGGGGAGTAGGCACTTGCTTTAGTTGGCATTTGGGGATTCTGGAGATAGATAAGACCCAGCTTTGGTGACAGTGCGTGAAGACAGGAAGGGTGATTTTCTCAGCCTGCAGATGTTGTTCAAGTGTTTATGTAGGCGTTTTGACAGTTTATGTGGATGAGGGGAAAAAAACACTACCAATAGCAACAAGCTGGGGATGAGGGAAACCAGGTGACACAGTAGAATGATTGTGATTCAGAAGACTTGGGTTCTTTCTCTCCCACCTTAGTAGCCATAGGTACTTGAGCCACTCACCTAACCTTTGATAGTCAGTTTATTTATCCACTAAAGAGGACAAAGACCCAAACCAAAACAAAGAAAAACAGACCCCCAAAATCTCCTGTTCTACTTGACATAAATAATTGTTGTGGGTTTTGTGGGAATCAAATAATATATATAATATAAGAGGTAATGGGGATGAAACACCTGTAATTTCATTTGTAGAGAAACTAACTGAGAAAGGAAATCCATTTGACCATTACAGGTTAGCATTTTTTCTGCCCAAGTCTTAGAGAGTTGCCTCAGGTACTAGGGAGTTAATGACTTGCTCAAGATCACACAGCTATTGCATTTCAAAGGAAGAACTGAAATCTCAGCTCTTCTTGGATCTGAGGTTAGCTAGTTAGTTAACCACTGAGAAATCTTGTCTCCAGGGTATATGATAAGTCTACCCAAATGAAAGTTATTATTATTATTATTATTATTATTATTATTATTATTGTGATTCAAACATTAAGGTAATCTTACTCCAGACCATTTGCCCTGATTCCTCCCTGAGAAGGGAATCCATAGATGATTTCTTCACAGTATTAGAATGTATTCAGGGCAAGGTCTCTGAGTCTGGAGGGCAGAGAAGAAAAGTTTTCCAGAAGAGGCAAAAAGGGTTTGGAATAAGCATATATACAAGGCCACTTTATGTTAATATTTCTATCAATAATAATTATAAACATTGACATAGTACTTATTTTGAAAGCACATTGTATATATTTACTTATTTGAAACTCATAAGAATCTCAGGAAGTAGGTATAGTTATTATTACAGTTAATCTCATGCTTATTTCATAGATGACATAACTGAGGCTCCTACTAGTAAGAGGGAACAGCAGTATTGGAACCCAAGTCTTTCTGATTATAGTTTTACCATTCATCACCATGGCTTTGAAATTGACTGGATAGGAACTTTTAGCTCTAGTGCAAATGGAGATAGAAGGATCAAATATGATAGTAATTAAATATATGCATATATATTTATTACTATAAATATAACTATGTTAACATTAATATAACATATTATATTTTCAAAAAAGCCAAGATACCAATATGGTTGCAGAAGTCATTTTTATTAATTCTACAGATACCTTTTTTCCCCTAGTTTTCTGCTTTTATTGATTACAGAATTTTTTTAAAAGAAAGATGAATAGTAGAATTTGAGATTCTCAAATGACTTGTGGATTTTCTTCCTTCCTTTCACTGTTCTTGTCACCAGAAGAAAGCTTAAACCTAATAGGAAATGTTTTGACTTATGTAGCCCAATTTTTCCTCTATGTGAGGTCCCTTTATTTAATATCATATGGGAATGGGGAGGTAGGAAGGTCACATGAGTATTTTAATGTCTGGGTTATTATTTTAAGGATATTAACTTTAGGAAATAGGGACATTAAATTTACAACAGCATAAATCCTGCCAATATTCAGTTGAGTTTTCTCAAGTTAAGCCCTTTGGGGGCATTCTCTAGCCATGCTCTGGTTGCCTGGTTCACCCTTCTATTCCACTGTCTAAAGTACCTTATTTTGACACGTAACTACACTTTTTACTTGGTTGTTGTTCAGTCATGTCTGACTCTTTTTCACCCCATGGACCATATTGTCCATGGAGTTTGTTTGTTTTTTTTAGCAAAAAAAAAATGGCTTTCAATTTCCTCTCCAGTAGATAAAGGAAAATAGAGGTTAAGTGATTTGCTCAGTCACACCAGTCACACATTAAGCATCTTAAGGCCAAATTTGAACTCAGGTCTTCCTGATTCCAAGTGTAGGTTCTATTCAATGAGCCACCACACTTTCTGACTATATACTAATGGACATTCTGAACTCTGTTGGAGAAATGTAGTCCACATAAAGTCAGCCAGCAACATTAAAGGAGGAACAATGACTCCCCTTTACTCTGTAGACCACTTTATAGATAGAAGAAGACAGGAGAATGGAGAAGGGAGAAAGTAGATGGAGGAAGGTAAGGGAAAAGAAGAAAAAGAATAAGGAAAACATTGTTCCTCCTTTCCAGGAAATCAGTCCTTAGGACTCCAGATTTAGAACTGGGTAGAAATGTAAACCTCAAGCCTAATGCCTTAATTTTACAAATGAGAAATGTATACATATTCATAAATGCATATCATTACTCAATCTATATTAAACTTATGAACTAGCACTACAAACCAAAAATAAACAAAAAACCCTAAAGATTTGCTTTATTAATTGTGGAGAAAAACTAGCTATGGATTCTACAAAAGCATAAATCCTTGGAATCCAGCAGAGAGCTATGCCTAAGCGGTACTTAATGAGGGATCTCTAAAGGGGTAAAAGGATTTCCAATAACCAGAAATTATGAATTACCTTTGCAACCCTAATTTCTTTGAATTGCCCATATTTGTTGTTCTCTAGATCACAGTAATATTGCAGTACATTGATATACCCAATTTGTTTACCCATTCAATGAGAGGGCACCTACTTTGTTTCCATTTCTCCTAACATGTTATGGTTTTTCTAACTATATCCAGAGACCAACTATCAGATATTGGTAATTACTTAGACATTGTAATATTTATTGAGGAAAGATTGGGGGATTGTAAAAACAGGGGATATTTGAAGGTTTGTAGCAGGGAATGGAGGAGTTTAAGGGAGAGAGGGAATAATGCTGCTGGTAAGGCAAAGGTGAGAGATGCCCCCTGCTGAGAGGCAGCAGCAGGAGTTCCGATAAGGACCATTTATTGTTCAATGACTGAGTTGATGTTCAGCTCCCTCTATGCCCAGAAAAGATAGTCCACTTATCTGACTGTGATATCCTAATGAGAGAAATTTTAATAACCAGTTTGGATTGGAGAGATATCAGGGAAAAAGAGAAGAGGGAGGTCCCTAAATAAATTTGGAGTCTTTCTCAGCTTTGGAGCTGAGGCCAGGCCTCACAGGCTGATGGAGGGTTTCTCCCACTCCTGTCTACACAATATCTGTGTTAGTTGTGTCAATTTTAGAATCTTAGCAGTAGACAGAAAGCAACAAGAACAGTTCTAACCTTAAGAGCTGGTTGGGCCTATGTCTTCAGGCTGAACCCAGTAGAGGCACTCCTAATCCAGACTGGGCATCCAACAACTCTCCCACCTCCAACACCAGGAAGTAAGTAAGCCCGGAAGGAAGGAAGTACTAGTCACAAGACCCAACTGCCACTCCCAGTTGCCCCTTCCCCCACCAACTGTCAGTCTTGACAATTTCTCTCTATGGATCTTCCCACTGTTGCTTGTTCCAACACAGTGGCAGAAAGTCCAGAACTTGTTCTTGTTTCCTTCCCACAACATGCACCCTAATAAAAATAAATTGTGCTTCAAATCCAAGTGAAAAAGGACAAAACCAATAATTCAGATCACTCAAAATAGTCATCTGCAATACATGGGTCAGGATAATTGGTGGAGCTCCACAATTCCCTTTTTTATTGACATATTACTTGAAGAATGGGAGGCTGACACTTACCATTCAACATGGTTTCCAATATTTTTTTATCTTAACTGTACCCTGAAACACATTCTGGTTCTTATATTGAAGCTAAATGATTCAGTTACCTAGATAGTTTGGATTTGGCTGAGTAATTTAATTCTTCACTTTTATTTCTTATAGAGAGAGTCACATTGGTTTTCATATGAAGAGATGTAAGAACATTAGGATTAATAATAACAAACATTTATTTAATGTTTTAAAATTTACAAAGTATTTTATGTATTCTCTCATTTGAAGGACCTTAGATTGAGACCAAAAAATCCTTTTTTTGATAGATACTATAACTCTTATTATCTTCAATTTACAGACAAGGAAATAGAGTCGGGGACAATTTTTTGTTTTGTTTTTCTTTGCATCCTCATTGGCATGCATCTACTAATCACTTAATACATGCTTGTTGACTGACAATATAATTATTAGTGCTGGGGTCCAAATTAAAAATTAAGGGAATGAATGATATATAAAATGTGTGCCAACCCAGTCAGAGTATCTCAAATGAATTTCAGCTTACTTTTCCTATATGAGCTAAGATGTGGGGTCCTGCTCATAGTTATATTGTGTTGTGCTTGCATGGGTCCCCTTTGGACAACATAATAGATAAAAATAGTGAAACACTCTAAATATGTAATCTCAATTATCCTCACAAAAACCCAGTTATTATTTCCATTTGATAGATGAGCAAACATACTCAGAGAGAATGAGACTTGTATGAGAATTGGACCTGGTTTCTTAATTGAGAGTCCTTTGCTCTATTCACTTGGCTTGCCTTGCCTTATGGGACAAGACTTCCAAAGAGCTTTGAAAGCAAGATGCACTTTGGGTTTTCTCCCTTTCTTTATTGTTGCTATCTTTGAAATGGTCTACTTTATGTTGCAGATTTCCTTTTGTCCTCCTTTCCCCTGGCTTTTACTTCTTATTAGAAGCTAATTATAAAATCTTTCTGGTCACAAAATGTCTTCTTTCTAATGATCTGTCACCTCTAGTGACATCCAATTAGTAATTTGCATTGTTTGGTCTTTTGTAATATTAGCTCATTTCAAAGTGTACTATTAAGTCCTAACAAAGGCCATGCACTTTTATATTAGATACATTTTCCATATTTCAATGGTTTACTTCACTTTAGCACTGTTAAAATGTTTAAGTTGTAGGGACTTAATGGAAGTCCAACACAATTTCGCTGGAAAGCTCTTAAAAATGCCAAACTTGACCACAAATCAAAGGAAATGATGGACAGCCATGGGAAAACAATATTTTATTCTTGACTAATCAGTCTAGGAGAAATATTGTTGTATACCAAGTGAATCAAATGAAGCATAAAAGGACATGGGAATAAGGGTCTTATTTTACATATTTGTATTTCAAAGAAGGAAAAGCTACCAGCTTCTAAAATGATGTCAGCTTTTATAATCATGCTAAACAAAGTTATAGACACATTTCTTGGGTGACTAATGGATGAGCAGGAGTGGGATTGGTCTCCTTGCTGACTTTGAACACCTCTTCTATTAATATTCTTGCAGAACATCCCTGATAGATGTCTTTTAAATTTGAGACTCACTGGCGAACCCTCCTGCTTTTATGCTTTGTGGTTGAATCCTTTCCTCTCATGACTGATGTTTAGTTCAACAAATCTTGCTTTTCCCAATCAGCAACATTTTACCTCTGTGATTTTGCATAAACTGTTGTACTTGGACCTCTCTTCCTTTCATCTCTGCCTATTGGCATCCCTACCTCCATTCAAGGCTCAGCTCAGGTAACATGCCTCTTCCACAGGGCCTTTTCTGATTCCTACAGATATTAGTCCCATTATTGATATCTACATAGTGGACTCTTAATAGACTCTTGTTAAATTGGTGTTTGTCAAGAGTTTTAAGGTTTATAACTCTCATACATATGTATATGCATATGTATATTTAATGCTTATCTTCAATTTTAAAATCAATAATATATATCAGTTCCAAGGCAGAAGAGCAGCAAAGGCTAGGTAATTAGAATTAAGTGACTTGCCCAGGGTCACCCAGCTGGTAAGTAAGATTTGCACCCAGGACCTCCTATATCTAGACCAGGCTCTTTATCCACGGAGATACCCAAGTGTTCCACTTTTTGCACATATTCTTTCACCTCATCCCTGTGATAATCTTGTGAAAAAGGAACTACCTGGATTATTAGCCCCATTTTATAGAGAATGAAACTAAGGGTCAGCATTGCTGATAGTCATAGGTAGTATGTAATAAAGACAAGAACTGAGCCTTGATTTTAGTCCAATGCTATTCCAAAAATGCTATAGTCTTTCTTAATTTAAATACAATATTACAGGACTTTGAGTCTAAAGATTCATCTCAGGTACTTCCTACCACTGTAAGCTGTAACATATCCCTCACCTTCTGGGTTTTGCCTCATTTTTGTACTAAGGACTTTGGGCTATGTGATCTCTAGGGTCCTTTTGAGCATTAAGCCCCATAATCCTATCCATTAGCCCTGGCCAGTGATTAACTCAAGGAAGATTCCCAATCAGCTCTCTTCCTTATGAGGGAGAAATGAGTATGGTTCCATCAGCTTTCTACATAGACCCAGTCATTTCTATTGAGGCAAATGCTAGTAGTAGAGAAATCAAAGTGTAGTTGAAGTTCTTGTTAAAGATAGGCAGCACCAGAGTAGCTCCAAATTAAGAAAACAAACTCAAAAGAGTATTTTTTTGTTTATTTTTTCAGTTATTTTGGTCACATCTGACTCTTTGCAACTCCATATGAGGTTTTATTAGTAAAGATGCTAGAATAGTTTGCCATTTCGTTTTCCTGCTCATTTAATAGATGAGGAAACTGAGGCAAACAGGGTAAAGTGACTTGCTCAGTATCACATAGCTAGTCTGAGGCCATATATGAAATCAGTAGCCTGATATCTCTATCCAGTATACCATGTGGCTGCCCCAAAAGGGTGGAGGCACAATTTGTATGAGGCAAGTCAGATTAAAAATGGACTATTTATTGTAGGACCTTAGATCTGTCTTTGGTGCCCTGTTCTTGGATTCTAACCTGGAGAGTCAATCTGCCTGACTTTAGCCTATTTTAATACATTATATCTTCATTCTTCCTCACTGCCAAATCATATGTCAGAAGTTTGGACACACTTATGACTCTTTTTACTTATTGGTTACCTAGTGATAACTGACCTTTGGGGCTTTGTTTTACATTCTGTATGTCTTAGGACTATTGCTTTGAAAGCTTTCAGGCTGTAAACATCTTGACCAATTCTACCTTGAGCTCTTCCAACCCACCATTGTTGATCAGAAATGAGGAAAGCCAGTACTGTTACCATTATCAAGTATATAACATATAAAGTCTTTGGATGGTGAGGAGAGGACAATTTAAGGACAATAAAAGTCCGGAACAAGATGTCAGAGGCAACAACTACTGTTATTTATTTAAGATGGAAACAGGGATAGAAAGCTGGAGGAGGACAGTCTCATGAAAAGTAAAGTATGATTTAAAGCAGATCCTAAATAGAAAGTTACTTTTTTCCCTTTCTGTCAATTTTCAATGATTCCATTAAAGTTTCTAGGTTCCACAAAGCTGAGTTCACCTGCCTTAGGGTATATTGGATGTCATGGCACCCAGCCACTAGTAAAATGAAGGAAAAAGAGAAAATGGCTCAGGTAGAGCGAAGTAGTCCTTCCTCCAGTGACCCCTATAAAAACATTTCCTTCCCTTTCTCTTTTCCCATCTTCATCCTCCACCCCTCCCTAACATGGTACCTGAAGCAAATGTGGTATTCAAGCTACCCAGTCATGCAGCTAGTTTAATATCAAAATTTATGCTTCTACATCTCTACTTTTTCTTTTAATTTCCTTTTTTTTTGCTTCTGTAATTTTCCAATAATGACTTCTTGTCCCCAAAGCTGGGATCTCTGGGTTTATTGAACACTAACTTGATGAGGTATTTACCCCAAATCTATTCAACTGATCCTCCCTTTTGTCTCTTAGCCAGCACCATATTGTTTTGATGACCACTGTTTTATAGTACAGTTTAAGATCTGGTACAGCTAGGTCCCCATCCTTCACATTTTTTTCATTATTTCCCTTGACATTATTGATCTTTTGTTTGATAGGAATGGCACTGAATAAGTAAATTAATTTTGGTAGGATTGTCATTTTTATTTTCTTGGCTCATCTTACCCAGGAGCAATTAATGTTTTTCCAATTATTTAGATCCAGTTTTAATTTTGTGACAAGTGTTTTGTAGTTGTGACAATATAATTTCTGTGTTTGTCTTGGTAGATAGATTCCTAAATATTTTATATTGTCTAGAGTGATTTTAAATAGAGTTTCCCTTTTTAACGCATCTATGGTTTTCATCCAAGAAATTCTTATTGAAAGTACTAGGCATTAGAATAACATTTCTAAGTGTTGTGGTGCACTGGAGCCTCTTTTCTTGGATTTTGGATTAAGTTAAACCATAAGTATACTGTTTAGTATGGGGTTCCATGTAGGACCTAATGGAAGTAACTTAAATCAGCTAGAACTTAAATTCTTTTCAAGTGTAGAGTAACTGTAACCTAGTCACAGTTATGGAACATGAAATTCTAAAGGAGATCTTTGTAGAATAAAATTCCACAAAAGGCGGAAGGCTTTTGTCTTCATTTCTCCAGTGCATTTCACAGTAAACAGAACACAGGATGTAATCTTAACATGAAAGTCTTTGTATCAACAATTAATTCTTCTAGTTTTTAGCACTTTTTAATAATTAAGTCTTATACAAATCAAGTACAAAGGTAATGAGGCCATGGTCAACCAGTCATTTCCCCATTGAGCTAAGCCATTTTTCTCCAGTCAGTGACCATCACATCTACATTTTTTAAACCATGACATTGTCTTAGAATTGATATTATGTTTTTATTCCAAGGCAGAAATATGTTAAGTGCCTGGGGTCACATCTGATGTCAAATTTGAACCCAGATCCTTCTGACTCTAGACCTTTCACTCTATCCATTATATTAGCTGCCCCAAATATTCTTCATTCATGAACTTGGAAGTCTTCTTAAATGCATTGGTGTTGGCTACATTGAAAAGGAAATGAAGGCATATAGATGGATATGGGTAAATATATCACCATTCTTGGAAATTCAGCTCAAGAGCCTACTATACTGAGTGACTTAGTGGTACAATGTAAGTTTCTTCAGTGCAAGTATTATATCGTTTTTGTATTTATATAGATATTAGTCCAGTACCTTCTGTATAATATTACTTTCGTCTAGTACCTTCTGTATAATATTACTTTTCAGACTGTATTGAATTGAATCTTTATGTACTAAGGATAGTATTCATTAGAGAAAGGATACCCTACCCAATCTCCAGGCCAGAAAAAGTAATAACCATTTCTGTCAAACATCTTATATTTGCTCAGCATCTTAGTTTCCTAAATTCTCGTATGTATGTTATTGCATTCGACTCTCACAACCCTATTGGCAAAGTAGGTATTTTCTTATGTATTCTAAACAAGGAAACTGAGGTCCAAACAGATTGAATGACTTGCCCAATGTTATATAGTGTCAGAACTTGGATTAGTAACTAAGGGAGATATATTTTTGTTAATGAAGCATTAGACAAAATTCATTTCAATTTAATAGAGATTTATTAAGCCATGATTATATGCAATGGGATATGTATAAAAATACATATATCACATACATGACTTTAGGTGAGTGGTTTCATTACTGTGGATAGCAGTTTCTTCATTTAAATAGTGAAACTTGGATTATTTGACCTCTAATAGCCTTATCAGCTATAAATCTATAAAGCTCTACTATGAACTATTTTGATTAGGTAGAGTTTGGTGAAAACAATTGAGATTTAGATAGCCTTCAGGATGGAGATAGCACTTTCCCCTGGGAGAAAAGGTAAGACTTCATGGAGGTGATGACACTCAAGGTGGGCCTTAAAGATAGAGAAGGAAGACCATAGTGTTAATGTAAGTTAGAATTATAAGAATCCCTTTGCTATTATCTACAACTATTAGTCTGAATCTTAGCAGATAATTTTGAAAATATGATGCTAAAATCTATTAAAGTTCTTGAAACCATATCTCCAGTTTTTCTTCTTGTTTTAATTTTCAATTGAAATTTCCAATTTTTTATTTAATTTATTTTTAAAAAATTATCACAAATATGTGAATTTGAGGTGTTAAAAATACTCTGAAAATCCAACCAACTGCCTGGAATTCAAGAGAAGCTACACTGGTAAATCCTGTAACCTTTATAATGGCATCATATTCTTTTTTCATTATCTTTGAAACTTGCTTTTGTCACTTCATTCAAAAAAAGAAAATCCAGGTCAGCCTTTCTTAGGGATTTCATAATCTTACCAAGGTCTGTTATGAGAAGATAGCAGTCTTATAGAAGATTAACATTTTGGATTTATTGCTAAAGTTATCAATCAAGAGGCCAATTTCAACAGTATTGTGGGAAATATGTGATGGATCTATGATTTTATCTTTATAGAGAATGCCAGGTGTGGAATCTACTATTGTTGGTCTATCTCATGGGATCATAGCTAAAGAGCTAGAAGAGATCTCAGAGGTCAACTAGTCAAAATTACATTTATTTTTAAGGTCCAAGGTTAATTACTTGCTTAAGGACCCACAGGTAATAAACCTTAGAGGTAGGATTAAATCCTAAATCCTCTGACTTTTAGTGTCTGTGCTCTTTCCATTGCTATGACATATTAGGTAAGTCATGAAGAATTGCCTATGACACTTAGAATCCAAGTTCAGAATGACACATCAAGAAAGAGTTAGAAGGGTACAATGAATAGAGCACTGAATCTGGAATCAGGAATACTTGAGTTAAAATCTGGTTTCAGACACTAACTAGCAGCGTGACTGCAGACAAATTACTTAACCTTATTTGCCTCAGTTTCTTTATCTGTAAAATGATCTGGAGAAGAAAATGGCAAACCCCTCCAGTATCTCTTCTAAGAAAGCCCCAAATGGGGTCACAGAGAGTCAGATATGACTGAAAATACTATACAAAACAACTTCAAAATTCAGAACTCCATCGACTAAGCTATACTACCTCCATTCCACTTCAGTGTTATTTTTAGTAAATATTTCACACCTGTTCCAAAGGTCTTAGGACATTTAAAAGTTTTATTAGTTTAGATTAAGACTTTTTGAACAGTGGCATCTAGACTCCTTACTCAGATTTATTTTATATACCCTTCTTGGGCTTCTAGTCTTAAGATTGAGACATCATAGAAAAGAGACTCCATTGATCAAAAGTTGGTAGAATAGATATCTCCAGTGTATCAGATCCTTCTATTGAAATGCAGAGTCAAGTGATATTTTTTGCCCTTTTAAGTCAAGGTTGGTTTTAATTCCACACAGGAAAACTATGGGTAGTCCTGTACATCATGTCCCTCTCCCATCTAAACTTCTTTATGATGGCATTTACTTATAAATAAAAATGCTTTATGGGACAGCGGGAATGAAGCCACTAACTACCTCTGCGTTAAAAGCATTCTGCATAAGTAATAATCCATTCAGTGTGGGTTCTTCCCTTTTATTGGTAAGTAAAATGATCTGAAACCAAAATGAGAGTGATAAATAACGTTCTGTTTCAAAGATCAGGCTAGTAAGTAAGACAGTCCAGACAAGGATTAAAAAGTATGCATCTTATATGCATATTGCTTATTCATATAAAAAGTGTGAAATTTATTATCCACCTTGTTGTATATTTTAAACAACATTCTCTAGTTTCGATACTATACAAGTTGTCTGAAAACTCTTAGTACTATTTTAAGCTATTTAAATACAATTTAAATTTTAAGCCTCTAAAATCTGACTAGTTGATATAAAGTGTGGCAAAAACAAGGAATTTAATAAAAATCAGCATCTGGAACTTCTTTTGAGAGTTAGTTTTGATATTGTACCTGAAATAGATACACAAAATAGTAGACTTTAAACCTTTAATTATTTTTGTGTTTCCTCTTGTTTTCATCATCTTCACTTCTGCATGTATTAAATTTTAAACATTTGGGATACCCTGTTCCAAGAGGCGAAAATATATTCAGATTCCAAATATTTTCATAATAAAATCTGGGGAGGAAATCTAGACAACAGTATAGATTTGCTAAGTCATTGTTTTTCCTGCCTCCTTCTATCAGATCATTAAAAAAATAAAATAAAAAAGTATTCCAAGTCAAAGCATCCTCCCTCAAACTTTATTGTTTGTTAAGTTTCCTGGCTTAGTCAATTCTTTAGAGAAATCTTTTATTTTTGTGACCTCTGGTTTCTGTGTCTTTTTTGCCTGACAATACATTCCTCATGATCAATTTGGTCCCTGCCTTAGTCTTCACAGCCTCCTTTTCTTTCTACCTTCTGGGCTACTTTGCTTGATTATTATCTTGGGGTCCATTAACTAGAATAAAAAATATATACTTTAATAACTACATTTCAATATAATTATTTTCCTTTGTAGTATCATGTGTTTCATTTTATATATTAAAAATAATCATTCTTAGGAGTCTATGAACTTTATCAGACTGCCAAAATTTTCAGTACATGATACTAAAAATACTCATCATCATGGCACTAGACCAACCAGTCAACCAATAAGTCTTTATTAATAAGGGCCAACATGCCCACCACCATGTTTAGTGCCAGAAATTCAAAGAAGGAGGTAAAAAAATTCCTGAGCCCTAAACCTACATAGCTGTAACACAGGATAGGCAATAAAAGGGAAAAATATTATATATTCTCTTATTAATAATGAGAAATTAATGAGGCAATGTGGAGTAAAGGGAACAGTCTAGGATTTGGAGTCAAGACCACCTGAGTTTAGATTCTTCCTTTGCTTGGTGAAATCTACAAAATCAAGTAAAGAATTAAAGACATTTATTAAGTGTCTATTATGTGCCAGCCCTGTGCTAAGCACAGGGCATTCAAATAAATTGGATGATATCTATTCTCAAGACAAGTCATAGATAGGGTCAGAGACTGAAATTTAAAAGATATCTTAGATCATTTACATCATCTTTTACAGAGGAGGATTTTCCCCATGGTCACACAGGCCATAAGTGGTAAGTACTTGGTTTCCAAAGCCGGCATTTAAAGTAGCATATACTAGTATATTAGTCGACTTCCCACTTCCTTACTCTGGGAGTCAGTCTCTTAATTGGCAAAAGGAGTAGAATGATAGCAATAAGACTGGTAGGATAATCAAATAAGATTATTTGAGTACTTTGCAAACCTTAAAATGAGATATAGAATGGGGTTTTAAAAAATAACAATAGCTAATAAAGCTAGCAGTTAAAGTTCTTTACGGTTTGTAAAGTACTAAACAAATATCTCACTTGATCCTCAGAATAAGCCTCAGAGGTTGGTTTTATTGTTATAACCATTTTTACCAATGAAGAAGTAAAGGTAAATAGAGATTCCCTGACTTGGTCAAAGTCACACAGCTATTGAGATTTGAGCCAAGGTTCAAACTCCGCTCTTCCTGACTCCAGGTCCAGCACTCTTCCTAAATTATTACCAAGCTTTCTTTTTTGAGGTAGGTGTTGGTGGAAATCTGTGAACAGTGGAGGGGAATGCTTGGATTTCTGATATAGTCTGAAAATTATAGTGACTTCTAACAAGCATTACTTGCTGAGTTTTAGGAGACATTACTATCTATGCAAATCAGTCTATATATGTCTATATTTTCTGTTATAATAATGTCAGTAGAGTTTGCTTAAAAATGGGGAATCTGATTTCCTGCAGAGATGCCCATGAATTGAGAATTCCACTTCCTTTGACTCTGGAAGGAATGGAATCTCCTCTTGTTTGTCTGTCCCCAACCACCATGTTTTGTGGGACCTTTAAATAAGGAGGGAATCTGGCATCATATTGTTTTCCACATCTTTATGCACTCAATAATATATATTTTCTCTACTGAGGACTGAAAAAAAATTCAGCCTGTTTGGAGTTTTGCTCCATTAGCTGTTGGAATAGAGACTTGTGGTTTCTGGACACAATCACCCATAGAAATGATGGGCTCTAGGAAAATGTAGAAATAGGAATTTGCCTGGGTTTACATTTTTTGGGAAAAGCCTTAGTTTCCATCCAAAACTTTTGTTTATTGATTAAACCAGGCTTGATCAAAGCTGATTTATTAAGATAAAATTCTGTGACCCCTTCAGGCATGTTTCATTTTGAATCTAATTGAGCTTCTAGAGGTCTAGAAGTGGATCAATTTGACTTAGAGTCTCAGAGGATATTGAATTTTGTGTTCTCCAGAATTCTAAATATAATCCTATGCCTTGGAAGGAAGAAAAAATGTCATTATGGGCATGGCCACATATTATAATTGTGATTTGGCCATCTCTATACATGGTACAGTGGTGTTGTGATGATGGTCATATGTGGTATAAACAATTTAAAATGCAAACAAACTACATCAGAATTAGTTCTGCTCAGATTCTTGACTGCTGGGACATTAACATAATTTCCATGACTGCTTAGATTCTTGACCCCTGATCTGTCCCTGAACACAGTGGCCTTCTGACTTGTTGATCCTTGCCCTCACTAATTTCTAATTGTTTTGAATTGAATTCCCCAGGAATGGTAGCATCAATTGCCTATTTGTTGGTGGAATAGATGGCTGCCTTCCAGGACTCTTTAAGAGATCCTAAAGCATGCTATAGTCTTTATTCCATTCTTCATGATGGCTCAGGATGTCTGGGTTGGGAGAGGAGTGTGGGCTCTCAGAGGGTAGATGAAGATGACTCTTAAAAGAGATAAATGACTTTCTGATTCCCTGTGAACTCATCCTATTTTGAAATTTTCTTTTAAGACTATCTTTGAATGACAAGCTTAATAAAATAGTATTTGTAAAATAATTTTAGAATTCATCATGGCATCTGGTTACTACTTGATCCTTTAGGGTCACAGGGTACTTTTTATGTACTCCATTGAAAGGAATAGCATTCTGAGCAGATCAGACACTATTTATAACACAGTGTTTGAATCCATTTTTGTCTTTTATTTAATTCTAAATTTTTCAAAACCAAATAAAATAAGCACTTCCATATAGAAGAAAAAATAATTGTACAAAAATGAAATCACAAATCTCATATGTTTAGCTTCCTTTTTTAAAAATATCTAGATAATGAATCCTAGTGTCCTAGCCCCTCCCCATCCTCCCTGCATCACAGAAGGTATCATCTGGGTGACCAAGGTGTTCACATAAATCAAGGCTTTATTTCACTTTTCAGTTCACTTTCAGGAGGTAAGTCACAGTTTATTCTTCCAGCATTAATTTTGTAGCTGTATATAATGTCCTCCTTGTCCTACCCATTTTACTGTTCATTATCTTACGTAGTTCTTCCCAAATTGTTTTTTTTAAATCAGCTTACTTATCTTATAGTACATCACAATCATATACCACAATTTCTTTATCCATTCCCCAATTGATGGGCAGCCCCTCAATTTCCAATTCTTTGACAACACAAAGAGCACTACTATAAATATATTGAACCATATATATTCTTTTACTTTCCCCCTGATCTCCTTGGAAAACAGATCCAACACTACTATTGCTGGGTCTAAGGGTATACATGGTTTTATATCTCTGGAAATATTTCTAAATTGCTCTCCATAACAGTTGGATCATTTCACAGTTCCACCTATGTGTATTAGTGTCCTCATTTTCCCACATTCCCTCCAATATTTGTCAATTTCCCCTTTTGTCATTTTAACCAGTCTGGTGGGTGTGAGGTGATATCTCTTAATTGTTTTTGTTTGTATTTCTCTAATCAGTAGTGATTTAGACCATTTTTCATATATCTATATGTAGCTTTGATATCTTCATTGGAAAAATTATCTATTCATTTTCTTGCTTGTTTATCTATTGGGGATGGGTCTTATTATTATAAAATTGATAAATTTTTCTATATATTTTAGATATGAGACTTCTACTTGAGAGCTTGTCTATAAATTTTTCTCCATTTTTTTTGTTTTCTTTCTTATCTTGGCATCATTTGTTTTATTTGTGCAAAACTTTTTTCAATTTAACGTACAAGTGTTTTCTTAGAATCAATATTAAGTACTGGATCCAAAGCATGAGAAAAATGATGGCTTGGCAGTTGGGATTAAGTGACTTGTCCAGGGTCATATAGCTATAAATCTATTTTTAAAATAATAAACTCAATGATTTCAACTGATGAATTATTCTCTGCATCAGCCAGTTTTGGGACTTCAGTCAGTTAAAAAATATTTATAAGTACCTATAGTGTGCCAAGCACCATGCTGAACATTAGGGATTCAAAGAAAGGCAAAAGATTAATCCTGCACTTAAGAAGCTCACAGTCTAATAGGATGGACAGCATGCCAACTACTATGAACAAAAAGGCTGTTTATAGCATGAATTGGAAATAAGTTCCTGAAAAAGTTTTATTAAAAATAGCTACAGGTTTGAATATTCTGTTCACATATTTGGATAGTGAATACATGACATAGTTAGGAATAACTAGTAGTCGAAGCCATGTTGTATGAATTTGAGTAGGCAGCTAGGTGGTTCAATGGATAGAGCAACCAATCTGGAGTCAAGAAAACTCATCTTCTTATGTTTATGTTTAAATCTGACCTCAGACATTTAGATGTGTGATCCTGGGCAAGTCACTTGACTGTTTCCCTCAGTTTCCTCATCTATAAAATGAACTAGAGAAGGAAGTGGCAAACCACTCCAGTATCTGACAAAAAAACAAAAACAAAAAAACAAAAAAAAAACCCCAACAACTCTAAATGGAGTCTCAAAGAGTCAGACACAACTGAACGAGGGATTAACAATAATAAAAAATGAATTAGAGAATAGGAAAAGCAATAACAACAAAAGAAATCATCAATAAATCAAAACATAAACACCTATTTTACACCAAATCCTGGATTAGGCATTAGGGATACAAACCTAGTCAAAAGCCAGATAGGTCCTTCCTAGTTAGGGGAGATACAACATGTCCATGCATAGGTGCATTCTAAAGAGAAAATTTTGGAATGAAGGCACTAGAAACCTGAGCAAACAGGACATACTTCATCTAGATTATGGCACCTTAGTTGAGCCCTGAAGGAAACTAGAGATTTCAAGAGATGGAGATGAGGAGCAAGTGCTCCTCATTGCAAGTTTGAAGAATAATTGTAATTTCAAACCATGTAGTGAAGATAGCTTTTTCTCCTTGAAATTTTCCATTCTGGAAACACTCATTGGAAAGGGAGCAAATTGGCTTATCTGCCACCTCTATTTTGCCTTGACAATAATCCCTTTTCTCTGGTCTTCAGAACATACAGAGAAAAAATGCCAAGTTCTTCTAACCTGTGCACAGTATATAGGAGCCTAGGAAATATCTCTAGTGTCTTCATTTGGTTGGTTTGAGTCCTCGTGTTATAGAACATTGTACATAGTACATTGATAGCTGGAGAGGACCTTAGAGGTCATGTCTTCAAAACCTCTCAATTTAACTAAGAAAAAACTGAGGTTCAGAGTTGTGGCTTGCCTGGAGCAGCTGTTAACCTGCACAGCTAGACTGGAAAACCAAGTCCTCAAGGTCCTAATCTAGTATTCATTTATTATAATCAATGTTGTCTGCTGCACTATGGTGTCTAAGATTGGAATCAGAAGGCCGAAGTGTGAACCTTAACTCTTCCCCTTCTGTGTCTTCTAGCACATCACCCCACCCCCTTCTTTGAATCCAAGTTTTCTCATTTAAAGAAGAAAGTTGCTTTCTTCAGGTTCTTTCCAGTTCTGAATCTTGTGGTTCAGTTTCTTTTTATTTGGTGTTATCCATTACAGCTTTCAAGGGAGGGGAAGGAGAAGGAGTGCCTCTTCAAGTCCCAAGCCTGAGCAGATCATCTTTCTTATTATTATTAATTTATTTTTTAGCAGAGGTGGCAACTTGTTGCACTGGACCTTGAATCAAGAAGACGAGTTAAAATCTGGCTTCAGAAACACTTACAAGCTGTGTAATTCTGGGCAAGTCACTTCACTGCTGTCTACCTCAGTTTCCTCCACTGTAAGATGGGGGCCATAATAGCACCTATCTCACAGTGTTGAGATGAAGACTAAATAATAAAATAGTATTTGTAACATGTTTAGCATGGTGTCTGGTAAACAGTAGACCCTTAATAAATGTTTGTTCCCTTCCCTACAGTGCTTTAATCTGTGCTGCTGCCTGCGCTCCTCAAATGGATATGGGGAAAGAGAAAGTAGAAAATTCAGGGAGATTGAAGGAGGGTATAGGGAGGTAAGGAACTTCAGCCCTTCTTTTATTGTCCTTTATTTTTTGAAAAATCAGGTCATCTTAGGTAGGAGATTGAGAGCAAGAGAAAGAGAAAGAGAGATAGGGACAGAGAGAGACAGAGAAACCACTTTGATAAGAACACACCTCAGAAGAAAGTCTCGTCTTCTCTTCAGCCCTTCAGAAATTGGTCAAGAGAGAAACAATTACTCAGGTTAGAAATCATAATCACGCTTGCCTTATATCCCTAGATGCACAGACTTCTTTGTTTTCCTATTTAAAATACACATTTTCTAGACATTTCAATTGGAAATGATGCACACACATGGAAAAGTGAAACACAGGGCACATCTTTTGCCATTGCCTGGGAGACAATTCACTTCCCCAATGGGATCCTCTGTTTCTCAGCCAGTAAAACCAGGAAACAGAGACTCCCTCAACCCAGGTAGAGAGGGGGGTGCTATGAGAGTGCACTTAATTTTTCCAGTCAGTCACTTTGGCTTGGCTCACTGTCTTCTTGTTGCAAAGCTATTTATAGGAATCCAGAAGCAGTATATTGGTGTAATAACATTAGTGTATTGGTGTAACAGCATTTTAGAAAGAGAGGTGTCAAAAAAAATCTGGGAGTCTGAGAATAATATTTTTCTCCTATCAAAAACAAAACCCACTGAATTGGTCCCATTAGTTCACATAACTTGGACAGACATTACAAACAGATGACCTAGACCTAGAATTTAACAAGAGAAACCCATAAGGCTAAATTATTTTAGAAAATTGTGCTTGATGCAGCAAAGGTTATTATTATTATTTTTAAGAATGATCTGAATGTTTTAAAGAATAAAACTTCTTGTAGTAAACAATTAACAAACAAGGATTTCACTCTGAGCAAACTATTCTGTGGCTGTGAAATAAAAAAAAATATCCCTGCAGCACACTGAGACCCCTTTTTATGTGGATGATTCTATTGTGTTCTATTTCCTCTCGGAGAGATGAGTTTTGTGGTTTGCTTTTTTGTTTTTAGATAGATTAGTGAGAACTTGTTATATATTTGTTTTGTACCTCTCTCTGGGCCTTACTATATTCAAATGAGAGGCCTATACAGGGAGAAAGAAGCCCAAAGAGGAAATAATATCACTGATAGGGATTTTTCCTGACTGATTTTCCCTTCCTTTGGAAGGAAAACATATGAGTGGGAAAAGACATTGGATGAATCAAGAGAATTTGATTCTCATCCTGTGCAAATCTCTTTGTGCCTTGGTTTCCTCATTTCTAAAATAAAAGAATGAATGAAATGACTTTTAAGTCTTGTGACTTAAGTAATACTAGAATAATGATCATTTCCCTGTGCCTGTCTTCTAGTTCTGAATATGAGTGAGAATAATTAGAGAAGAGGATTATTGTGTGGGCAAAGTATTTTTTTAGGGGATGTCTCAGGATTGTAATTCAATCCAAAGGAAAATAGGAGACTCAGAAAAAAGACAGTTGGCTTGGAATCAAGGTATCTCTACTCAGATCTTAATATTGCCTTTTAGTAGCTTTTGAAGGAGTTAGTGAACATCCATGAGCCTATTTCTCTGTTTGTAAAATGGTTAAAACAAACAAACTTAAAACTACATTATTTCACCAGAATGCTGCAGAGAAAGTACATTTTAAGCAGTATATATATATATATATATATATATATATATATATATATACACATATATATGTGTGTGTGTGTGTGTGTGTTTGTGTGTATATTTATATACACTTGGCATGTAAGGGTAAGTGTACTGTTTGTATAAAAAGAAGGGATTGAACTAGACGACCTCTGAGGTCCTTTACAACTGAAAATCCATGACTTTCTGATCCTGTATTATTTTAGTCAATATGCAATTACACATTAAGCACATACTATATACCAGTCACCAGACTATATTCTTCATTTTCCCTATTATTAACAGTATCAAGTGAAGGAAACATGGTATACATCTTTGAAGTTAGATGCCCACAAGCCCTTTACTGGAATATCAACAACCCATGTGCTATTTTGTACTTTCTTTTTCATTACCCAGTTAAGATGTTTATATTCTAGTTACTGTAATTTTGTGAAGGTCCGCTTTTTCGTGGTCTAGATTTGGAAAACCATTTAGAACCACTGAAAAAGTCAGTCTTAGGCACAAGCTACCTGAAAATAAGGCTGAGCTCAAATGATAAAGCATTATATAAATATTATGGCCTAACTATTAGAGAAGTGAGTGCATGGTTCCTTCATTCTGCTTATCTCAAGGAAGAAATAACCATTTTGATAGAAACAGGTTGTAATGTTTTCACTGACGATATTACTTTGAAAGTCTGTAACTTCATACATTTGTATAAATCAGGTTCTCAGGTTTTCAGATATTTGGCTGTGGGCTGTGTTACCAGGTTTCTACAATATAAGGAATGTTGTGCCAAGGTCTAGAAGGGAAGATTCATTAGAGCCCAAAGCTGTGCCCCTACACTGTGTGTAAGAGTCTTAGCCAACACAAATTGTTAAGTATAAAGGGATTCTTCTAGACATGAAAGAAGAAATTGGAATTGGGGAAGATGAATTTAGATTTATTTTAAGAAGGCAATCTTTGGTTCTCTCTCTCTCTCTCTCTCTTTCTCTCTCTCTCTCTCTGAGTACTTTGTGTGCCCAGCAGCAGAGAGTTTGCAAAGATCCAATTGGTATTGACCATTTGTTCCAGATATTGTCTTTGAGGCAATATTGTCTTTGAGCACCATATAAATATTAGTTATTTTAAGTTATTTTGAAATGAAAGGTGAGCAATTAATTAGTCAACATATTAGTGCCCAGGTCTACATACTAGACTTTTGAGGACTCATGATTGGGCTTAGAGGCAGAAAGTACTGTTGCTGTTGAAATCACTCCTTTATTGATCAATATTTCATGGCTCCCTCGTGCCTCTAGGACAGGGGTCTGAAACCTTTTTTGTGTCATAGACTACTTTGGTAATTGAATAAATTCTATGGACTCTTTTTTTTTCTAAGATGAATATTCAGAAATGCACAAAATAATGTATAGGGGTAAAAAAGGAAACTAAATCAAAATAAGACTTATCAGAATATCTTTTGTAAAATTTGTGAACTTGTTAAGAACCCCCACTCTAGGCTGAAATACAAACTGCTCAGTAAGCATTTGAAGTCCTCTGCAAGCTGACTCCCCTTTGCCTTTCCAGACTTATTTCACAAGACTTCTCCTTCATGCATCTTTTGTCCTAGCAAAGATAATTTATGTGCTACATACCATTTCCTGATTCTTATCTGACCCTTTGCACTAGCTATCTTCTATAACAGGAAAAGTGTCTTCCTTGCTTCTGTTTCCCAAAACCTTTCTTTAAGTTTAAAGAAAAAACAACAACTCTTACCCTTCTGTCACTGAATTGATACCAAACATCAGTTACAAGGCAGAAGAGTGGTAAGGGCCAGGCAATTGGAATTAAGTGATTTGCCTAGGGTAACACAGCTAGGAAGTTTCAGAGATCAGATTTGAACCCAGGGCCCTATCTCCACACCTGGCTCTCTATCCACTGAGCTAAGTAATTTATATTCTACATGTCTTATATATCCCAGCTGCCCCAGTACTTACCTTTCTTAAAGATTTATCTCTTCAACTTCTAAAGGAATTTCCCCCTGACTACCCTCCCCTTCAGTCATTTAATATTTCACACTATACAATACCATTTTATTTGGATATTTATCCATATCTTATCCCCTCACTAACCTCAGTTTTGAGCTCCTTAAGGAGAAGAGCTATTTTTTTTCCAGTTTACATTGTATATGTATCACTTATACCTTGCACCTAGTAGAAGCTTAATTGGTTGCTGAATTATTGAATTTAAAATAACATCTCAGATACATTGCTTAGTAATTGTGGGCACACCACCATTTAAAGCCTTAGTTCTTTTATCTGTAATTGGGGGTGGGGAAAAAACTAAGAAGGGAGGAAGAGGGGGTAGAGAAAGGGGAAAGGGGGATAGGAGGGATGGAAGAAAAGGCAGACAGTTGTTGTTCTTCTCTTTTGACAGTGAGTGACAGAGTAATCCCTTAGCAATCCCTTGTCTATCCAAGATTTTAAACTATATCAATGTTTATTTAAGTTGATTAGAAAGTACCAGTTAGGCTTAGTCTCTGCGCTACATTGTTCCTTAGTAGAATTTATCTACCCCAGGCTTTAAAAGTCAATTCAGCAATTACATTGACCTCAATATGTATATAAACTTTATTAATTGTAGGAATAACAAGATCACCCTCTTCACCCTATGGCACAGATTTAGACAATTTTTCTATACAAGGTTTAGGATTGGTTGTCATTTAAAAGAACATGGTGATTTTTCAGAAAAAATTGAACATCATGTGTAAGAAAGACCTCTTTATTAGGATGGAGATTAAAATGAGTTGAGGATTTCTCATATTGCTGCTGAAGCCCAGATTTCTACAGATAAAGATTTGAGAAATGGAGCGTAGAGAAAACAGATTTGGCCATTAGTATTAGAAGCATAATAACACTTTAGTAGCTAAAATATAAAGGGTAGAATTGTTCCTATATGTTGTATTCCTATAGCTGAGTAATATTGCTATCCTTTTGTTTTACCATTTTCCTGACTGCTTACTTATCTGCGTTTCCTTCTTCCTTGGGTCATGTATGCCTATTCATTTCCCAGAGCAAAAGGGAGGAAATTCCATTTAGTTTTAAACACATGAGACTGTAGATTCAGAGCTCCTTAACACTGGCTCACCCTGTGGAGACCCATTATTTAATTCTATGTTTATAAAACATAAACAAAATGTTAAAACTGTTGGATTATAAATCCATTTTGTGTTAAAGAATAATTCATCATCAAATAATTTCTTCCCCTCCCATGAGTAACATAACTATAAAGTTGTTATCAAGTTTATAGTGCCATATTTTCCAAAATTTTTATTTTTTTGAAGGAGGAGGTAACTTTAACCAGGCTTTACACCGGAAAATTGTGTAAAAATATCAGTTTATTGTTGAAGCGTACTTTAGAGATTCAACTAAAATATCCAGTCAGAGAACTGGGATTCATCTCTAGCCCTGTTAGGATTTTGGGTCCAGTTCATGTGTCTCAACTATCTTGACTTCCAAATATGATAAATTTTTAAAATTAAGTTTATTTATTTATTTAATTAATTTAGAATAATTTTCCATGGTTACATGATTCATGTTCTTTCCCTCCCCTTCTCCTCCGTGCCTTCCATACAAATATGATCATTTATTTTTGAAAATTGTATTTAATTAGTCAATTTAGGACATTATTCCTTGGTTACAAGAATCATATTCTTTCCCTCCCCTCCTCCACCCCTTCCCATAGCTGACATGCAATTCCACTGGGTTTTACATGTGTCCTTGATCAGAACCTCTTTCCATGCTGTTGTTTGCCCTAGGATGAAAATATGATCATTTTTAAGGTCCTTTGCCACTCTAAATTTCATTAACTTCATCCTCACTTTATGCATGAGGAAACTGAGGCATGGAGTGCTTAAGTAACTCCCGCTATCTGTGTAGCTAGTGACAGAGCTGGGATATTAGCCCACAACTTCTGACTATGCATCCAGCATTCTTTCCACTTCTTTAAGATATCTCCTCAGTTAAGAAAAATTTAAAAGAATTTAGAAAAACTTAGCTGGTTTAAAAAAATATGACAACAGAGATGTCTTAGAATATCATTAAATAGCAAATGTCAAAATAGACTAGATTTTAATCTTACTAGATCAATCTTGTTTTAATATGGAGAGGAGTGGTCTGACTAATTGATCTCTGTTGGCTCCTCCAAACCTTGTAATGCATTCAATGTGGTTACTCTAAACACACAGAAGAGACATGATCTAGGGCTTTTGAGGAGCTAATAGTCGGATGTTCCTACATTAGGAAAAATTGTTAAGCATGCAGTGCTGGCTGCCAGGGCACTGAAAGTTGACCCAGTGGCCCAGCCATGTCATGGGACTGATCATGGTGAGCCAGATACTCTGGGAGCTTAGTGGCTCTTTCCCATGGCCAAAGTTTCCATTGGTTTGAAAGAGAATTCCACAGAGACTAATGGAATCTGTCTGAAAAGACATTATTGGTCACCTCACAGTGGTCAGCTTAAAGTTGGCTCAGTTTAGGACTCACTCAAAGTCTCTGTCCTATGAGGGTTTTCTTGCTGTACAGAATATAAAACAAAAGGCAGTTTGAGACCTAAACAATAAGTAAAAATGGGGTTTTGGTCTAATTAGCAGCCCTATTGGGATCTCCAATTAGGACTAATTGATATTTCAACCTTTGTCTGGACCCTTCCATTCTACCCTGGCTGGTCATATAGCTAGTAAGTATGAACTTTGGGATTTGAACCTAGCTCTTCCAGACACAGCCCAGCACTCTATGTTCTAAAGCTATGCTGCCCATATAGGGAGCTTATCTTCATCTATAGTTTGGAGATATCCAGTTCTGCAATTTTGTGAATTTAATTCTGTTCAATCTTACAAAACTATTCACTTTAAGACGTTAAAAGAGAAAAAAGGCAATTTTTTTGACAGGAAGGCTTTTTGAAGGTGCTCTTTTTCCTGTAAATGAAAGTTGCTTATGCCTGGCCTTTATTTTCCTTTGAAATAGCCCCCTTTCAGAAAATCTGGAATTCAATTGATTCAATTAAGTCTGTTTCTGAGATATGGACACAACAGGAATATGGGACTGTAAAGTCATTTTTAGGGGAGCACATGCATGACAAGAGACAGAGCTATTCCAGATGAAAAGAAAAGAAAATTCTCAGATTCTAGCTTTTAAGCATTCCCCTGAGCTGGCAACTTTACAGAATTATTTCATGAAATATTTCAAAGCTTTTATGTGCTGGAGGGAATAAGAATAACTTTTCAGGATCACTTGAATTCTGGTGGCTTAATTCAATTAAATTGTTTAATTGAATGCTCTATGTGTGTGCATATATGTTCTAGAAAATCAAAAAGGACAGAAAAGTTCTCTTTTGAAATGAAATCCCCAATTTGCTAATTGGACCTGCTCAACAGGGTCTGTAGAGAGAAATCCTAACACTGAACCTGAAGTGTTAAATGTGTGAGGGAAGGAATGTTGGATGGTGGTCAAAGTACATGAATTCAAAACTGGATTCTGACACTTGCTACCTTTATGGCAGAGTAAGGCACTTAAGTCCCCTGGTCCTAGGTTTCCTCATCCATCAAATAAGGGAGATGGATTAATGACTTCTAAAGCCCCTTCGATGATCCCAGATTTCTGGGATTTACTTTCAACATACTACTGGGGAAAGATGGCACAAAAGTAGATCCCTGGGGAAAGATCATTTTCAGAAAAGTTATTGTTGTATGATGGGTTTCTAAAAATGACAGATTTCTTTTGGAAAGAGGTGGAGTACTTCTTTCTTTTCATATGTTTCTAGATATTAATTATAATTTGTCATTCATTTGCCTTTGAAATATTGCTTACTGATCTGGTTCAAATGCAAAGAAACAACAATGAATATACTTTCTCAATGTGTTTGCCACCACAAGGTCTCTGCTAGAAGAGCTAAATCTATCCATATTTGAATGACCTTATTTATAGGAGCTTAATCAGTAATTATAATTCTGCCACAATCACTGTGTTTCCCAGGAGGGGGGAGTTCTCTAATCTGTCATGCCCTTTTCTTTATAGGTACTGAGTGTGGTTTTCAGATCCTACTTGTATTAGAAAGCAACCCTAGTCCTTGAAGTTCATGTTCTAAATAATTACCCATTTATTTATTTAGCATCAAATAGGCATGAAACAAAATATTCCCAGATTCTCAAATAGATCTATAGGTTTGTCAATGAGGCTATTATCTGTTTGAGTCAGAAAGACCTGTGGTTGAATTCTGCTTTAGATACTTACTAGCTATATGACTTTGGCTAAGTCATTTAAATAACCTCCTGCAACCTCAAGATTATTATCTTCACAATAGGGATAATAATGGTACCTATAGCATTGCCTTGTTATGAGAAGATAATGAGATCATATATATATATATGTTAAACATTTTGCATATCCAAAAATAATCCACTGGATCTACTATAGAAGGAAATGGCAAATCACTCCAATATCCTTGCCAAGAAAACCCCATGGAGAGCCGAGGTCCACTGAGTCATGAAGAATTAGGCATGACTGAAAAACAAAGTAATATATATGTATAAGTATTTATCAAAATGCATATTTATAGCAATCAATTGATCTATCTATACATGTATGTGTAAGCTAGCTGTTGCTATTCTTGTCCAAGCAAAGTTACTCTGATTCTTGGTCACCCAAAGTGAATAACTGTAATTAACAACATGCTTGGGGCTTTGTTGGCTTTCTCTTGGCATTAAGAGAGTACCAGCTAAATACACAAACTGCCCATTGGTTGTACAAATACTCCAGTGGAAAATTTGTCAGTTAACCACACATTCTTTTTAAATCTAGATTTGTTAACACATTAATATTGTAAAGATTAAAATTTAGGGGAGAAGGGGAGACTGAGGCAGGTAGAAATTAGTTTCTCTCTGCAAGGAATATATATTTTTTAGAGGTTTATTAAAGTTAAAGATTAAGAATATACAAGTAAGAAACATGTGCCTAGGCCAGAGGCCTAGACAAAATAACCTCACATCATGGAAGAGACGCCTCTGCTCCAAAACGCAAGTCCAAAAAAGGGCGAGCCCTTCAAAAGCCTTTGCTTAAATATCTTCTCGATCTCGGCCCAGGTGAGATTACAAGGCATTCTGGGGAAGTGGAGCAAAGGCTCATGGGGATTGTAGTCCTGTATTCGAGTCTATTTTTTACATCCCCCCGTGTGATCATTTGTGGAAAAATTAATTTTTCCCCAAAAGGATCATAAAAACATAATAAACTTAAAAGATTACAATAGTGTGAGGATAAGAGAAAAAAGAATAAAACCAATAATTGCTGAACACATTGACAAAAAGCCATTAGGGGGCAGTCCCCTTTGGCATAAAAGTATACATACAAATAAATGTTCAATCAACCACACCCAAAGTTCAATTTTGTGCAACTTGTGGTCTGGAGGCTTCTTCATGGTGGCTTCTCCAACAGTTCAGTTCTGGATTCAGAGAGGTAGCATCTTCTTTACCTAAAATTCTTCTCAAAAGGAATTTAAACTTGCAATTTAAATAATGATATATATTTTTTTTACATTCCCCCGTGTTGTGGGTGATTGAAAGATTCAGAATCAGTTAGGGATGCATGGCTGAGGTATGAGGTATATGAATCAATTGGCAAGAGATATTAAAAAGACACCAGAAAATCCAAAAGAAAAGAAAAATTTCTGGATGAAAATATAGACTATCAAAGTCTTATGTGTAAAAATTCCAAGTAGAAGAAAAATAAATCTATAACAGGTCCTTCAATCAGGGCCCAATCAAAATGATCTAAGTAATGATGCATTTACCCAGTCAGTGCCAGGACTACAGAAAGGTACCACACTATGAGAGGCAGAAAAGGGGACCAGATTATAGAAGCCAAGTAGGAGCCAAGGTTTCGGGGATACTCATTTGTGAGTACTTTCAGAGTGAGTGTAGATACAAGGAAAGCCTATGTCTTAACACATGTTAAACATAGTAACCTTGAGTCTTCACACTAGGTTCAAGACCTTTGTATTGGCCTAGAAGTGCATCAATCCATCCTAGATTGGCCTTTCTTTGGCCCTATGAAATGGCTCTTGTGTGTATCTCTTGTCCTGGAATCAGACAGAATCATTAAGCAAAGTCCCATAATTTATTTAAATAATTAGTGGCATCATTTTCATAGTCACAAGCTTTTTAGGGCATGCATTAGAAAATGTATCTTAAACTTGTAGCACTGAAAATCAAAAGGTTAAAGAAAATCTTAATACTGGTGACATGTGCTTCAAATATAAAAAGGAGAGAAAAAATAATTAAAAAACTGAAAAAGTATATTGCACATGCAAGAAAATATAATAATAAGAGCTTTAAAAAAATTCAAAAATATAGCTTATAACCAGTGACACTCTGTGTCAGTTAAGAAAATATAAAATACAAGGCTTTCTCACCAAAAAATGAGATCCATTTCCTCTTTGTATCTGGCCATGATCACTGTGAGTAGAAGGCAAATGAATTGAACAAGGTTAACAATTTTTTCATCTTTAAAAATATAGTAGTACAACTATGTAGTTACCAAAATCCCCAAAATTCTCAATAGCCCAATTAATTACAATAGCAAACAAACACACTTTCATATTTCACATAAGTTGCTGTATGACATTTTTAAAACTTATGAATTGATGGGACATTTGTCACAATTTTTACAAACATAGCAATCTTTCAACCTTGGTAATAAACATATATTTTTTTTTAAAACAAAGTAAAACTCATCTTGGGTTAAGAACATAATCAAGAAATCTATATATCATTCTGGTGCAAGTAAAGTAGTGAGCTGAAGAGTATAAATAAAGGGTGCTCCTTTTGGAGGCTTTTCCCAAGGGTACAAATGCCCTGAAATTAACTGCCCAACTTCCATTCACATGTGGGAAGGTTGGGGGTTATAAAATACATTTCACTTCAGCTACTAGAATGGGCCTTGCCTCATGGTAGGGGCAGGCAAAAATAACCAGACTGTTAAAAAAAATTCCAAAATCATATTTAAAAAACCCTTAAAATCAAATCATTTGAGGTATTTAGCACATTAAATTTTCCAAAGGTTGTTAATACAATTATAACCAGTTCTGAAGTCCATCTGTCCTCAGCAAAATAGAAAAAAGCTGTTTTTCATATATGGGCTTATTCACAATAATTTTTTCAACACAGTTATAGGGGAAAAACAACAGAATTTCAAAACTCAGTACATTCAAAATAAATTCAATCAACCTTCAGTTCACAGAATAATATTCAATCCAGTAATATATGAACTTAAAATCACAAAGTTATATCTTAAACAAAAAATGCAATAGAATACAGATAATTTTATAAACCATTAGAGTCTGAAATGCCTTAGAATATAGCCTTTAGTCTCTTCAAAGTTCCTTGGGGTTTTTTGTTTGTTTGTTTGTTTGTTTTTAATTATCCATTTAAATGTCTATTGTCCGAAGGTAGAGTAGTAAAGGCTAGGCTAAGGGGTTCAAGGGATCCGTCCAGGGCCCCATAGCTGGGAAGCATCGGAGGCCAGATTTTAGCTAGAGACCTCCCGTCTCTGGGCCTGGCTTCCAGTTTGCTGGGCCACCCATTTTCCTCCCCAAAGTTAAAGTTGAATCTTTGGGCTGAGTCTGCTCCCAGACAGGCAGGTAAAATCAATGAAACTGCCAGAAGAGTCAAAAATCCTTTTAAACAGCCCATTGCTTTTTAGGTTTCTGTTTGAAAAGTCTGTTTCTTCTCGCTAGTCTTTTCTCTCTTTCCCCTCTCTGATCCCGCAGTGGCCAATACCCCCAGCCACGTGGAGGCTTAGCCTAAGGGAAAATTACCAGTTCTCCTTTCCCTCTGGTCTCTCCACTCCGCCCATGTGGCCAATACTGTTACCAGCTGGTCGCAATGAGTCCTCAGCAATCTGCTCCAAGGATCTGGGTGATGAGCCGTCTGGGTCGCGCTTGTGGGTCTGGGGCTGGGGTGATGAGCTGGGTCGGAGGCCAGATGGGTGAGAGACAGACCGCCGGGGTGGGTCGGGCCGGGAGCCGGAGCGCAGCTCGGGCACCAGGTGAGAGGCCAGGAGCAGAAACAGGAGCCGATCAAGATGGTTTTCTAAAGAGTATCTTGGAGAATCGTGGCTTTAAAAAAATTCTCTAGGCTAAAAACATTTTTTTGAGAAGTTCTCATCCAATCTAGTGGTCGCCAAAAACTGTAAAGATTAAAATTTAGGGGAGAGGGGGAGACTGAGGCAGGTAGAAATTAGTTTCTCTCTGCAAGGAATATATATTTTTTAGAGGTTTATTAAAGTTAAAGATTAAGAATATACAAGTAAGAAACATGTGCCTAGGCCAGCGGCCTAGACAAAATAACCTCACATCATGGAAGAGACGCCTCTGCTCCAAAACGCAAGTCCAAAAAAGGGCGAGCCCTTCAAAAGCCTTTGCTTAAATATCTTCTCGATCTCGGCCCAGGTGAGATTACAAGGCATTCTGGGGAAGTGGAGCAAAGGCTCATGGGGATTGTAGTCCTGTATTCGAGTCTATTTTTTACAATATACAGGGGACTTTCATTGTAGAAGCTCACTCCACTGCTTTGTAAATAATTTTCTCTGAAGACAGCTGGCCTGGTTCAGGCTGTTGCTAGTTAAATTACCTCTTTATAAGATGATATATTTTAAACTAAAAGTGATTTTAGAAATCAGTAAGCCTACTCTTTACCTTCCTGAATTTAAGGAAGGGGGGGAAAAGCCAAAGAGCTAGAAGGGGATTTGTCTAAGTCACAAAGGTAAGTCAGAATTTGAACCAAGGTCATACAATTCCTAGCACAGTGTTCTTTGCACTATAACATGTTAGATAAATTTCTGACTGCCTACTAAAAGCTAAAGAAGCTCTGCTTTCTTGAAGTGTGAGGTTTTAAAAAGATTACATAGTCAGTTTTTGAAATATTTTCCAGTGAAGGATTTCCAAAATAGGATCACATCTAATCTGTCTAGGCCTGCTTAGTTTTGCTCTTGCCTAAAGTCAAAAGGAGGGCTTGGCTAAGATAAAGGTGGTTATGGCATCCTATTTTGGAAATCCTTCACTGGAAAATATTTGATGGAAAAAAATGATCCTGACTTTAGGATACAAAATGTATGTTTGTAGATATTAATGGTGAGTAAAGGCCAAAAGCCAAATATTTCTTTTTGGTTTGAATTTTGGTTTGGTTTGAATACCTAAAAATTCTAAGCTTTTGTGAGCACATCTTTTTGACTAGCTTCTTAAAGACATTTGTGTTATGAATCAAGAGAATTGTGGTCCTCCTCAGATATTCTGATTATCATATGCAATTTCTCTGATAACAACGAAAGAATTGGCTTAATCATCAACAGTATGTAAAACTTTATATTTATTATCTTAATTGATACAATAACTATGATTTTGAACATTTTAAATACTATGTTATTTTTAATAATATATTTACTCCCTTCTTTCATGTGCACATAAATGCTGAGATTCTTGTTTATTTTGTTTTATGAAGAGTGTAAAAACTCATATTAAGGGGCAGCTATGTGACACAGTAGATACAATGCCAGGTCTGGATTCAGAAGGACCTAGGTTTAAGTCTGGACTCAGATATTTCCTTGCTATTTGACCCTGAACAAGTCACTTAATTGGGTTTTCCCAGCCTTTGGCCTTCTCTCTTAGACAGTTTTGTTACTAAGACAAAAAGTAAGGATTTAAAGAATGAACCAAAAAAAAAATTCAGAGCAGCAACTAGACATTTTTGATTTGGGGGCAAAAAGAATGGAATGAAGTGATGGAACTAGTGTGTACTTTAGGAAAGGAACAAAACAAAGAACAAGGCCACCTTCATAGAGAGTGAGTTTGGGTGGGAGCAAGCTTTTATGGTCTGTAATCATTATGGATGCTATTAGCAGATTGAGCAAATTCCTGCTCTGGGATTATGCTATTGACTGCTCTAAATGTCAGCAACTTGGGACAAAGTCCCATTACCCTTCCCTAGTTGCCAACTTGTAAAACGGATTAGTGAGTGTCACTAATAATTTTTTTACTCAGGAGTAGCTATCAAAAGTGACCCTTTCTGTTAGACTAGTTTCTGAAGAAAACTTGTGCTTCTGTCAAACTGGTGAGCCGGCATCTGATTTAACTGTTCAAGAACGGGTCCCCTAAAACTATATTTTAGGATTCACCTCTTTCTTTCTAAAAAGCTCTTGAAAGACAATTAGGATCACTGGCTTTCAGGAGACAGTAGGAAGACATAGAAATCCTTTCTGGGGCATTTTCCTACCTTTAGTTCTTCAAATAGCTTCTCTAGCTTTGGGGAGAAACTTCCTAGATTCATTCTTCATGTTGCTCAAAAATTATTCTAAATATGTGAAGAATGAATGATAGGAAGCAGTTCATGCAAGAAAGTTTATGGTGTTAAATTTTAATCAAAGAGAAAGAATGGGTTCCTACCCTTTAGGCTATTGCTTAGAGGCAGAGGGGCAATGTCAGATTTGGTAGGATTGGTTTCTTTTTTGTAAACTTCTCATTTTCTGTATTTGCTCATTTTATTCTTGTCCTGTAGTAATGTATAAACATCTCTAATATCTGACATCAATTTCTGAAATGCCTTCCCCCGCCCCCACCAAAAGATAATTAGATAGCAGCAGTGTTATTGGTTTGAGAGGTTTAGAGCAGATCTGGATAATGAAGTATATTTAATATGTGTAGTCTGATAACACCTGGTATAATACTGAGAAATAGAGAAACTGAGGTACTGCCTAGTGCCAACTTACTAAAATTCTATTTTTGAACAAGTATGGGCACTTTCTGTAGGAATGGAGTTCAGGAACTTGTCATTATTGTATGTAGTCTTAGAGAGTTCCTTGAATCACTGAAAAAATGAAGTGGCCTGCAAAAAAGGTCAGACGGTACTTAACAGAGGTGGGACTTGAATCCCAGTTTTCCTGATTCAAAGGTCAGCAATGCATTCCTTATACTATTTTGGCTTTCTCAAAAATTCTGTGATCTGATTAAATATTCATAAAACTGGAGAAAAATAATTAAACACCTTTTATTGACTAGGTTAAATTTAGTTCCAAAGGAAAATTCTTCCACTTTGAGTAGAAATGTTTTGTCTTTGATCTGTTAAAATATGCTAAGCTAATACTAGCCTCCCTATTAACCATCACCATTCCTCAAAGTGTTTTAAGTATCCTTGACATGGCATTCTTAATCTGTCAGCAATGCCATTCATTTCGAAGTCTTCCTACCCCCAAAATGGCATTGACAGAAAGTGGCCTTGCATGCCAGAGAATGAAGTATTGGTAAAATAAATTTTATTTTATTTTTCTATCCAAATCATATCTCTTATAAAAATAGATAAGAAAGAGACAGAGACACAAAGAAAGAGAAGGGAGAGAGGAAAACAAATAAAAAAGGGGAAAGAGGAAAAAATAGGAGTGGCACATTATGAGAAGATGGTGGAATATGATACAAGATTACTTCACTATCCAAATTTCCTTACAAATAACTAAAAAGAGTGCCTCTATGTGAATTTAAAGCAGATTTGGGGAGAAACAATTGTCTATCTTAGGACAACTTGAGAAGAAGCTGTAAGATCTCTAGGTGGTAGGCTGATGACCACATAAATAGATGGCAGGTCTTGGAGACAGCTTAAAAATTTTCAATCAGCTGACTTGGGTGGTTGGGTAGCTGACTGGGAAAAGATTTTGGGGGCTATGTATACTAACTGTACCTTGAGGAGTATAAAGAAGGAGGAGCAAACATACCAGTGTATACAGTTAAAGGGAGGTGAGAACCTGAGTTACTGATTGTGTTTCCAGGAAAGATGGGTAAGATGATGCCTACAGTCTGTGGAGAGACCACAGGGAGTAAGAGCATTGAAGGTGACAGTATTTCCGGAGACCTTGTAATATAGAGAGCTCAGGAAATAACAAACATAACAAAATAAAAACTAAAGCCTAATATATTATCCCCCAATTCACAGAAAAGAGTCCAATATTAGCATAAAGTTAACAATTATAAAATAGACTACTAAAAGTTAAAAAAAATTTAGGTAAGCAAAAGAGAAAGAACTCAACCATAGAGGGCTATGTTAGAAATAAAGATTAGGGTTCAAATTCAGAAGACAGTGAAGTCAAAACATTTACTTCCAAAACATCAAGGAAAAATGTAAAATGGACATGAGCCCAAAAAGAGTATTTGGAAGAACATAAAAATTATTTAAAAACCAAAATAAGAGAGATTAATGAAAAATTGGAAGAAAAGCAACAAAAGAAAATTATGAAAGTTGAACCAATTGGAAAAAGAGATGCAAAAACTCACCCAAGAATAACTCATTAAAGATTAGAATTGGACAAGGACACTCTCTGATCACTTCTTTAGATAACAAGAAATAATAAAAACTAAATCCATAAAATGAAAAAAAATGTAAGTGAATGTGAAATATTATAAAAGCAACTGACCTGGAAAACAGAGGATAGACAGCATAAGAATTTATGGACTACTTGAAAGTTATGGTAAAACAACAACAACAACAACAACAACAACGTTTTAGACACTCTATTTCAGGAAATTATTAAAGAAAATAGTCCTGAAGTTTGGAACTAGAAGATAAACTAGAATTTGAAAGAATCACATCATTCACTACTTCTGTGAAAACTGAAAAGAACTTTATAGTTAAATTTTATAACACCCAGGTTAAGGAGAAAATACTATAAGCAACTAGAAATAATTTAAATACTGTGGAGGTACAATTTAGATTAAAATTTAGGAGCTTCTCCATTAGAATAACTAAGGGCACAGGATATAATATTTCAAAGAGCAAAGGACTTGCGTTTACAATAAAAAATAACCTACCAAGCAAAACTTAGTATCATCATGCAAGAAAAAAAAACACTCTTATTTAATGGAATAAAAGATTTTCAGATATTCTTGAAGAAAAGACTAAAACCAAATGGAAAAGTTGTACTACAAGAATGAGGAAAAAAGTCAGAAGATAAACACAAAAAACAGATTATAAAGAATTTAATAAAGCAAAACTATTTACTTTTCATATGGAAAATGGCATGTATAATAAATCTTAATGATATGGTTAGTTGGGTAATTTGAAAGAACACATATAGATAGAAGCTTTGAGGTTGAATTGAATATAATGGAGTGAGTCAAAAAATAATATAAAATTGAATGAGGAGGGGAAATGGAATAATTATTTTATATAAAAGAGTTATGAAAAAATATTTCCATGAAGAGGAGGAAAGGGAGAACTGGTAAAACAAGTATTATTTTCTTATCAGATTTGAGTAAAAGAGTGAATAATACATACATTTAGAAAAGTAAAAAATTTCTTAACTCATAAGGAGAAAAGGTGAGATATAGAAAAGACATAGACTCTTAGAGGGTGTGTGGATTAAGAATAAATAGGTCAAGGGGATAAGATAAGGGAGGGAATATTAGAGTAAAACAAGGGAATAATGGTGGGAACAATACTGGACAAAAAACATGAGGATAAAAGAAGGCATAAAGGAAGGACTCTTAAAAGGGTAATACATTAAGAACAAGAAGGGTAAGGGGAGGAATTAAGGAAGAGAAACCTAGAATGGCAGGTTGAATTATAACTAAGTGGGTGGGAGAAGAAAATAAGAGAAAGACTTTTAGGGTGGGGATTAGGGAAGTAGTAGTTAGAAGAAAATTAGATTTTTGAGGAGAAATAGTATAAAAAGGAAATCAGGGAAGGAAAAATAAATGGAGGGAAATATAGAGTTAATAATTATAATTTCTTTGCTAGTTGATGCCAACTTCCTAGGAAGCTGCTTAAAAAGATAACTTTATAGAGGGGACAGAAGCCACATCATTAAGCTCCAAGAACCCTGTTCTTGAATTCTGGAGTTGGCTACCTGTTGAGAAGATTGCAACTTTGATTACAATTATGATTTTATGGCAAAATAGAATATTGCAAACTAATGATACTTGGATTGAGGGGGAGGGAATTACTTTCACCTTTTTCCCTGATGGCGAATGGCATTTAATGAGTACTTTTTCTTTTGGAGGCTTCATTCATTCATGAGACTGGTAGATGCTGATATTTGTAGTAAGATGTCTCTCAGTGCACTACTGTACATTTTGGAAAACTAGTTGTTTTTTAAATGGTCCTGAATTGTGTACTGCACTTTTAAAAGTCAATTAAACATGAGTGACAATCTATCTTATAGGATATTTATTTAAACCCATTGAAATCCTGGAGCTTTTTATAAGTGTTGAAGGAAATGTAATTTTAGTGACATTAAATATGTTTACATAAAGCCTCAAAAATTATTATAAGTTTGAATATGAATGGACTGAATTCATCCATAAGAGAGATAACATAATGGGCCAAAATCAACCGTACATCACTCACAAGGGACACATTTAAAAATGAGAGACATAGATAGACTAAAAATAAAATAATAGAGTAAAATATATTATGCTTCAACTGACAAGAAAATGCAAAAATAGAAATAATGATCTCAAAGTTAAAGCTAAAATAGCTCTAATTAAAAGAGAGAAAGTAGGAAACTACATTATTCAGTACAAAACCCATATGCACCAAATGTTATAGCACCTAAACTTTTAAAGGAAAAACTAAAGGAGTTATTGGTAGAAATAGATAACAAAATTATAATAGTAGGGCTCTTTAAACATCTCCTCTCGGAAATCAGACAAATCTAATAAAAATAAGAAATAAATCAAGGAGAGAAATAAAATCTTACATAAGCTATATATTATAGTTATCTGGAAAGAAGTGAATGGGAATAGAAAGGAATCTACCTTTTTCTCAGTGGTGTATGGGTACCTTTACAGAAATTCAACAATATATTAAGACATAAAAAGTTTATAATTAAATGTAGAAAATCATTTTTGGATAATGCAATGAAATTATATTTAATGAGGGACACTGGAAATACATAATAAAAATTACTTGGAGACTAAATAAAATAATCTTATGAATGAATGGGTTAAAGAACAAGTCATAGAAACAATAAGTAATTGTATTAAAGAAAATTATAATGAGGCAATATACCAATGCCTATAGCATACCACAAAGGTAGTAATTAGAGGAAGATTTCTGTCTTTAAATGATTACATCAATAAAATAGAGAAAACAGATCAATGAATTGGGTATACAATTAAAAGCTTTTTAAAATCTCCAATTAAATATAAAATTGAAAATCCTAAAAATTAAAGTTGAGATAAACAAGATTGAGTGTAATAAAGCCATTGAATTAATAAAACTAAGAGTTTTCTGGAAAAAAACAGCAAAAAAAACCAACAAAAAAACCCAAATCAGCATCAAATATGAAAAAGGTGAATTTGCCATTAATGATGAAATTAAAGCAATTTTAGGACTTATTTTGCCCAATTATATGCCAACTTATTTAATTATTTAGGGAAATAGAAGGGTATTTATAAAAATATAAATTGTCTAGACTAATGGAGAAAATAGAATGTCTAAATAAATCTATTTTTTAAAAAGAAATTGAACAGGTCATACATGAACTTCCCAAGGAAAAATCATCAGACCTTGATGGATTTACAAGTGAATTTTATCAAACCAAACATTTGAAGGTTATCTAATTGATATATTAAATTATTTAGAAAAATCCTTATAGGTGTCCTGTCAAACTCCTTTTATGAAACAAATATGATGCTGGGTTGCCCATCTAGTAAGCATCTGAGACAGGATTGGTCTTCAGACCAAGCACTCTATCCACATCTCTCTTTCTTTCTAATCAGGTTAGAAGTCATCAGTAATGTTATATTGAATGAAAATGGGCCTAATCATGTATTGATTTACTATAGACTGACCATTCCAATCCCCTTCCTTTGCTTCCAAAAGTGACTCTTTGTAAAGAGCAGGCTCAGATTCTTGCTACTTCCATTTTATAGTCATAGAATCTGAGATTTGAAATGGACCTTGGAGACTGTCTAGTCTAAATGATACCTGAACAAATGTTACTTCCACAACATCCCTTATGAATGAAGACAGGTTGGTGATACATTGGAGAGAACACTAGATTTGGAATCAGAAAAACCTGAGTTCAAAATTTAGGTACTTATGTACTTATGTGACCTTAGGTAAATCATTTAATCTCTCTGCCTGTCTTAGTTTCTATCTTTAAAATGGAGTCAGTGATAACACCTACCTTCTAAGATTGTTGTAAGAATTAAATGCGATAGTTTTATAGAGTATTTATCAAACTATAAAGCACTAAGTAAATGCAATTATTATAATCTAGCCATTGTTTGAAACTTTTCAGTGAGGAAGAACCCCCCCCCCAAAAAGACTCATTCATATATCACTGACTTCCCCTTCCCCCACCATACAAGTACCAATTATTTCTAGCTATATCATATTTTTAGACTCCAATATATATCTCTACTCTAATGCTAATTTTCCTTTTGCTTTTCACTCCTTTATTTTTTTAGGGGTGGGGTGGGGTGGAGTAATTTCAGCTCCCAGAATGAGCTGAACTCAGTCCATGAATTTGATTGCCCAAGCAGTCAGTTCTAAATTAACATTAAAAATTCAACATCACCAAAAACAACAAGATAAGCAAAAAGGTTTGTGAGAACCAGCAGAGTTAATGACACTTTTGAGTAACAGGAAATAGAGTGAGAAGGATAAGATAAGAAAAGGATGTCTAGCTGGTCTCAGGGATTAGACCTGAAAATATCTGGGAGCCAAATGGAAAATTCATGCCATCTGGACTGATTCCCATAGTTGAAATCTACTTCTCTCTATTGTGGCAGCCTGAACTAGGCTTACTCAATATCTAAAGTGCTTCATGGTTGACAAGAGAAGCTGTGACAATTGTCTTCCTCTGCTGGAAGACCTGCCTCATTCCCCAAATACATTTCCCTGAACAACATCAGTTTTGCTGTCTCCATAGGACACCTGTGCCCATTCACATCTGTTTGTTCTTGCCTCACCTTACCCTTGTAAATAGGAAGTCAGAAATCCCTGAAACCAGTCTCATATTATCTATCAAATGAGAACAGTCACATCACACTAATTATGTTACCCAAGTTCCCTTTTCAGAGTTCTAACTTTATAAATATAAGAATTCCAGGAAGTTTGCTATATTGCAGAACTCATTATGATGTTTCTTTGATCTCATCAATGTAGACAATCCCATCTACCAATTAAACAAAATTTGATTCAGCCAGAATCTATTTAACACCTATCTTGGATAATCACTGTACTGGACATGCAAGGGCAAAAAATCAAACATTCAATCAATTAGTAAACCTTTATCAAGCTCCTACTATGTGCCAGGACTATGTTAGAAAGATGAAACAATTCTTGGTCTCAAGGAAATTCCTGAATGGAACCACATTCACTGATAAGTGCAAAATATAGACTAAATAAAAACAAAGTCATTTCTGTTTGGGAAAGGGAGAAATTTCATATTCCAGTAAATCAAGAAAGTTATCTTATGAGGAGATCCTTGAGGTAAGCTTTGAAGGAAGTTAGAGATTCAAAAAGAGAGAAAAGTGAAGAATAACAACAAAGGGAAGAAGGTGGGAGATGGAATGTCATGCAAAGGAATTATCAAGTGGGATCATTTTGGCTGGATAAATCATTTGGAGAGGAATCTGAAGGAGAGATGGCAAATGAGTCTGGAAAGATATATTAGAGCCACATGGTGAAGGGCTGCTAAACACAAGAATTAGTATTTTATTGTAAAGGCAATATGGAAGGACTAACAGACATCTATATATTTTTTCCTCCACTGTGATTCTTGTCCATGTCTTTTTATAAATCACCCTTCCAGGATCTAATTAGTATAGTGGGAGCCTTCCTTTGTAATGGTATCAGCATATCATTCAGGATAACCAACTATTATCCATCTCTTTTGCCCAACAAGCAGATCATCTCAATTAGTGAACATTTCTATTCTCGAAATGTCACTTATGCCATTTGGCACATTCGAGTCCCCTTTGCTAACATTTCACAATCTGTCTTTTCCTTGTTCCTTGGGATACCTGCAATTTTGATTCTTCTAAGATTATGGTATTTTATTTATTTTCCCTTATTTGGAGAATACTGGTATTTAAAATGTGTGGATTTTTACAGGGTTATGCATTTTATCTATATGTTTGTTGACTGGAAATAGTCAGAAGCTTAGTATCATCAAAAGTACCATGTGGTTTTTAAAATCTGATCCGGCTACTCACCTAGTAGTCATTTCTTGCTCATTACTCATTTAACTGCAAAGGGCATCCTTGTGTTAGGGGACTTCTGGAATCAAATTCTAGCAGAATTCTGTAAAGATAAATCAGGTATCCCCAAAAGGTCCAAAAATATACTCCTCTTTCAAGTTTATTATAATAAAAAATTTTAAACATAAAAACTGTTTTAACAGTTACTAAATATAATACCTAAGATAAGTCACAACTTGACAAAATGCTGAAAATGTTATAACTTAAAATGTTCTTTTAAATAGTCATTTTTGTGCTGGTAGATACAGAGCTTTATCCACATCTTGGCAAATTTGCATGTCCATTCTTTCTACACAAGGAGTGAACCAAGCATACTTGGATAACCTGGAGCATTATCTAAAATTGATAATACTTTAAATTAGATATTATTTGTAATATTTTAACAATTGAGCTAAAAAACTTGAAAATCTAACATTGCATATCACCTTAGTCACTCATTTTCTTATTTAACCACCAATGGACTCAAAATGATTGATGGTTGTAGCTTCTCAGACTATGAGACTGATAAATAAACATTGGACTTAATTTAAAATCCCTTCCTGTATTATTCCCTCCCAATAAAAAACTTGGGCAATTCTTAGATCTTTTAAATCCAGGTCGATTTTTTTCTTTTTTAGAAATATAATTTTGGAAAGGCATCCTTTTCTAAAATAAACTTGTTTTGTCCATATTAAAAAAATATTGACCACCTTCTTTGATTCTTTTATTTTCCTTTTAAAACCCTTACTATCTGTCTTAGAATCAATACTAAGTATTGATTGCAAGGTAAAAGAGTAATAAGGACAAAACAATTCTGGTTAAGTGACTTGCCCAGAATCACACAGCTAGGTAATAGTGTCTGAAGTCAAATTTGCATTAAGTTGTCAGATTCTCATCTTCAATGGGAATTTTAACACTATGTATCTGAACTTGATTTTTCCCCCTCAACTTGATTTTTAAAACAGGTGAAGCAACTAACATTTGCAGTAAAAATTTCTTCACTGTCCTTTTAATTTCTATTTTCCTTTCTGCTGCCTCAATTAAACTTGGGAGTTTTGTTTGGGAAATGCTCTGAATTTTTTTTTAATTGAAAGGAATGCATTTAAAAAAATTGCAAGCCATACAACTAAAAGATACTTCATTTCTTTCAATGTAAAATATTCATTCCTTATCATTTGGAATCCACAAAAAGTTGGTACATCTTTTCCCATTTCTTTTATTTTATCTGTGCATTTTATGACATTCCATATCATAGATTCAGGCATCCTGTTTTATACTCTGACTAGCTTTATGACATTTAATTACGTGCCTCACATTTTTTTTTGCACTGGCATTATGTACATCTTTTTTTCCTTTTGTTCATTTTGTTGAAAAGTGAGTACAGCTGATGATAATATGATACACAGTAACCCATCACAAACACATATAATAAAAGGCAAGTATACACTTACTATGTATCAATGTATTAAAACCCCACCTGACACATACATTGAATTTGGGTTCATTAAATGATCCCTGATATTTTCAAATTCATACTGAATCAAATTGACATTATTCAAGCATGACCTAGCTGTAGTAGGTAACAAAGGTCGTCCTGACTCCCAATCCAGTACTTTATGCAGTAAACTCTGCTCTCTCTGGCATATACACCCGTCTGGGTCACAGACATGAATATGATGGGAAAGCTGAGAAGTAGGGTTAACTCAGTGAATTCTCTCCATGTGAGCTTTACTACTCAGATTAGTAAATATCACTTTATATTGCCCCTAATGATCACTTCTAAGTCAGTCAGGTATTATACATTTATGTTTAGTTCTATTGAAAGTCCCGATTTTTAAAAGGTGGAAAGTGAATTTTGAGCATTTTCCGTCCATCTCTAAACTTCAAGGTTAAAAAGATCTACAATAATGGCTTCATTTTCTGAATAATGATGCATTTGGGAGAAGAGGCAAACTGTTCATGAAGTGTACATGAAATTTGAATTGAACTATATGAGAAGTAAATGGTTTTCAATTGCTATAATAATCTTATGCAGGGAATTGAAAATGGCAATAAAAATGATAGCTTTCATGGCCCAGTGGATAGATAGAGCATGGACTGGACTAGGATTTGGGAAGACTTGGGTTCCAATCTTGCCTTTGACAACAGCTATTTGTATGACAAGGGACAAAGCATATACCTTTTGAGTCTCAGTTTCCTCAAGTAGAAAATTGGGAAATTAGTACTTTATCTATCCATCTGTTATGAGGTTCAAAGAAAACAAAGGATATAAAAAACCATTGTACATTTGAAAGTGGAAATTGAAAAGTCAGTTTTCTTTTCCTCTTCCTCCTTTTCCACATGCTTTCTTCTCTTCATGCTCCTTCTTCCCCATTGATCTCCTCTTCATCTTCTTACTTTTCCTACTCCTAGATTTTTTGTGTGTGTGGAGAACTTCCAATAAGGAAAATTCCTAACTGAGGTAGATAATCAGCACAGCTATAATTTATCTCTTTAGAGAGCTTCCCTACGATCTAAAAAGTTACATGAATTGCTCCTGCTCATATAACTAGTATGTGTTAAGAGATTTGAACTGAGGTCATGCTATTTCCAAGGCTGGTCCCCTATCCACTATACCATCCTGCTTCTCAATTCTCCTCCTCCCTCCTCTTTCCTCATAATGACCCTATGAGGTAGGTAGGACATGCATTATTAGTCCCATTTTTACAGGGGAGGAGCTTACCAGAACCAAGAACCAGATCTCCTGATCCAGGTTAGTTCTCTTGCCACTACATTGGACTCAAAAAAAGTATCAGCTCTTTTTTCCCATTGAAAATAAGGAATGCTTTTTGGGCTGGCCTATTTGCTTTGAGGGAGGGAACAATCTCACTGTGTGACTAGTCTGTGCCAGGCACTGTTAAGTAAGCACTTTTACAAATTTATCTCACTCAGTCCTTACAAGAATCCCAAAATAGAGTCTACAATCCCTATTTTACAGTTTAGGAAGTTGAGGCAGACAGAGGTTAAATGACTTACTTAGGATCAAACAGCTAGTAAATGTTTTGATCCCAAGCTCAAACACTTTTCAAAATTTCCTTATTTCATTTTTAAGCATACCTTAAAATATAATGAGAATTAGTTCCTGGAAATTCTACAGCTTTGAATTATTCCTATTGCTTTAATCCACTTTACCTGGAAAATGATGACATGTATTCTTACTAAGTGAATATTAGAGACTGCTGCTAATGAGTATAGAAACTTTTTATAGTCTTTGGGATAACCCTGCTGATCTCTTCACTTAACTCAATAACCATGTATTCGATACCTCCTATGTCCAAGGGACTGTGCTAGTTGAACCTGCTTTATAGATAAAGGAATTGAGACCTAGGGATGGAAAGTGACTTGACTAAGACAATTACATGACTATGAATTTATCCGTGACTTTGTTAATGAAGAGATCACTGACCATGAGGATGCATGTCCTGGAGTATATGAACTTCTCCTTTTCCTTCTTCTCCTCTTCTGGGTTTTGTATCAATATCATCACCACCACTACCATCACCACTATTGTCAACATTATGATTATTTGATATTGAGAAATTTCCAGCACAGAAAACCCCAAACTGAAGCAAATCAACTCACCTGTAAATTATAGATGATGGAGACAGCTTGGGGCCCTTCTCCCGTTCTCTTGTCTCACACCCCATTTTTGCATCCTATAGTGTGAAGTCATGCTGGTTAAATCTGGGTGGACACTTGGGCTTTTATCTCTAACAGAAATTGAACTTTTTCTCACACACACACTCACACACATACACACATGCACGCATGGGGAACCCAAAGGTCAGTAGGATTGGAAAGGCAAAGAAGTTGACCTAGTCTTTAGTAGGAAAAGTTCTCAAGTTCTTTACCCTGGTAAATTTTCCAATTTATGTGTCCTGTGTGTGTGTGTGTGTGTGTGTGTGTGTGTGTGTATGTGTGTGTGAATTGGGGGGGGGGCTGTATTGGCATTGCCCTAGAGAGAATCTTAAGGTAACATTTCATTTCCCCATTAATAACTTTTATTTCTTCTAATCTCTCAAACCATGGTGACACTGCTGCCCACAGCCTATTATTTGCAATCATCCTACCCGTCCCTCGTCCCCCCCCCCCTCCTCTGCAGATTATTCTATCAGAAATGCTGCTACAATCAAGCTCCATTCTTCTGAGTTCCTCCTCTTACATTAGTGCAATGGGAGAGCCTCAGAGAGACATTAAAATGTGCAGTACCTTCCTTTGTCTCTGTCCTCAATTCCCACTGATATACTGACATATCTCTCTTTCTCTCCTTATTTTCCTTTAGAAGAGGAGGCATCTCTACCTGTCATTATGCCCCAAGGGAACCAACTAATACTTGTAAAGGTCCCTCCTTGCATGAATTGTCAGGCAACTATTTTATGCAGCATAGATGAGTCTGCATAGAGGAAAGGGGAAAGCAAAAGCTTTCAGTTTGTCTTAGTGAGGCTCTGTCCCATACCATGTGTGCATTTTCTTTCAGTTGTTCTTTCTTCCCATCCTTTAGAGGGGTTGGGTGAGTGACTCTCCATTTGTCCTGTTTTATTGCCTGCTCTCAACACTTCTCCACCCATTGTAAAGGTTTTGTCTTCTGAAAAGCTCTTCCTGCAAGTCCTAGGCAAAACCTACTGCCATATGTTGGCATGAACACCGTTCTCTCTGGTCAACTGTATCCTGGTTTCAGACCTTACTTGGGTGCCTTTTAACATCTCTGCACATATGACTGAAGAACTCTTATCAGCTACAGTGGAATTATGAGAGTGTTCCCTTTCCTGCTTTCTACGCCCCACTCAGAGGAAATAGTTTGCTCTGATCTTTCATCAGGAGAAGAAAAACTGAGAGAATCAGTTTCCTCAGAAATACATGAACTACCTACCTTACAAGATTTTTATGAGAGAAGTGCTTCCTGAAACTTAAACATTTTACATTGTGAAGGATTTTTAGCAATGGCCAATTGAGAATAAGTACAAGGTTATGATTGTGGTTTGTGTGTTAAGATGGTGGTTGGGCTCCAGGATGGGATGTTTTTCATTTACATAAATTATGAATTATCCTATCAATCAGTAGCTCACCAGCCCCTTCATGGTTCATAGACACAGGTCACCTCTTTGTAATGCAATTTAGACATATGACAGGGGCAACAACAACCCTGGAAAGGATTGCACATTCAAAGTCAAGGCTGCATTTCTTGTAGATGTACAGATTTCCCCATTAAATTTGTTCAATCCTGCCTCTACCTAGTGCCAATTTCACTGCCAGTTAGCAGATAAAGAAAGGCTCAACATAAGTTGAGTTCAAATTTATTCAAAAATCAGTGATTCAGTGCCTACTGTGTACAAGGAACTGTGCTAGGTGTTAGGAATACAAGTCCTTTTCAGGACTGCTCATCCTCATCCCACTTTGGTGTCCACCTGTCACCGAAATCTCACCTGGGGCTCTGAGAAGCTGTAGCATGTGTGTGGGCTATACCCAGGTAAAACAGTCTCAGTAGACAGGCTAGACTACTTGAGGGTAACTGACAGGTCTGTTACTGGATTGGGGGAGGGTGTCTACCCCAAGCATGTGAAATCTTTCCCTGGTGGAATGGGCAGATGAGAACAATTTATTCCAACAGCCATTAACACAGCAGAATCAGGTGCTGTGTAACACTAAAAGCTTGGTCAGATATCAAAGGTGCTAAGGCAATCCACTGCATCCCAGGACTTCACCAGTTGTCTTGATTGTTTACTTGCCACTGGACTTTGATGATTGGAAGAGAAAGTAAGCTGACAACTTGGTTCAACTCTGCTTCACTTAAATTGTGAAGCAAGTCATCATCTCTTAATGTCATTGGCCCAAACAACAAGGAATATAAAGACAACAATGAAATATTTCCTATCTTAAGATACTTTATATTTTATTGGAGACAGACTGTAGGCATAGATAATTGAGTAGAATGAAATCTAAGGTGGGTACTATAAACAAGGATAAGGGCGGGTGAGAGGCAGGAGTTGTTTTGGTTTGAAGCCTAGTCTTGAAAAAAGCTCAGAATAATAATAGAGAAAGTATTCCAGGTGTATATGATAGACACTGCCATGGCAGGTTGGGAATAGTTGGAATGTCAGACTCAGGATAAAATTTCTTTCCTTCCTGTTACCCCTATTCTCCCTCTTTCCTTTTGGGCCCAGTATATCCACTGTGCCACCCAGCTGCCCAAGGACTTCAGTATCCTCCTGTAAAATGAAGTAGCCATATTAAGTGGCCTTTAAGGTCCCTTTAACCTTTAGCTTTATGATCCCATGATGCCTCTGATATTTTTTGTTCTTCTTACATACCCTCTCTCTTCTTTTTTTCCTCTTCTTTCTTCTCTATTTTCATGATTTTAGGTCTGGAAAATTCAACTGAAGTTCTTCTATTTAATATTCTTCTTCCAGATTCTGCAGCAACTTGATGCAGAAATGAGTGGAACAAAATGCATTTTAGAAGATGGAGGACTAAAGAAGGAACAATTTTAAAGGATCCAGAAGATAGTCAGGACTAGATGATGATGTAATAATATACAATGCACTCTTTGTAGTCTTTGTAGGACAATATGTTAGCTTGTAAATAGGTCAGGGCTGAATGTCCATGAAGTGGAGATAAGAGGGCATATCCATCTATATCTTCCTCATAGTCACAGAATAAAAAAAATGCAAAGTTGGAAAATATCTCAAAAATTCCTCCACTAATTTCTTCCTTGACTTGGTCAGAACACATAAAGTAAGAAACACATTTTAGGTTCATTTAAGTTTTAAATGACTCTGATGGTTGTAATGTATATTTTTTCTTATATTAAATTGAAATATCTCTGCAAGCCCCATCAATTGCTTTAGATTGGTCTTAGTGGGCCAAAGAGAACAAGAATAATCTATCTTCCAAATGAAGACCCTTTAAATATTTGAAAGCAGTTATATATGCCCTTTAAGTCTCTTTTCACTATTGTAATAATCTGTAGTCCCTTAGCCAAACTTCATATACTTTGATAAGGAGTGGCTTAGTTTTGGTCTGCTAATTACTTATCTGTGTGGCCTTTGTCAATCTCTGTTTTTCATCTGTAAAAGCTTTGGATTAGATTATCTTTAAGGTCCCTTCTGGTTCAAGATCCTGAGACCTATATGAGAGCTCTGAACAAGCAATTGCATTAGATTTCATTCATAGCCTTCTACTTGGGATGAAGAATGTTTTCAGTAGCATGTCCTCAAAATATGAATAAGATTTCAGGAGAATTATATATGAAAACAGTGTAATTTGGTGGATAGAGAGCTAGATTTTGAAGTCAGGAAGACCTGGCTACCTGTGTGGCCATTTCTTAGAAATGAGGCTAATACATCCACTAAGGATAGTGTGGTATAGTGGAAAGAACCTTTACTCTGGACTTATATCTAAATCATTCTTTTAACCTTAAATGACTGGCAAATTCCATTACCTCTCCAGGACCTCCATTTCTTTATCTATAAAACACAGAATTCAGATTAGTTTTTATTGAGTTCCCTTCCTGTCTCTGATTCTGCCATCTTACTTCATGGTGTCATGATGTTCAAAGAAGATTATGCATTCAAAGCATTCTTTAAATTTTAAAATCACATGTAAATATCAATTATTATTTCAGTGCCTTGCACACAGTAAGAACTTAATAAACATTGATGAGTAATTGAAATGTGTTGCTAGACGACCAAATTATGTAAAATATGAGAAAGGTTCTTTCTGTCCATCCAAGATCCAAATCACATAAGGTACACAGGATGGCATGCTTTACTATATGCACAGGCATGGCTATATATATTTTTTCTGTTATTTCTTTGCACATTAATCTTTGCCCTAGATATTTTACCTTGTCTTGGTTCCTATACTCTTACCATTTCAAAGTAGACTAGCATTAATGTCCGAGTTGTTCATTTTGGGAAGATCTTTATTGTATTAAGAAGCATCATAATTTCTTCCTACTTAGAACTTTAGTTCTTTCTATAGGTAGAGAGCTTATTATCAGGAGATAGTGTATGTTATTGGGAAAGCACATACTAACCAACTCATTCTCCCCTTTCAATTATATAGTACTTTTTTCTGTGTAGATTAGGCATTATATTATTCCTTCATGTCATAATTGTGAGATTATTTTTCTTTAGCTCCAACTCTATTCCTTTATCTCTTTACACATAGTCATCACCAGGCTCTCATAACCTCTTACATAACAATAATATCCTAATTGATCTTCCTCCAAATTTTCCAATCTCCACTTTATCCTTTTTCTCCTCTGATCTTGCCACCACTTTGGTATCTGCCCTTTCTACCTCATATTTGGGGTTGTAATAATCTCTGATGGGTCTACCTGCCATTAATCTCTCCCTATTCCAATTCATCTTCTATTCTGCCACCAAAGGGATGGTCACATCATGCTACTCCCTTCTTTAATAAACTACAATGGCTCCCTAATCAACTGTAGGATCAAATACAAAGTCCTCTTTAACCTAGGCCCATGTCCACCACCCCATCCCTCAAGTTTTCCAGATTTCATACATTTTTCTCCTCACTGATATATTCTTTTTCCTTTATCTTCAATAAAACACTCCTCTTCGCTCCAGGCATTTTCTCTGGCTGCATTCCATGTCTAGAATGTCTTCCTTCCTCATCTCTGCCTTCTCTCTTCCTTCATATGCCAACTAAAATCCTACTATCCAGAGGGACCCTTTCTCATTTATCCTCTTTATTTCTAGTACCTTTCCTATGCTTCTTTTCTGTTTATCCTTCGCACACATTTGTTTGCATGCTGTCTCTCTCATCAGATTGTAAGCTCTTTGAGGGCAAAGACTGTCTTTTGCCTCTTTTTGTAACCCTAGAACTAAGTGCAATGATCTACAATTAGTAGGTACTTAAAAATGTTTATTGACTAACTGATTCTACATATCTGACAAATTTTAATTTCTAAAGAATACCTATGTTTTGGGGCAACTAGGTGACACTGGATTGAGAGCCATGGATAGAAATGGGAGGTCCTGGGTCCAAATCTGACCTAAGAAATTTCCTAGCTGTGTGACCTTAGACAAGTCATTTAACCCCCATTCCTAGCCCTTACTGCTCTTCTACCTTGGAACCAATAGACTGTATTGATTCTAAGATGGAAGGCAAAGGTTTTAAAAAATGTGTAATGTACTAGATTCCTCCATGATAGTCAGTTGTTTCTATGATTAAATTTCTCTTTTCCAGCCTCTAGTCATTTCTAGTCTGTAGCCAAGCTATGTTCAGGCTAATTATCCATACCCTTGCCTAATACATCTACAGTTCAGTATAAATTAGCCTATTTCTTGTTCCCTATGCACTCCTTTCCATCTGCTACCACCCTGCCTTTGTAAATGAAACCTCATCCCCTGATCCTGGAATGTTCTCCCTCTTCACCTCTGTCTCTTGGAATCCTCAACCTCTCTTCAAGGCTCAGTGAAAGTGCCATCTCCTTTAGGAGACCTACCTTCATTTCCCCAATCATTAGTGTTACAGCTCCAACAATATATATCCTATATATAATATGTATGTATTATATATATAATAGGAAAATATATTCCCTTCATATAGGGATACACACACACATACACACATATATTCATTTTTGTCTTTGTATCCCGAGCATTGATGCATAGATGCTTAATAAAGAAAATTTCTTTCTATCCAGGCTCTAAATGAACCAATGGAAGCTATGGTTTATAATGTTCATGAAAGAATGGGGTATAGAGAAGCTATGTGGGGCTTTTGTATTCATCTGGAAGACAGCACACACACATATATTTGCTACTCTTTCCCATGGACCCCCATCTCTTTTCTATGGACCTAAATGATCCTTGCTCTTTAAATCTGGGAGGTGTTTCCCAACACAGATGTCAGTTTCTCAGAACCCTAAGATGGGGGAGGCGTGCCTGTTATAGAGGAGAAAGAATGAGGAACATAGAGGAGCCCTGAAGAGGGAACTTCATAGGTCTGGAGAATGAGCACACACCAAGGTGGACTCATTAATGATTAAACAGAGAGGCTGAACTGACACCAGATGAAGACAGTTGAAAAACAGCACCTGTTCTTTCTTTTTCAAAGCCACATAGAAAATAAGGGTGTGTTTGTTCTTACCCCCTAGGTCCGCACCAGTGTCTTGCCTGAGAACAAGGAACCACGGTCAGATGTTGGTGTAAGTATTTCCTAGCCCTCCCAGGGCACACAGACAGTTCCAACCTAATTGTTCCCATCTTCTCTGGCTCTACGCCCTAGGGGCTGACAAATGTGATAGAGTTCAATTAACAGGGTGGGAGCTGGCACAGTGATTCCTGAATTATGCTGAATTCATGTCTTGTCTCTTGGAAATCCATCTCCAAGTGAGTGCTCACAGAAGCTGGTCCAGCTGGCCAGGAGTAGCCCCATAAATTACCCTGCAGGCAACCCACTCCTGTTTCCTAGGCCAGATTCCCTGCAACAGTCGGGGTCTGGTGAGATTGCAGATGTGAACTGGGGTGACTCTGATCATTTCCTCTGCCTGCTGCTTAATCACTGGTGTGGAGAGTTGGGAGATGGACATCTTTGGCCTCACCCCCTGGCATGCTCCTACTGCATCAGAGCTAAGGAATATACTGTATTGCCAAGGAAAAGGAGTTTCTGGTCTGGGGAGTAAAATCATAACCTCAAAAACATGATTTAAAGAGAGGCTTCCCCTGAAATCAGATTCCATTCCTGCCTCAGTTTACCATACACATATCTTCTTTCCCTTCCCTACATACATTGTATTCCATCCAAAATGATCTTTTCTTCCACTTGAACATACATCCCTTGTTCTTTCCTGAATCTAGAATCCTTGCTAATACAATGCTTCAAATGCCCTTCCTACATTCCTGAAAGCCTTTCACAAGCTGGCTCCAACCTGTCTTTGAGGCTGGCTGTATTTTACTCCTGATGATACACTCTCCCTTCTACCTCCATTCTTCTGTTTGCTTTTTGACATCTGCCACCTCTCTGCTTTGCATACCCTGTAGTTGAAAATTGGGATACTCTCCCTCTCCATTTCTACCTCATATAGAAACCCTAGCTTCCTTCCAGGTTCAATTTGGGTGGCATTTCTTCCATAATGCCTTTTTTGACCCACTTCTGCCTGAATCATTAGTGCTTTCCCCTCCATCACTAATTTCTCTGTATATATTTGGTATACATATATCCATTTATTATGCATATTTTTACATATATATATCCTCAGGACCCATGAAAATGTAGAAGTCAGCCCATAGTGACAACAGAGAAGTCCCTGGGAATTGCTTACTTCCTAAGAATGCTGGATCCTTTCCCTCAGTTTACATCCAGCTTCAGTTACTCCCCTGTCCATGAGAAAAGATGCTACCCTCCCAGAAAAAAAACAAAACAAAAACTCTTTGAAGGCTTTTTTTTTTTCTGTTATCTCTAGTATGTAGCAATGCTGTCTTGGACCACAAGCTCACTATGAATCAGTAGTATGGCCTGGCAATAACAACAACAAATATATAGGCTATTTCTTTCTTTCAGTAGAAATCCAAAATGAGGAAAGTGATAATCTTACACTGTCCTCTGGTCAGACCATATCTGGATGTCCTAGATGACATATTAGAAGAAATATTGCCAAACTTTACTCTGTCCAGAGAAGCCCTTATGACAGTGACAAGAGAGGGGACCTGAAGACCATGCTGTACAAGGACTGGTTGTAGGAACTAGGAAAGTTTAGTCTAGAGAAGACTTGAAGGATGAAGCCATGATACTTGTCTTCAGGTGAAGGAAGAATATTTTTCTGTGTGACCCAGAAGGGAAGAACTAGAAAAAATGGGTAGGTGCATAAAGGGGTAGATTTCAGCTCTTTGTAAATGCAAACTTCTAAATGATTAGATTTGTCCTAAAACAGAATGGGTTATGTTGGAGAGTACAGGGATCCCTATCGTTGGAGGTTCTACAGTAATTCTTTGGAATGTTGTTGAAGACATTTCTATTGGAAATTTACCAAATTGGGTAACATGAGATGTCTTCTGTGATCCCTTGAAACTCTAAAACTCTGATTCTAATAGCTATAATGGGATTTTCTTGAACATTAATTCTAATTCTTTGCTGTAAAAGTCTGATTCCCACAAGATCTATTCAGATATATTGAGATATTTTCCATATGATAATATCAGAGGACTATGTTCTTTGAGTTCCTGAGTTTGCCTAATTTCATTTCTGGACTTCTTCCTCATAGTCATTCTGTTTCTGTCTGTCAAGAGTACCTATGTTAGGAGCAATTATTGTGCTCTGTGGATAGAGAGCCAGACCTGCAGATGGGAGATCATGGGTTCAAATCTAGCCTCCCTTTGTGACTTTGGGCAAATAACCTACTTATTCCCTAGCCCTTGCCTAGTCTTTACCACTATTCTGCCTTGGAATTAATATTTAATATTGATTCTAAGACAAAAGGTAAGGTTCAAAAAAAGTGACTACTTTAACATTCCCGTGTAACCTGTTTAGACTTCTGGGCAATCTGATTACCCTGCTGGCTAGGCATGTAGTAACTACACCAATAGTAAATAAACATGAGGGGCTATCTCTAAAGCACTTAACATTTTATGCATGGCCATTTTGACATCTTCTTTTTTTTGCTCAGGTTGACTTTGCCAGTCCACCCTTGTTTTTACTTATTTTCTGGTTATCATCTGAGTTCTGGATAACTGAGTACTGAGCAAATGATTTCTAGGTTTTTAACCTACTGGTCTCTTTAGTTTTTGTGGAGTCTCTTTGTACAAAGAATTAACACAAGTTTAGGTTATATTCCGATATTCTGAATCTTGCTTCTAATCTTTCTTGTATGAGTCTGGGCAAATCCTGTGGGCAATTTTCTCAGATTATAAATTTCAGAGAAGTTTCCAGACTTCATTGGTAGAGAATTTTCCTAGCTGGGAATTCCCTATACCCTCTCCAAATCCTTTTCTTTTGTTGAATCAGCAGGAGGTAAAGTTGGCTTGGAGACATGGTGGGAAAATAGTAGATTTAGGCAGGGCCAATGCAAATTTTAGGGAATCTTGTGAGGCTAAAATAATGACAAAATAGATAAAAGGTCAATTGTATAATTGAATTGTATAATATAAAATGCTATATGATGTGGTAGGAAAAGCATATTCTTAGACATATCAGGTTAGAATATCTACTTAACTACCTATAAGACCTCAAGCAATTCAATGCAATTTAATATGTTTATTAAGTTTCCTCTATGTAGAAGGACTGTAGGAGGTAAAGAGAACTTTTTTAAACAGGTAAAAATGCCCTCGGGGAGCTTACATGATTCTTTTTTAAAACCCTCACTTTTTGTCCTAGTAACAACTTTCTAAGCCAGAAGGGCAAGGACAAGGCAACAGAGTTAAGTGACTTTCCCAGGGTTCCATAACCAGGAAGTATTTGAGGCTAGATTTGAACCCAAGACTTCCCATCTCCAGACCTGGCTCTCTATCCACTGTGCTCCAAAAACTGCTTCCAGAACTGACATTTTATTGAAGGGAGCAACAGCCACAAAATTGAATGAATACAAAGTGATAAAAACTAATTTCATGAAGAGATGAAAACATTAATGGTGGGGCCAATCATAAAAGGTTTTGTGTACCGATTGGTACCTGAACTTGAATTTTTTGACCTTATCTTCTTCCCCTATAAAATCAGGAGTTTGGAATCTGGAGGGAGACTTCTGGTTTGAAATTTTTTTAATTCTATGAACCTTGTGGCTAGATTCTAAGTTTCCTAATTTAAGAACTGGACTCAGCAAGGGAATGATCACATCCCTGACTGTGCATGAAAGATGACTCGTAGTTGAGTTCAGTCTTAGTGAGCCACCTGAGTATTTCATACTTTAACAGAACCACTTCATGGGGCCTGCAGGATAAACTGTTTATCTGCACAATTCTCACAGAGAGAGGTCATGGTATGAGACAGCTGTCCCTCTCTCCCTCCCCCAGACTTGATATTACTCTCCAGGCAGGTGAGTGATTGAATTTGGGCATCAGGCAATTTAATGCTCATCTGTTAGAATGTCCTGAAAGGCAGATGATAATTATGAGAGCCCTGGAAAGGCAGGGTCAGAGTGTGTGCAGCAGACATACAGGCAATGTGAAGAAAAGGAACATGCCATGTGCCATTGAAATATATCTTCACTTGGTTCTTTGCTGGATTTCTCTCATGAACTAAGTTGAGTTAAAATAGAATCATAGGTTTGGAGAATCTTAATATTCAGAATGGGAAGGTCCCCTGGAGAGATGAACCATTTGTCATTACCTTCCTCTCTCCCCATTAAATAGATGAAGAAAGTGAAGCTAAGAAAAGTTTCTTGGAGAAAGAAAGAAAGAAAAAGAGGCTGGATTTGCTATGTCTGGTATAATGAAAAGAACACATATTTAGAAGAACAAAGCTCAGAATAGTAGGGTACCTTAGAGATCACTGGCTCCATTTCACTTTCACAGGGGTGACTTCTTAGGAATGAAGTCACTTATCTGAAGTTACATGTGAAATAAATAAACTGTGATTTGAACTCACATTCTGTCTGGATTTCAGCAATGATTCCTATAATAAATGACCTGTCTTTATCATGGATACTATGAGAATTGGTTGACATATAATAGATGAAAATGCATTATATGTTTTGAAGAACTAATCAAACCAAAGATTTCTAATCATTTTAATTTGCAGAATAATACTTTAGAGATGACCTAATAAAGTAGAAAGACCTAGCTTCAAAATCTAAGCCTGCCACGTATTACATTGCAATATCAGTCAAATCATTATATATTAAAAGTCCTCAATTTCTTCATCTGGACAATGAAGTTGTTGGATTAGGTCAGTAATTCTTGATATGTTTTGTGTGTCATGAATTGCTTAGGCAATCGTGGGAAGTATAGGAATTCATCAGAAAATATATGAGCTAAAATATATATGGATTCCAGAGGAAACCAATTATATTAAAAATACAACTTTTTGTTGTCAGACTTCTCTTATTCTTCATGACCCTATTTTGGGGTTTTCTTGGCAAAAATGCTGGAGTCAATTCCCATTTCTTTCTCTAGCTCATTTAACAGATGAGGAAACTGAAGCAAACAAGGTTAAATGACTTGCCCAAGGTCACACAATTAGGAAATATCTGAGACCAAATTTGAACTCAGATCTTCCTGACTCCATTCTTAGTGCTCCATTTACTGCAGAACTTAGCTGCTCCGAAATGCATCTATCAAAATATTAAAAAACAAAAGTTCATGGTCTTGTTAAAACTATGTCCACAGATACGAAGATCTTATGTTCTCAATCTGAATGAAATGAACTCCAATTCCTTATATGTTATCATAGTAATGTCCCCAAAATGCCTCCTCTGTTTTGAAAGAGTTCTACTACAAAATACCCTAGTAGCATTTACAGCATTAATTTTAGATAATGATGCTTTGTTAGTGTGAAGATTTCTGTTTTTCCTCATGGTTTACCCCCCTCCAAGAAATGACTCTAGTTGAAAGAAAGATTTTTGTTCTCAGTCTTGCATAGGGTATATATTTCTCATCACCTGGGTACAACTTGCCCCGTCAGTGTCTGTTACTGTCTGCAAAGCTGCCTTTAGAATATGTTGGCGCACTGTTGCTGTTTGGAAACACCCACATTGGGAGTCTCTCATTACCACATTCCAGACTGACCTATCTATTGCCTGCATTCCTGTGACAACTTTTATAGATGCCCTTCAGCTGTTCCTCAACCATCCATATCTTCAAGAGACAGACTGACTTTTCCCATTTTGTACAGAGTATAGACTCTAATTCTATTCTTTAGAGTTCAAGTCAACCTGTTGTTTTTCTTTTGGGTCCAAAATAAGAATCTCAAATGATAAGACAGGATGCCAAAATAAATGTCTCTCCACAACAGCAAAGCATCAATCATCTCTGAGTATATTGGATTTCCCCATTTTGCAATGAAAAGCCTGGATAGCTAAATGACTATGGAAAGGTGATAGCTCCAGGTGATGATATTGACCATATAGTGGGCTGTGTAGTGAGGCAAAAAACAATTTTGGCTTGTTCCTTTCTGTGTTTATGACATTTTCTACTTCTTTCTTATGCAGCTTACAATCTAATGGAAGAAGGAAATGGGGAAATAAGTGAACATATAATTATGATGCAAGGAAAAATGAGGCATCCAGATCGAGTTCTATGAACTACTAGAAGAGGGAAAACTCACTTTCTCCTGGAGGTAGAGAGGGTCAGGAAGTCATTATGCAGCAAGTGACATCTGAAATGTCTGAAAGCCCATTCCAGGCACAGAGGAGGCATGAGTAAATGTAGATCCAGGAGAAGGCAAATTGAGAACAGAGAATGGAAAAACTACTTTGGAGGTTGAAGCATCAGATCAGTAAAATGGAGTCAAATCAGATAATCTCAGAGGCAGTTTTCCCTATTACTTCTTCTTCCCTTATGTCAATTTTCAATAGCTTTTTCAATAGCAATTCATATCCAATTTTTCCTTCAAGTACAAGTGCCCCGTTTTCCTCCATTTCCTGCTATGAATTCCCAATACTTTTTGCTCAACATGCCAACTTTTTGGTGTGTGATCATGTTTCACCAACCAAATCTTCTGTATCAGCTTATTCCTTTTCATCCTGTTCATTTTTTTTTCCTGTTGATACAGCCTTCCTGTCTGTTAAGGATCCTAATAGGTTTCCTACAGCCCATTTCCTCACTTATGTCCATCCAGAGAAGAAAGTGAGCTGAGAATGAGTTCTTATGTTAAATAGGCAGCACTGACCTCTTATAATGTGTTGAAAAATATTAATGAAATAAGTAATGTGGTAGTTTTGAGTTTTCCTGTTTATGTCTTAACCTTGATGAGGGAATGAGAGACTTTTTAGTGAATGCCTTAATAATGTGATATGGGGATCCAAAGTAAGCAGGATATTAAGGGAAGATGAAAGGTTTCTTCTTCTTCAGGAAAAAAAACCCCAACATTTACAGATTTATTCTTTACATTATAAGGCGAATTCTGTGGAAGCTAGTAAAGTAGTAGATAGTCCACATGTATTATGACAGGTCAAAACAGCAATTGTGCAAAATGCAGTTAGATGAACAGAATTCTTTTTATTTGTGTTGGAATGAAATTGTTCCATGCTAGTATAGAAATAACAAAGGAAATGAATGCTTAACAACATTGCTATAAATGGGGGGGGGAGAGATGATAGAGCATTTCTATTTATAACTTGTAGAGTCCCACATAAAAATAACTCCAACTTACCAATTGGTTCCTATCTGGAGTACAAAGCCATCACTGATGCTGCTGCAGCTGCTGGCTGGATTTTGAGGAATCCTCATTGCAAGTGGGAACAAAAGCATTGGTAAAAACCTCAAGTTCCCCATTTCTTTTCCCTAGTTCTCAGAGGACGGATAGAAGAAATTATAAGTTCCTGGAGGCTGGGCATTTTAGAGATCTCCATTCCACAGGTTGTTCATCTATTTGTTTCTAATGAAAAAGATACATTCCTGCCACCTCAAATTGAGTTTAACAGTATAGTCAATAAGTGTATCTCTGATCTATGAATGCATTTGGCAGAATAATAGATCAAGTCAGTCAGTAGGCTCTAAAGTGATGTTTTTTATGCTTCCTAAGACAAATTTTATATGATTGTGGCTCAAAAACAAATCTGAAAATTAATAATTTCTTTCTGTCTGTCTCTCTGTAGCGGAGCTTCTTGGGCTGTGCTAGTTTTAAAGTAGGGGACCTGCTGAAATCTAAGGAGCAACTGCTAACCCTTAGCCTAAGGTAGGTCTTTTTGTTTCTAAGATGTTTCACTCACGATGATGAAATTCTTTGATTCTTGTTCCATTGTGTGTAGAGCTAAAAATATTCATTCTGGTGGATTAAATGCTTTTAGAATTCTGCTTTTCTCCTTTAAAACTGAGTTAAGTTGACATGGCAGTTATTTAAGTTCATGGGTCAAATAAGGAAAAGTTCCTACTCTTGGATATAAACCCATTAGTTTATATTTCCCAGTGAATAGAAATGTTTCCCTTTTAAATTTTGACCTGGTTTTTTTTTTTTATTGACAGAATATTAAAAGTAGAGAGTTTCTAGGTTTTTTGGGCATCTGCCTCATTTAAATAGCCATATTAAAGGCAGCACTATCTATTAGCTATATAACTGGGGTTAAAATGTTGTTTTTTAAATTTGTAATTCAGAAAAGCTTTATTTTCCAAATGTATCATCATGAAACCACTCAATGCTTCAGCTGAGCCATATTGGAACTTGTTATGTAGTGGGGGCGGGGTTTTGGGGGGTGGAATCAATGATAGCTCACTTTGAGCACTAGGACAAGGATTTTTAGATCTATGGAATGATTTCCAAGTTGTTGTGCAGGTGGGTCGCTTTATGAACATGAAGCAAAAGGAAGCTAGCAATGGAAGACAACAACTACTTCTTTTGACCTGTCAACTAGAAAAAATGCAGAACTATCAAATAGTCAAAATCACTTTAATCAAGGGAAAAGGGGTTAGTGCTACTAGGTTACAACAACAGAGCTGCTCACAGAGTCTGGACACCCTGGTCACTGACCCCTGGGAGTGCCACCAACTCAGGATGGACTCCAAGGAACAAAATAACTCGGGGAACCTTTATACCATTTGGGGAATCCAGGGGCAGGGAAATATGATTGACATCACTATGGCTACAAGGAAAGTGGGAGTGTGCAAACTACACAGACAGGATACAATCAAGCTTGGGAAAAGAATCATAGCTAGAGGCTAGGATGTAAGAGCAGGGGCTGCTTACAATAGATACTGAAGGATGGTTCCTGCTCCAGTGTGGATCTTCCAGGGAAAGGTTCTAATACAATAGGGGAGACTACCTAAAACAAAGAGCGTCCTTAGCATATGCTTTTCTCACCCAACCAGGATTCTCATTTCCCTGAGGGTCCCCCACTCAGTCTGAAACTTCTAATTTGGGATTCCCTTCAGGGTAGATTCCCATGGGAACAGGGAACAAGTACAAGCTTTGGGGTCTCCAATCTACAAGCTAAATCTGAAAATTGGGGTTCATCAGATCCCACTAGGCCACAAGTTTGGGATTCCTAAATTCCATGTTGACAGACCTCAGGCACAAACTGAGTGTGTTGTCAAATTATTCATCACCTACAGGATAACTTTGGCCTCAAGCTTTATATATGGCTGAGGGAACTGCCATGTTGGTCTATGTATTTATGAAACATGGCAATTAATATATCAAATGGAAAGAGGGTGAGAAACCTCTTGTTTTGAAGCCTCTGCAGGGACAATATATAGACAAGAAAAACGACTTCATCCTTCCTAAAAATCATTTGCAACTAGCCATTTTTTGCAGTCAAGCTACTAAGGTTTTTGCTGGCATCCAGACTTCTGGATTCTTCCCCCTTTCATTTTATTTGAACCATGCAACTAAGGTACTTCTCTGCTTTGTTATTTTTTTTTAAGTAAGTTAAATATGATTCTTAAATAATCCAAAGCAACTGAGTGGGAGGGAAAAATTTTGAGGCATTTTCTTTCACTATGTCCTTAGGGGATTTATTTCTACATTCTACCTCCATCCATCTTCTTTTGACCACATATTTACCTATAAGCATGAAGAAATATATACACATGCACACATATATAAAACGTATACATATATCATACATTATATATTCCATTTCCTGAATGTTTCATCAATTTTCATTCTAATTGGCATCTTTCCCTCTTTGAGAGATTAGAAAATGATTCCTTTGTCTTTAAGCTGATACTACTTCAAGCAGAGATTTCATCTATGTAGTAAGGTACCACTTTTCTAACTGATTCTATTGATTGTTGTCATTTAAACTTAGTCATGTGGTGTCATTGAGTCCTGAGGAGATAGAGTAAAAGTTGTTTCACTGCCATCAACAAGGATACCAGAAGACTAGAAAATCAGGCAGATCTGTTGGCTTTTAGTAGTTGCTCATTGTTTTATGATGGAATTCTTCCTTCTCTGTATCAGATTTTAACTAATAATAGCTAATATTTATATGACACTTTTAAGGCTGATGAATACTTGACATTTGTTATGTCATTGATCCTTACACCAGCCCTGGGTAGAAGATACCTTTATTATATTCATTTTGTAGATGAAGATACTGGGGCTAAGAAACATCATGTGACTTACCTAGAGTTATACTATTTAACATCTGGAGTAAGATTTGAACTCAGGTTTTCCTAACTCACATGTTTGGCACTCTTGTCCACTATGTTACCAAGATTCCTTTTTTTTTTTAAATTAACTTATTTAGTCAATTTAGAATATTGTTCCTTGGTTACAAGAATCACATTATTTCCCTCCCTCCCCTCCCTCCACCCTTCCAACATGCAATTTCAACCAAGCTTCCTTTTTTACTTAATTTTAGCATATAAACCAGAAAATCTTTAGTTTCCTTCAAAGTTTGAGTAAAATATTGCCTCTAAAGAAGTCTTTCCTGATCTTCCCAGTAATTGACATCTTCCATATTTATTTTTATGTACTTCTTTGTGTACCTCTTCAATTGTATGTAAGATCCTTGAGGGCAGGAGTTACTTCCTTTTTATCTTTGTATTCACAGAGTCTAGCACTGTGTCTACTACCTAGTAAACACTTTATTAAGTATTTTTTGGTCCTTTGCTAAAGTGTAGTTAGTTTTATGATTAGCTTTTGTTAATTTCCAATCAAAGGTGTCCCACAATCTTGCAAAGTGATACTTCTTTTTCCCTTGATCTTAAAGTGAAATTGATCCTATTATTCCTTCAGTCACAACTCTGAGGGAGAACCTTCGAAATATCTTTTCATATAAATGCATAGAATTCTTTACATCTCTTGTTTCATTTGTAGTGAAAATGCCAGTATTAATGAGATTTGCTTCCTTTATATTGACTTGATCATTGTTGGACAAAGATCTCATATTTAGAATACCAGTAGTAGTAGTCTCTCGGTACTGAGGATGAGGATTGTCTTTGTGCATTTTTGTGCACAAAGATACTTGTGCATGAAGATTTAAGTGGAAAAGTTGATGCACAGAGACAGTCCCACTCTCTCGGCATTGGAAGCCTGGGTCCATTGGCATGAAAAGTCGTTACACATGGAGACTTCCTCAGCTGCATTGGATGGCCATTTTGTCTTTTGTGCTCCAAAACGCCCTAAGCACTCCACAGTGCCTTGCTGTGTTGCCCTCTCAGCCGTTGAACCTTCTTGTTGGTTTCTTCCTCCTGTTCCACCGAAACAGTCTAAATATGCTGGGTGAGCAAAGCCTTAGTTCACCAGGGGTCGAAGTCGACCTGATGGCTACCCCCACAGGGTTTAGCCGGCCGGTCGAAGCCGTTGCCCGGGGTGTGGCCGCTGCCACATGCTAGCAGCTACTGGGAGCCACAAGTGAGAGCTGGGTGTCAGGTGAGGGTCAGAGGCTGGAGAACCTCTGTAGTTAAATACCAGTAGTTAAATACAAACACAAAGGTGATCTTTAAAAACTAAACCAAGCCCAACTCTGTTTTTGTTCTGACATTATCAAAGAAGAAATGTTGAGGGGACACACAGGACTGATGGTCATCTAATATATTTCTTTATTTTATGGACTGTCATGGAAAAAGAATCAACTAGTCTCATTCTTAGCCTCTCTGTATTAAGTAAAACTACATGAAGTTTGTCACTGTGACTACATACCAAGTCTTTTTAGTTTTCCATCTAACTGTCTATGCTACAATGAAACATTGCAATAGTATCATGTCAGTATGCTGTTATTTAGAATCATTCTTCTTCAATCATTAGACATGTCATTTCTTTGTGAATTTGGGGGGGGGGGCTTGGGTAATGTGGGCAGAATATTGTAAAGGGAACTACTATGGACCTCTTGTACTTTTAAAACTGTATTTCTAGAGTATTGGTCCAGCAATTAAATCTTTTAATATATCTACATATTTAAGAACACAGATCTAGAGTTGAAAGTAAACTCAGGGACAATCAAGTCCATTCCCTTCATTTAATAGATGAGGAAACAGAAAAAATTAAATGACTTATCCAAGGTCATATAAATAGTAGCTCCAGAGACAATATTTGAATATAGGTGCCCTGACTGAACAAGAGCTAGAGCCCTTTCTCCAACATATCCCCCTTCCTGATGCCTCTTACATATTTTCAAGAATGTTTTAAGAGAATTTGTTATTACTGCTGCTATTGTTTTTCCCTAGGTAGCCTATGGTTGTTATTTTGATTACTAAGTACCATGAAGAGGTAATGGTTTTAGAGAAAAAATTCAAGGTCTTCAGGTTAAAAACTCTGATCCAGGTATGAAATCTTCCCTATAATAACCCTAATAAATATTTCTCTAACCTGCCCAGTCCACACCTGAGGTGACTGGGAAGTTCCTGGATTTCTAAAATATTCTTCATACTATTCCTTTTATTTTTCTACAGGCTAGTTCTATCTATTTTAGTAGTCACCCATCTCTAACAACTAGTTCTCTTGTAATTCCATTGTTTAGCTTTAGTGTATTCAAAGTGGCTTGACTACCCTTTGGTTAAATTGCTGAAGATTTGTAGTTACATGTACCTTTAATAGGAACATTGTTCATCATGGGATGAGAAAATGTAGGAAATTTAGGAAATTTTAAAGATCTTGTAATTCATTCATTTCCTTTCATAAGTGAGGAAACTGAGATCCAGAGATCTAAGATTACACAGTGTGATAATTAAAATGTTTTGGGAGCAAGGGAAATATATAACAATTATGACCGCTAAAATATGTTTCTACTGTGTCTTGGTTTTATATAAATATAAGATGGTCGCCAGGGAATATATTTCCAATTTATGAATATGCCTAAGCCAACTGGGTTTTATAGAGAAATTTAATTTATAATACACTGATTAATCAATAGAAAAAGAGAGAAAGTAAGAAAGGAATAAGAATGAATAAATCAGTCAGTTGGTTTTATCACTCACCCAAGATCTCTCTAGGTAAGGCTTCTCATGCCAACCTCAGGCTCCACCTTCAAGAGAGCCTCCTTTCAATAAATGTTCCAGAGAATTCTCCTCCTGGCTCCTCCTGAGTTCTCCTTCCACAGCCTCCTTCAAGACCTCTCCAGGAGCTCTCTCCTCTAGGACCTCAGACCCCGATATCTTTAAGGAAACCATCTCTAGTTCCCTCTCCTCAGTTCTCACATCTACCAATCACTGTCAATGTCTCCCCTGTGCCAATGGTGGCTCTAGCTTAACCCAGGACCGCCCCGAGGTCTGACCCCTTTGCACATGTCTGTTGAAGGTCATATTCTCAAATAATTAAATCTTGATTTTTGCTGCAGCCCTTCCTAAATCCTTTTACTCTGAATAGGGTGGAGATTGTAGTTTCCAAGACCTGGTTCTGTCATTCCAAGTATCTCTATTGTATCAATTCTAAAATCAATCATGACTCAAAGAACTTCCTGTTCTATGCTTAAGCATAGGTCAAAGCCCTTTCCATTGTTTAGCAAAAGGTTTCTGTCCTAAAGTAGTCTTAAGTAGGGAGGAGAAGGATCCTCCCATGCCAAGGGGTTTCACATTCCAATAGAGTTCTTACTATCAGTAGGAAATTTTTTCCAAGTATGAAATTTCCCAATGGTGAAATTTCCAACATTCATAAGTCTAAGAAATTTTAAGGTTTACAACAGATAGAAAGCAGTAGAGCTGGAATTAAAATCTCAGATTCTCTGCCCCCAAATTCAGTTCCCTTTCCATCTGACCACAGAACTAAAATAAGTGTAAGGCACTATTGAAGGGAAAAAAACAAAACAAAGCAAAACATGAAGGTGAACTTTGAGTGTATTCATTTAGTAAATACTCTATACTAATTCATGGAAATACAAAGAAGAAAGATAGTTCTACCCTCAAAGGGCTTACATTCTAATGTAGGAAGAGGCCACATAAAAGGAAGCTGAAAAGTGTATTGGGGGTTTGAGAGAAGAACCTAAAGGAATGTGGAGTCACTCTCAAGGGTGAGTAGGATACTGGGAAAGAGGAACAATCAGTAGCAGGAGTAGAAACAGAAGCAGAGTGGAGTGAAGATAGTGATACCATGCACTTACTTACTTAAAATGGAAGTTCAGGGAGAAAGTGACCCATCAGAGAAGTCAGCCACAATAGATTTTAATGTAATGAGTTTAGTTCTAAACTTATATCTCTAAAGGAAAACAAGTTTACAAACAATCAAAGAGTTAAAAACTCAAAGCTTTAAGCAAAATTCTTTTTAGAAAATGTTTGCCTTTTTTGGATAACTGCTCATCCCCTCTTTTTCCTTTGCCTTTATTACAGACTAAATTCATTAAGGACTGATCATAGTCTTCTGGTTCCTGAGATACATTTTGTTTATTTCTGGGTTTTTAAAAAATGAATCTTTTCTCAAAGAATTTTCTTTTCCATAGACTCAGAGTCTATATCCAATGTCTGTGTTCCCTAAAGTATTAAGTCAGAAGAACATTAGGTCAGGGGTAAGGGACACAGTTCTGTTTTTCAGCCTCTGCACTGGTTAGTGCAATATTTTATGCTTTTAAAATTCTTTAAATAACTTCTTAAAAACACTGACAGTTTACAGAATTTTGTGAGTATGGATTGAAAGGAAGATATATGTTAATAGGTAGCATCATTCAGTGCTTAAGTTCCTTCTGCTCATGCTGTATCTGGTAGTTTCCTAAGCCTAAGAACATTTCTGCAAATTAGCCTGCTAAAGCTGTGTGCATCATCCCCATGGGGTCCTTCTTAATAGTCAACTCTGGGACTAAAACTTTCAAATCAATTCTAAGAGCATGATGCATGCCCAGTCCTTGTTCATATATATAGTCTGCTCACTTCAACCCCTGGGTAGAAAAGTTCCCCACCATTGGGAAGTTAAGAATTTGGCATGTTTGTCAGTTAACTATCACTATTAGATCTCTACTATGTGTTGGGCACCATGCTAGGTGTTGCTGGCACAAGAAAGGCAAAAGACAGACTCTGCTCTGAAGAAGCTGACAAGAGGGGAAAGGACATGCAAACAAGCATGGGTAAAAAAGCTGTCCTCAGAATAGATTGGGAGTAGTCTCAGGGACTCAGGAAAGGCTCCTCCTAGATTGAAGATAGGATTTTAGCAGAGATGTGAAGGAAGCTAGGGCAACCTGGAGGCAGAGTGAGGAGGGAGAACAGTGAAGACTTGAGAGATTCAGAAAGAGGGGACAGCCAAAGAATTTGTTTTGAATTTGGAGATAGAGGGACTAATGTAGAAGAAATGCAAGGAAACAAATGTGCCTGGATCACAGAATTTATAGAATTTCTATTTGGAATGTACTTTTTAAAGATTATCTTATATGCATGACTCATAATAGCCTTTTGAGGAAACACCCAAGGCAGGGGTGTTATGGGAGCTTTAACTAAGGGAAGGTGCTTGGAGCTTGGTCCCAGTATGCCGAATGTTGAGATTTCTGGCAACACTTACAGACTTTTTTTTTAAACATTATTTTATTTGGTCATTTCCAAACATTATTCATTGGAGACAAAGATCATTTTCTTACCCCCCCCCCCCCACCTCTCCCATAGCCGATGGGCAATTCCACTGGGAATCACATGTGTTCTTGATTTGAACCCATTTCCATGTTGTTGGTATTTGCATTAGAGTGTTCATTTAGAGTCTCTCCTCAGACATATCCCCTCAACCCCTGTAGTCACACTTACAGTCTTGTAGCAGCAAAGAAACCCTAAAGATCAGTGCCTAGTTAGTTACCAGTAGCATTAGTGAAAATAGGAAGTTTCCAGGTAGTATATTGGCTTGAGCTCTTCCTTGCCCTGGCTACCCTCTGCCATAATAGCCTTATGCCAGCATCTCTGCCTCTCCATCTTAGGACAGTGTCCTACATTCTCCTATACACTGCCCCACTCCACCCAAAGTAGAAATGCACATTGTGATATTTTTCTCAAATTCCAGGTCTAGCTCTGAATATTGTCATGTCCCATTTTTTATGGTGGGGAAATCAAGATTCTGAAGGAAGTGATTTGCCTATGGCCCTACTAACAGTTACTTATCAGGCAGGATTTAAACTCACCTCTTTCGCGACTCCATAGCCTGTGCTTGTTCCACTCTAATAAGATGCTTAAGGATTGATGGCATGCCGCCATGTATAGATCTACCATGGTTCAAAACCCTATCTGGGCTCCCCAATTTGTAAGTGCTCTATAAATGTTAGCTACCATCAACATTTGTTATTATTATTATTGACCAGGGACTCACCAAAGAACCCAAATAAAATTTATTCAAAAATAGGGAATTTATTAGGATTTCCCTGAATATGGAAATGTATCCAATACATTTGCTCTCTCAAGGAGAATGGCTTCCTTGCAATCAGTTTTCATGCTTAAGAATCATAATTGTTTCAACTAAATCATTTTTATGTCAGCAAAAAACACTTTATCCTAAATTTTATGTCACCAACACTTCTAATCCATTCTAAGCTGATTTACTTTTATTTGTTATGTATTCCTACATGCTGCCTTGAAGAATTAGACAGCCTTGTGTGTAAGTTTACTAGTTGTATCTGCTAGCATATGTGTTTTTTGTGGGGAAATATGCCACAGAGACAGAATTTATCTTTGGAAGCAAATTTCAGTTTGCCATTAGAAGTAGCTACTCTAATCTACCAGATAACAATGGCAAGAACAGTTTCCATTTGGATAGACTTCACTTTATGAAAATGACTGGTCATCTCTTATTTGCTTGCTTCTTATTTGTTCTTTCTTTTGGTTCTGCCTCCTTAGAAGCTAAGGACTCAAGGATAAAATGTTCCTCTTGTTTTGTATGTTTATTTGATTGTTGGTAATGATCATTCTGTTTATTGTAATGATTTGTACCCCTCAGGGCACCATTGAGGTGTGACTTGATGCTCCAAAATACTTCTATATGTACTACCTTATTTGCTCCTCTCAGCAACCCTAAGAGGTAAATGGGGTCCTTATAATTATCCCCCATTTAATAGCTGAGAAACCTGAGGTTCAAAGGGAATTGGCCCAGTAAAAGGCTGAGCTGGGATTCAGAATCTAATCCCAAAGTTCTTTCCATTAGACTATGATATTTACTTACATATGCAGTCCACATGAATCCTTTTAGGAAACATTCTGTAAAATAGAAAAAATAAAACATAAAATTATAAAATATAAAAATCCAAACTATGCTTGTGGTGATGTGTGTGTTGGCAGAACTATGGGATGGTCAGTTAAAAGGAACATGTTTTGTAATCTCTGCCATTTTGTCTCATCCTCTTTTTTCATGATACTTGCATGCAAAGCAGATATGACAGGTTAGGTACTATATATAGAGATATACATGAGGATTTTAAAAATGAGACTCAAGAATCTTCACTTTCTCTTCATGAATCGTCTGAAATTGTTTCATTTTCTCAGGAAAACTGAGAACTTGGCTCCTGTCATCAATATTCCTATTAACCTATAAGTATGTTGAAATCTATCCCAGTTTCAGGTTCTAACAACTCAATCAATCAACAGAAATTTTTTAAAAGCCTCTTATGTGCCAAGCACTGGAGATACAGTAAGCTGGATGTGGCTAGTACCGTATTCCAATAGTTTGGTTTGTAGAGGAAGAGAAGTAGAAAAAGAATCATTTGTTAAGCACTTTACAAATATTATTTCATTTGATTATCCAAACAATCTTTGGGAGGTAGGTGCTCTTATTATCCCCATTTTATAGTTGTGGAAACTGAGGCAGGCTGATGAAAAATGACTTGCCCAGAGTCACCTATTAAGGGTCTTAGGGTAGGGATTGAAGTCAGGTCTTGCCAGACCCAGGGTTCTATCCTCTGCACCATAGAGCTGCCAAGGAAAGCAGTATTCAATTGGCAAAGACACATCTTTTCAACTTAATGAGGTTTTGCTTCTACTTATGATTTTCTATTTTAGTGGTAGTTTTCATTTCTAGGAGAAAAAAAGTTCCTGATGCTTGGACAGTTTATGAAATCTTAATTTACAATCATATGATCATAGATTTTGAGCTAGAAATATATTTGAGAACATTTGATTCCGCCCTCTATTTTCCATTTAAGGAAACTGAGGCTCAAAGAATTTATTTGATTAAAGGTAACAGGGCTAGTAATTTTATTGTAGCAAAGCATTTTATATACATTCTCTCATTTGACCTTGGCAGCCACCCTTATTTAACTGTTATAATTGTGTTCCACTCCCTTTTATAAATCATGGAATTGAGATGGTTAGAAGTTAAGGGATTTGCTCAGAGTGACAGTCAGGCAGTGTTTGACATAGACCAGAGGGAGGGAGAGAATTTATGAACTCAAGAGGAAAAAATAAAGAACATTAAACAAAAATAAATATGAGATCTGAGGATTGGGGAAGGTACAGTTTTGATTAGTATCACTATTAGAATGGAAGCGAGGCAGCATAGTTTAATTAATAGAGAACCTGTATTGTTGTACTCGTTGTAAGGAAGACAGGGGTTCTAGTCCCATCTCTAACATATTCTATTAATATGATTCTGGGCAATTTACTTCATGCAATTCACAAGTCAATTCTCTTGACTCTACATTGCAGAGTAGATGTCCATTAGCATTGGTAGGGGGAGTTTCCTCATCAGGAATTCCCTATATCAATTAAAAACTCAAGTGTGATGCAATTTCCAATTAGTATGAAAAGGACATTTAACTTGCTATACCATAAAATTAAAAAAAAATCACAAAATTATTACATTAATTTTTTTTTCTTTCATTCAAGGCAATAGAGGAAACATAGACAGGTCAGAGTGATCCAGAAACATATCACAAATGACTGAAGTTACTCTTTTCAATATTCTTGGTTTTCTTGTTGTTGATTAGTCTTCTCAGGTGAGGACATTGTTTCATTCTTTATGGAGAATATCATGGCCATCCACTGAGTTCTTTTCCCTTCCTTTTCATCTCACAATCCTTTGACTCCATCCCTCAATATTGTATTGTCTTCTTTAGCCCTAAATCCATGTTTAAATCCAACAAAGGGTTCCTCCTTTCCTTGGTTATTGGTTTTCAGTTCCTGCAGTCAAGTCTGACTCTTCATGACCCCCCAAAATTTGAGATTTTCTTTACTGGAATAGTTTGCTCTTTCCTTCTCCAGCTCATTTTACCTATAAGGAACTTGAGGCAAACAGGGTTAAGTAATTTGACCAAGGTTACATAGCCTGTAGGTGTTGAACTCATGAGAATGAGTCTTCCAGATTCTAATCCTGAAACTATCCACTGTACTGCCTGGCTACCCATAATATTCGTTGTGGGCTGAGTCAAATGAAGGATACAAATGGTGGCTACTGTTTTCCTTGCTTCAAATTAGATTTAAGACAGTACCTAGATCTTGAGATTTGAAGTCAGAGGACCTAGTTTGAAGTCCCAGATTCACTACGTGTCTTTGACCAAAATTCCTCTCCTCTCTGAACCTTGTTTTTTTTTTTTAATTTGTAAACTAAGACAATTAATTCTAAATGATCATGAAGGTCCTAGCCCTATGTCCTAGGATTGTCTTAGAAAAGCTTTCCTTTGGGAGGAATAGTTAGACAGTAGGAATTCTGGGGAATTTATATTTTATCATTTCCTTTTGCAATTCATGTACCAGGCGGGTGGATATTCTGGACTTAAGAGTTGGAAAGACCTGCCTCAGAAACCAGTTAGTTTTAAATCCCAGGACATATTACTTAAACTCTTAACTTCATCTCTGAAATGAGAAGGGGTGGTAGACTCCATGGCCCCCAAGGTCTTCTATAGCCCTAAATGCATGATCCTCTGACCAGATAATGTGTGATGTTTCAGAATGAGAATCTGACTTTCTGCATTGTGACATGAGAATAAGCTTCCTGTTGGGTTGAAGGTACCAGAGATATATGGGTAATGGTCTTTGTATATAAAGTAGGGCTCATTTCAACAAAGGGTAGACAAAATGCCTTTTTGATGAAAAATTTGATCAACATAAGCCTGAAGCCATGGCATAGATATGTAAATTTCCAAAGGGTATCAATCTTTTGGAGTTCTTATTGTATTTTGCTTGCTTGTCAGGGATTTCAGCAGCTGCATGCAGGAGGAGGTTGAGTTAAAATTTTTGAAGGGATTGAATGTCAAGAGAGGAAGGAAGGCATGTGTTTATGGAATGATTATGTTCTTATATGGAGTTGTGTTACTGGCTTTCAGGGGAAAGGCCAAAGTCTTGAAAGGCTTTTATCTAGAGTGACTTCCTCTCCACTAGGACTTAGGGGGAGGAGTTGGTTTACCCAGCAGGGGAGGAGAGGGCTAGATAGGACAAGCTGAAATTGAGAAAAGGGAAAAAGGGAAAATCAGACTTTTTTTTTTTCAATTAATTCCTCTGCTCATTCATTTATAATGTACACCCTGATGCAAATAAAAAAGCCTCTCTGAGGCTTCTCCTTTTCTGGTCTTAAGCCATATTCAGGAGACTGTAGATAGGACCCAGGGAATCAATTAGTATTCTGATTTTTTTTTTGTATTAAAAGCATTTATTGATTTTCAATGTAAGGTTGTGGGAGACACAAAATTAATTGAAGTTTTCAGTTTGAGACAGAATATCGATTTGCTGTTAGAAGGGCCTCTTGGAGTTCATCTAGTACAATCCAACATTATTTTACATATAAAGAAACTGAGGCTGAGAGAGAAGAAATGACTTGCATACTGCGAAAATAGTTTCTGAAAATAGGCTTTAGAAAAATTTCTATTTCATTTGCAAAATTAGTATTGGCTCTACTTTGGTTTACCAAAGTCACCTTCCTGGTCTACAACCAATTTTTCTATTGCCCTTGGCAGAACTAGGAAGAAAACCTTAGCATCCATCTGCCACATGCTCCTTCATATAGGTCCAGTTTCTCTTGGAGGTCTCTTGAGGTACATGAACATTTAAAAAAAATGAATATATTAAAATATTTAGCTCCTTTGGCAGATTTCTTTCAATCCTTGACTGAGTAGGTTCATGCTTATTTTCATAAAATTTTAGTATCCAAGAAGGCCCAATTCAGAATCAAGCCTGAGGGACAGGAGGGCATCTAGGCTTTAGCTTGATGATCTGGAAATTTAGAGGGCATTGAGAATATTTGCACCCCTTCAGTGATGTTGAAACAACTGGGTATCTAATGGGCAAAGTGATGGCTAGAATAAAATAATAGCGAAAGAAAAGGAAACTGTGAGATTGAAAATGGAAAGTGGAAAAGAAAGAAAAATAGGAGAAAATAAAAAAGAAAATGGCAGAAGGATGAATATTCTTTAGAAGAATAAAGGGACAAAGGATTGATTAGTATTTTAAATTCATTGTGTCTTCCACACCCAAAACAACTATTCCACTAACATGAAGGTTGGGAGCTCTGGACTAGAAGGGAAGTCTTGTTAACATGTTTCATGGTATCATGGAGCTACCAAGGATGCAGTGCTATGTCTGAAGTCAGGAGGACCCAAGTACAAATCCAACCTTAGAATTTACTAGCTGTGTGACTCTGGTTAAGCCACTTAAACTCCTTCAACCTTAGTTTTTTCATCTGAACAATGGGGATATTAATAGCACCTAAACTTCCTGGTTTAGGATCAAATGGGAAAATATTTATAAAGTAATTAGTATAATCCCTGGCTTATTCCAGGGGAAGTAGGGGATATCTAGAAAATAGAAGCCTTTAGATGATGCATAATGACCTAATTTTGCAGGAATATATTTTGACATGATACAATTAATTATACAAGCTTTGCCTTCCCCCATCCAAATAACTAATTGAATGAATGTATGCATGAATGAATTATTTGTGATTCATCAGTGTTGTGCCACAGCATTGACTAGCCAAACATGGAGGTGACCAACAAGTGGAACTCAGTTCCAGGTCATCTTGTCTTTCGAGCACCCTAGTTCAAGGTCTCATCTGTTGGATCAGCTGCCAACCTCTGAAAAGAGGTGACTCAACAGATACCTTTACTTTAATGATTTCTTGAAGCACACTGGATCATAAAACTGAAAGGTAATTCAGTAGATCAAGAAGGAAAGATGTATTTATTAAGTGTCTACATTGTGCACTATGCTAAGCAGAAAGTCATGGGTTTTGGAGGAAGAACACCCAAGTTCAAAATTCAACTCCGTCATTTTCTTTGTGAACTTGTGAAAATGTCACTTAATCCATCTTGGTCCCAGTTTCCTCTTAGGTAAAATGATGGAGTTGGATTAGATGAGACCTCTAAGGCAGTTGTTACTGTTGATTTCCACCTCTAATCTAGAATCTCATGATCAGCTGAAATAAACATTAGTAATATACATGACAGTATGACGCTATGATTCAGACCTGGAATAGCCTTTAAAGATCATTTATTTCACCTTTCCTTCCTCAAACACATTCTTTATAGAGGGGAAAAAAACCTACCTTTTTGTATTTATGTAATGCAAAATTCAATACATTTTCCAGTTTAGTATCAACCACTTAATCATGGCAGAAATAGATAGAAGAATTTGGCCAATTGGGATATGGACCTACTGTTCAATATTTCACTGTTGACATTATGATTATTATCAGCTTGCCAAAGAGAGAGAGAGAGAGAGAGAGAGAGGGGGGGGGGGTATAAAATTTCAGGGGAAAGTAGATAGGGCCAATTGAACTATGTCTAGCCCAGATGTTACCAGTCCTACATTCTATTACCTTACCAATAAAAAAAAAATGCTAACTGGGCTGTTCTCAAAGGGTAAATGATCCAGAACAATCCATTTTGCCTTTTTTTTTCTAATCTAGATTTTTCTCATATATAAATTCAGAAGCGAGCATACCAACTAGCTTCCAGGGTTTTTCTTTTTTTAAATAAGAATTGGTTAATAAAATGATTAGGAAGCCTATTGCAAATGGAAAGCACCTTTAATAACTGGTCCTGCCCATTCTCCATCTCAATATATAATGAATATGTCTGGTAATCACTGGAGTTCCATCATTTTCTCTTCCCCTCTCTTTCGGAGACCATTTCTCTCTTCCAAATTAGGGGCCTACTTTTGGATTTGGAGCTCTGGAAAGGAGGGTAGACAGATTGTTTTACATTTTTTTAAACCTAGAATCAGATTTGAATCTTTCTGAGAACTAGCACTAGAAAGCAGACAGGCAATCGATGGTGGTTTCTGTGTATTCTGTTATTTTGTTTGGAAGTAAACCTCCAAATAACACTAGGATCCTTTCTTGGGTATTGAGACTGGCATCAAGTTGAGGCCCCTAGATAAGTGGAAATGAAGAACTCTGAGCAAGTGATTAGCCTTGAAAAATCCTTTTCAGCTGAGGCCTGTGATCATCACATTGAAGTGGGAGCCAGAGGCCTGACTCTTTGCCTCCATCAGTGTTCACAAAGAGTAAGTCACTTTGCTGCATTAGTCCCAGCAGAGAAGTAGACAGGCGATATTAATACTCAAATCCATGAAATCAATTTAAATTCCAGGCTCCTAAGCCTGAATTTCAGAAGAAAAAACCCCCCAAAAACAAACCTTTTCTCTTTGCTGTGGAAAATAGAACCATATTTTATTCCTCCCCCTTCCCAACTCTGCTACCAAAACAAGTCCATTGGAATTGTATTGACAATAATAATAATAATAATAATAATAATAATAATAATAATAATAATAATAATAATAATAATCTAGCTGGCATATTGGATAGAGTCAGGAAGACTAATCTTCCTGAGTTCAAATCCAGCCTTAAATACTTACCCTGGGCAAGTCATTTAACCTTGTTTGTCTCAGATTCCACATCTATAAAATGAGCTGAAAAAGGAAATGGCAAATCACTCCAGTATCTTTGTCAAGAAAACTTGGATAGGGTCACAAAGAGTCAGCCATGTCTGAAATGACTAAACAAGGGCAGTAATGAAAACAGGTTACATTTATAGTGTGATTGAAATTATATAAAACAGTTTTCTTCAAAGTTTATAAACTATTTCTCCCTTGGCAAAAGTTCAAAGAATTTCAGTAAAGTAGCACTTTGAGGATTACAAAGCACTTTTTTTATGTTATCACCCTTGACCCTCCCAATAATCCTGGGAGGTAGATACTATTGTTATTCCCATTTTACAGTTAAGGAAACTGAGGCTGAAGGAATCTAAGAAACCCTTTTAGTGTCACCTATCTAGAAAGTGTCTGTGGCAGGATTGGAGCTTGAGGCTTTCTGATTCCAAGTCCTCTAAGCTCTCTATTAGTACACTACCTAATTGCCCCACAGGGCTAGTGATACCAAAGATATATATTATAGTTTACTCATGACTATACAGAGATGTAGAGAGGGGAAGATTGTTCCTCAGAATCACCCATCTAGTAATAGTGGATTCTGATTCCAAATTCATTATTGTTTCCTCTATAAGTCACTACTACTAAAATTCTTTAGAAATACATGAAAATGGGCATTTAGGTGGCTGAATGAATAGAGAGACTGATCTAGAGATCAGAGGTGCAGGGTTCAAATCTGGCCAGATATTTCTTAGCTGTGTGATGCTGGGCAGGTCACTTAACTCCCATTGCCTGGCCCTTCCAGCTCTTCTGTCTTAGAACTTATGCCTACTACTAATTCTAAGAAAGAAGGTAAGGGTTTAAAAACAAACAAACAGCTCCACAGAGAGAGACAGTATGACTTAGTGGACAGAGTTGGTTTGTGATTGAGAAAGTCTTGGATTAAAGTATTGCCTCTCACACATATTGGCTGTCCCAGCAGAGAAGTAAACAGTCAATATTAATACTTAAATCCATAATTAATTCATCAATATTCTAGGCAACCCTCTAAGATGGTATTTTTCAAAGTAATTAAAGATTTTTAAAATTAAAACAGGTTCCTTTTTCTGTTTCCCCATACCCATGAAATCATGTCAGAATAAAAGACAAAAACCCACAGAGAGTCTTGAAGGAAAAGTAAACACACACACACACACACACACACACACACACACATATATATATATATATATATATATACATATATATATATATATATATATACAATGTCAAATAATATTTCCACTATGTGGGGATAACTAAGTGCCGGGGGATACTTTTCAAGATCATTAGGCATCCTTTTTATGTAAAAAAACGAAGTATGAGTTCAGAGCAGAGAAGCCAGGGGTTGAGCAAGTCATAAATGGAAATGTCCATTTTCCATTTATCTTTGTATAGGGAAAAATGAGGCAGCTCAACTTTTGACCTCAAAAAGTTAAGTATGAATTTTTGCCAGGGGAGGAAGTTACTTTCCATTCCTCATCTCATTCCTACCATCTCATACCTACCATCTCATCCATGAGAGAGGCTGGTCAGACCACCTTGCATAAGAGATTTATTTAAACCAGTCCTTTGTAGATATAGCTTGATCAAGAGTAGAAGACTTGGAGTCCTAGGAATCATTCTGGTCTTCTCTGTGAGCTTTGTTGGCCTCATGAGCCCTGTGGGAAGATGTCCTGGAGAGGGATTATAGAATCATCAGTTTAGAACCAGAAAGGATCATCCTCCCACTCTTCATGTCTTAACAAATGCAGAAACTCTGGCATAGAGATTTCTGTAAATTCATCAGCAACATATAGTTGGCAGTATCTGTTTTGGAACCAGGGTTGTTCTTACCTCAAATCTAGTACTCTATTCATTTCACAGTACTATCTCAAGGTATCTTCTGGTTTTCTGGTCAAGATAACATACTATTCTAGGATCCAGGATGTTTCAAGAGTAGTTGATAATAATCAAAAGCTCCTTCAGGTCAGGGACTAATTAATTTTTAATTTGTGTCACCATTTTGTAAAAGGGTTCCTGGCATATTATAGGTGCTTAATTCATTTGTACACATCTATAAATGTTAACTATTTTTATTATTTTTCTAGTCTAACTCTAGAGACTAATATGGTAATATATGAGTAGTGGCAATCTCCCCTTTTGCCACTATTAGAGTATAATCCAGGGCAGCAATGAGGCTACTGGAGAGAAGATGGGAATTTGTAAAATTAACCATGGTCATGTGTGTTTTGATCCATTAAAAACCAAATCCAAAACTATTCATGTAGACATGCTGAAGGTCAAGATACAGGATCCTAGTAGGGTAATAGAAATTAAAGTGAAAACCTTAGAGAGTCAAAGACCTTGTAACCATTTTTGGGGGTGCATTATAGATACTTTTGACAATCTGTGGAAGCTTTCCTGTGAAAAATATATCAGAATGCATAAAATATACAGGATTGCAAAGGAATCCATTTAGGTGGAAATATATTGATTTAAATAAAATTAAAGTTTTAGAATTCAGGTTACGTGCCTCTGATCTCGTCCAACATCCTAACTCTTACAGTGCATAAAACTGAGGGTCTAGTGAGGCCAAATTCTTTGCCCAACTTTAATACAAGAAGTTGTAAGATTGGAACCCAGAGCTTCCAATGCCAAATTCTTTATTCATGGCCCTTGAGTCTCACAATTATCAGAAGAGACACATGGAGCCAGGAGTCAGGAAATCTGGATTCTTAGCTCACCTCTCTTGAGATTGTTAACCAGCAAGACACTGAGACACTTCTGTTTCTTTTTCATCATTTTTTAAAATTGGGTTGCATATGCTAACTACAACATACTAACCAAGTCCGTTCTATTATCCTTTGAATCTATTTCTTTAGGTTCTTTATAGACAACAGTAGATGATCCTCTTTGGACTGACTGAAGTCTACTGTTTGGCTAGGATTATAAGAGGTTTATGGCTATCCCCTCCTAGAGTACAGATGATAACCTGTCCCTGGAAGGAGCAGTACCTTAAGCCCATCTGTCCGTCCTGGGCAGCTCTTGTCCAATCACTCTCATAAATCCACCACAAGAGGTCCACACTTGATAGTTTTCCTCTGGTTTGCTTTGCATGGAAGAAAGGAGGAGCACTGGCTTTATCTGTGATTATTATTCTTTAGTTTCACCACATGATAAACAAATGAATCAGAATGTGGAATGGGTTTTATTTTATTCCAGAAAGTAGGTTAAGAACCCTATATCAGTCTGTAATTAAAGAATTACTAGATTCTATTATAATCCTATAATTAAATATTAGCATCATTGTATGAATGTGCCAATCTTAGGCCTTTAACAGGAAAAAAGAAAGCTAAAAAGCTAATTTGGGTGTGTGTTGTGATACACTATAATAATCTAAAGAAGCATCACTTGATTAATTCCTCTAACTTCTCATTTCAGCTCTGATTTTCCCTGTATTCCGACGCAGGTCCTGACTTTGTCTCTAAATACCTAGGTGACCCTGGACAAGGCACTTAGCCTCAGTTTCATCTTTAAAATGAGGTCAGACTAGATGATATCAAGGTCTCTTCCAGTGTTAAAAATACTGCGGTTCTATAAAAGCAGCTTCCTCTTGGTAGTTCTGAGCTTGTTCTTAGACTAGCAGGGTTGAAGCAGTTTCAAAGGTTATACAAAGGCCATAGAGAAATGTCTTTTCCAGAAAACTCATTTCATTTTTAGTCTCAACAATTTAATAAAAGACTCCAGGGAACCTTCTCAATTTCAGATTCAGGACTGTGGCATTTGAACTTTCCCTGCCTCCAGTTTTGTGTGGATGCCCTAGCTAGCACAGGGGGCTTTCCTAAAAGGAGATTTGGTGGTGTTGAAGGTCATTAGCAACTAATTTAGGACTTTTCTCAGATGAAATCAGAAAATTGAAACGTGTTTCCTGGATAAAAAGAATATATGGGGAGAAGGTAGATTGGATGTAAGAAGCGAGGAGTCCCTGCCAAGGCAGAATTAATTACAAATCACCTATATCTGAGAGATTTACTTTAAGTGTCCAGGCCTTGGTTTACTTCCTCAGCTGAAAAAGGAAGGGGTTTGGTAAGATGATCTCTGAGAGCCCTTCAAAATTTAAAATTAAAGAATCATAAATCTAGAACTGGCAAGGGCTTCTGAGGCTTCATAGGTCGCTCCTATCATTTTACAGAAGAGAAAACTGAATGAAATAAGGTGATTCGTCCTAGGTCACCTGCTTGGTAAAAAAACATGAGCTTGATTTGAACCTCTAAGTTCTTAGTTCCAGAGCCAGAGAAAACTTAGTCCTAATGAATAGAAAAATCACATTATAATCAAATGAATATAGAAATTTAACTAGTTTCATTTTCTCTTTTATTTCAAATGATCTTTAACATTGATAAAATAATCTAGAGCATATTAATTTCATTTTATGGAGGAATGTATATCCCTCTTTTTAAAAACTATTGAGTTGGAGGCAACTAGGTGGCTCAGTGGATTCAGTGCCAGGCCTGGAGACAGGAGGTCCTTGTTCAAATGTGACCTAGCTGTGTGACCCTGGGCAAGTCACTTGACCCCTATTGCCTATCCCTTAACACTATTCTGTCTTAGAAGAAATCCATAGTATTGATTCCAAGATGGAAGGTAAGGGTTTAAAAAAAAAACAAACAAATTAGTGAGTTGAATGTGTTTAAGTTTTAAAAATGGAGAAGAGTAAGGAATGGCTAGGCAGAACCAACATGGTAGAGTACAAGTTGGGACCCAGCTGAATTCTCCCAACATTCCCTTCTAAACCACTTTAAAATAAGACCTCAAATAAAATTTTGGACTGGCAGAGTCAACAAAGAGTTACAGGGAGGTATTCTTTCAGCCTAAGAAAATTTAGTAGATCCATAGGAGATATCTGTAAGAATAGGGTATGTACAAGACAGGAACACCAGCAGTTGGCCTTGGAGGGGGTCAAGACAATAGCAGGATCAACTTTGGGAGCTCTTAATCCAGAGAATGTAAAAGGGTCTGACAACTGGTCAGAAAGAGATTATAGAGAAGACCCTCTCCTGGAATTATGTGTAGCTGGCACTGATTGGAAATTCTATTGCCCATAAATACACTACCAAACTACTGGTTGAATAAAAAACTGGTCCAACCATAGCAAAAATTCTGGAATGATGCTCAAAGAGCTAAAAAAAAATTGGATACCCTTTGATCCAACAATGCCACTACTAGGTCTGTGTTTGAGATCAAAGAAAAAGGTAGTCATGGTATCACTGTATCAAAAGGGTATGCATTTGTATAGCCCTTTGGGCTTAGTTCCAAATTGAATGGAAGGGCATTCTTATAACTTGGTTAAACTAGTTTGGGTCTACTAAGCTGAGCTCAAGATGGTTATTAGTTTAGAGCTGTTATTGTTGGTTTGTTTTCTACCTTAATTTTGGATTCCAGGTGCCCTAAACCATAAAGATAACTGAAGTTGCTGTATCTTTCTTTGGTATACAATTCTGTTTTAGAGAGGTCTGGGGGGATGTCAGGGGTCAGAGAAAAGGCTTACTTCTCATCATGTGACCTGGAAGTTCTATTTTAGGATTCTCTTGAGATAAGATGGAGGCAGTGGCCGTCCTCCAAATCTTCCACACTACAAGTGTCTGTCTGTGGGATTTTACTTCTTTCACTGTTTCTGTTTGTTAAAAATAGGTGTTTTGAGAAAAAAAAAATTTAGGAGAATTTCATAAGTCAACAACAACAGCAAAATCCAGGGAAGGGTAGCATTTAGAACAAAGCCAAAGTAAATCATGAATGTTAATTTGGACACCTAGAACTGACTACTGCCAAGAACATAATTGATTGTGTAGTTTAAAGCTTAAAGAATTTCTCATTGAGTTGGTTTAAAAATACATGACACTATAGTATTTGGTCCCTTTCATCTATAACTATGCTCTTTAAATACTCATCTAATTTTTTTAAACTCTTATGGTTCTGTCTTGGAATCAAAACTAGGTATTGGTTCCAAGGCAAAGAGGAGTAAAGACTAGGCAATTGGATTTAAGTGGCTTGCCTGTGGTCACACAGCTAGGAAGTGCCTGAGTCCAGGTTTGAACCCATGACCTCCTCTCTAGGCCTGGCTCTCCATACACTGAGCCACCTAGCTACCTCTATCTTTTCATCATTTAAAACAATGATTTGGATGAAGAAATATCTATCAAATTTATTTGTGACAAAACTTTGGAGATATAATTAATAAATAAAGGAAGACAGCATCAAAATGGCCTCAACAGGAGGGAATGATCACAAAAACTAACAAAAGGAAAAATTTTAATGGATTTAATTTAAGCTTAAAAAAATCAACTGCTCAGGTAGATGATGGAGAAGCTTAACAGCTATTACAGTGAAAAAGGCCCTGGGGTTTTATTGCTTTCAAGTAGTCCTGTATGCTAAAATTTATTAACTATTTTTTTAATAGCATCAGTGCTGGAGACCTTGTTAGCTGCTTTTTTTTTTTAGAGCTTTCGACATGAGCTATATTTGGAGAATTTCCAAATTGAGGTTATTTGTATGCTCAGGATGAGGGCAATATAAGCCAAATAGTAAACTTTAAAGATTTCCTTCAGAATTGGATGCCATCCACATGGGTATTATTATGTATCATTATGTATCAGTAGTCATATTAATTCCCCAAAATTCATTCAGTCTTAGGTTAAATATTCATTCAGAAGACTAGCATAAAAGGCAAGACTGGTGCTAATCTAATTGTCCAATGGTCTATCCAGATCACATGGTAAATATCACTCTGCATTTTAAGAAGAACATTGACAAACATAAATGGATCCCCAGGAAACTGATCAAAAACGTTAGTTATTTTTAAACCCGTATCTTGCATCTTATAATCAATATTATTGGTTCCAAGGCAGAAGAATGGTAAGGGCTAGGCAATAAGGCTTAAGTAACTTTCCCAGGATCACACAGCTAGGAAGTATCTAAAGCCACATTGAATCCAGGATCTCTCATCTCTAGGTCTGGCTCTCAATCCACTGAGCCACCTACCTTGCCCTCTGGCTTAGAGCTCTTGAAAAAATATCATCTAAGGAATGTTTGAAGAAACTGAAGACATTTTACCTGGAAGACAGGAGCCAGTGTGGTACAGGAATGTCTTGAATATTTGAAAGGCTTGTATGGAAAATGAATTAGGTTTGTTTGTAATGTCAGATGGAAGAACTAAGTAAAGTTAGCTGGTAGAATTTAACATGGAGATGTGTTTTAGCTTCCTAATTATGCTAGAACTGTCTCCTAGCTGTAGCTATTTAAAAAGAGATGGCATGGTTGACAGGACACTGTTCTTAGAGTCAAGAAGACCTTGGCTTCAAATCTCTTCCCTTCCACTGCCCCCAAATAAAACAAACCCCTTAATTAGCTGTGTAAACTTGAGTGAGTCACACATTGTACCCTGCTTTCCTCATCTGTCAAATGAAAAGGTTAGCTCAGGTCCCTTCCAGCTCTCAACCCATGATTCAATAAAAAATCTCTATTATGTACTTATTTTATAGAAAGCACTTCATTCATGCCAGAAATATCAATAGATAGCCCTTGCCTTCAAGGAGCTCCCATTCTGATTGGGGAGATAGCATATGTAGGGAGAGTTCACTTTCAGGAAGACACAGTGGGCTGTAGGATATGGCTTCAGGGAAGATGATCAATTTTAGCATTTCTCCATCATAAGTGACTCATTGAAAGGAACCTGGTACCATCTGCCATCTTAGTTATTTGTGTCCCTGTAACATAGGTGGGATATGCCTCCCTTTGAGAGAGAGAGAGAGAGACAGACAGACAGACAGACAGGCAGACAGATACAGGATGGAGAGAGAGAGAGAGAGAGAGAGAGAGTGTGTGTGTAGCACTCCTATGTATCCTCTATTTTCTTCCCTATTAGAATATAAGTAACTTGAAGTCTGAAACTTCTTATTTCACTTTTGTCTTTATATACCTTGCCCTTCCATCAGTGCCTCACAGATAAGTGACAGGCACTTGTTGATTCATTCACATTCACATTCAGAGTTATGATTACTAGCTGTGCATTTCCCAGCATTTTGATTTCTATTCCTGATCCTGCCTTTTCTTCTTTCACTATTTCCTTCTACACCAATGTTTGTTTTTAATCAGTCCCCCTAGTTCCCACCCTTATTTTACTTCCCTTTCTACCCCCTCCCTTTTTATTCCCCCCCTTATTTTCCCTGTAGTCTTTCTAAAATTACCCCCCCACACTCTCCCTCCCTTCTACTGCTTTCCTCCCCACCAGTCTGTTTGTTACCCTTCTACTCCCCTAAAGGGCGCAAATCTATTCTCTGCCCCAATGGATTGGATTGTTCTTCCCTCTTTGGGTTAATTTCAAAGCACGTAAGAGTTGAGTATTTCCTATCTCCAACCTCTTTACCCTTCCAGTGTATTGATGTTCTGCCCCCTCCCATCATGAGCTTCTTTGTGACATATAAATTTATCCCCATTTGTTTCTTTTCCCATTTCTTTTAGTACTAACCTCTTTTTTTAGCTCTAGTTGTATGTATGTGTATGGGGTGCTCAGGGAGGGGTAGTATCTCTGGTATGGAGGGCTTGTCGTGCCCTCCTAGGGCAGCTCTCCAGCCTCTGACCCCCACCTGACACCCAGCTCTCACTTGTGGCTCCCAGTTGCTGCTAGCATGTGGCAGCGGCCACACCCTGGGCAACGGCTTTGACAGGCCGGCCACACCTTGTGAGGGTAGCCATCAGTTTGTCGACCCATAGTGAACCAGGGCTTTGCTCACCCAGCTCACCCAGCATGTGAAGACTGCTTCGGCTGAACAGACGGAAGAAACCAACAAGAAGGTTCAATGGCTGAGAGGGCAATGCAGCAAAGCACTGTGGAGTGCTTAGGGCGTGTTGGAGCACAAAGGACAACACGGACATCCAATGCAGCTGAGGAAGTCTCCAGACGTAACAATTTTTCGTGCCACTGGACCCAGGCTTCTAACGCCGAGAGAGTGGGACTGTCTCTGTGCATCGGCTTTTCCACTTAAATCTCTTTCACGCACAAGTATCTTTGTGCATACTCATCTATCCTAACCCCGTCCACCCTCTTCAAGACCTGCGGTGATGGGGGAGTGACGACGCAACAGGTGGAGGTGACCACTGGCAGTTGTAGTCACAATCCTGCACGTAGGCGGCCCACGGACCAGTGGTCGCTCGGCCCTGTGGGCAGCAGGGCGTTTGGCAGCATCCTGGGGGACTGAGCAGCCCTCTCTAGGACAGCACTGCTCACCCTAATCAAGGGAGGAGACTAGAAAAGGTGTCCCAAACATTGCCTGCCCTACAAACACCCGGTCAGCACACCGCGGCTGGCAGATCATCCCCTTTAAGAGGTCTAAATCAAAGAAAAAATACAAAGAAACTCCTACTAGGAGCATGGAACATCAGGACATTACTTGATAGAGAGAATACCCCAAGACCTGAGAGAAGAACAGCTCTAATCGGTAAAGAACTGGCACGATATAACATCGACATCGCAGCCTTAAGCGAAACACGCTTACCAGAAGAGGGATCACTCAGCAAACCCACCACTGGATACACCTTCTTCTGAAAAGGTAGAGCCTCAAATGAAGACAGAATCCACGGTGTTGGCCTGGCTATCACGACCAGTTTGCTCAAACAGCTGCCAGACTTGCCTGTGGGCATCAGCGAGAGGCTCATGAAGATCCGTTTGCCTCTCAGCAAAGACCGGTATGCCACAATCATCAGCACATATGCCCCAACACTGACCAGCACAGAGGAGACCATCGAGCAGTTCTACTCTGACCTGAGTGCCATCCTGCACTCAGTGCCCACAAATGACAAGCAGATACTACTGGGAGACTTCAACGCCCACGTTGGCCAGGACCATGAAAGATGGAAAGGAGTGCTCGGCAAACATGGCATGGACAAAATGAACAACAAAGACCTACTGCTACTCAGCAAATGCTCAGAGTTCGAACTCACCGTCATGAACACTGTGTTCAGAATGGTGAACAAATATAAAACAACGTGGATGCACCCAAGATCAAAAACAGTGGCATCTCATTGACTACATCATTGTATGCCGGCGAGACATCCAGGATGTACAGATTACCAGAGCCATGAGAGGAGCTGAATGCTGGACAGACCACTGCTTGGTTAGAGCGACTCTTCAAATGCGCATTGCGCCTCGCCATCCAAAACGCGCATTGCGCCTCACCATCCAAAACGCGCATTGCGCCTCGCCATCCAAAACACGCCCAGACAGTTTGCGCATTTTACAACTTGAGTCTTCTTAGAGATCCATCTTATTTCCAAACATTCCAGTCCTGCCTGGACAACAAGGCTGTTTGCCAAGGGACCACTCACTGGAAGCTCAACCGAGAAATGGAACCAGTTCAGAGATGCAGTGAAGGAAACATCAAAGGCAGTCCTAGGCCCAAAACAACACAATCCCCAGGACTGTTTCAACGAGAACAACACTGCTATTAAAGACCTATTGAGCAAGAAGAACAAAGCCTTTATGGAGTGGCAAAACAACCCAAACTCTGCTCCTAAAAAGGACAGATTCAAGTCTCTCCAAGCCACAGCGCAGCGTGAGATCAGGAAGATGTAAGACCAATGGTGGGAAAAAAAGGCAGAAGAAATCCAAAGGTTTGCTGATATGAAAAACTACAAACAATTTTTCAGTGCCCTCAAGACTGTCTATGGGCCATTAAAACCCACCACCACTCCCTTGCTATCCTCTGACGGTGGATAAAAAAGGCATCAGCAACAGGTGGAAAAACACTTCAGTCAGCTTCTCAACCGACCCTCTTCAGTCGACCAAAGTGCCCTTGACCAGATTCCCCAAAACCTCTCCATTGAACAACTTGATGTCCCTCCTTCAATAGAGGAAGTCCAAAAATCCATTAAACAAATGAGTGCAGGCAAGGCACCCGGTAAAGACGGGATCCCAACCGAGGTGTACAAGGCCTTAAATGGAAAGGCGCTCCAGGCATTCCACATAGTGCTGACCAGCATATGGGAAGAGGAAGACATGCCCCCAGAACTCAGAGATGCCTCCATCGTAGCCCTATACAAGAACAAAGGCTCACGAGCAGCCTGTGACAACTACAGATGCATCTCACTATTCTCCACTGCTGGAAAGATCCTCGCCCGTGTTATACTCAACAGACTCCTGTCATCTGTTTCAGAGCAGAACCTGCCTGAATCACAATGTGGCTTCTGACCAGATCGCAGCACCATCGACATGGTCTTCACAGTGAGGCAAATGCAGGAAAAATGCCTTGAGCAGAACCTGAGTCTCTACATTGTCTTCATAGACTGACAAAGGCGTTCGACTCAGTGAATAGGGACGCATTGTGGGTGATCCTCAGCAAGCTCGGTTGCCCAACAAAATTTGTCAAACTGATCCAGCTCTTTCATGTCGACATGACAGGGGAAGTCCTATCTGGTGGAGAGACTTCCAATTGCTTCAACATCTCCAATGGCGTGAAACAAGGCTGTGTCCTCGCTCTGGTACTATTCAACCTATTTTTCACCCAAGTATTACGACATGCTGTGATGGATCTAGACCTGGGTGTCTACATTAAATACCGACTGGATGGCTCACTATTTGACCTTCGCCGCCTGACTGCAAAAACAAAGACAACAGAGAGACTCATCCTGGAAACTCTCTTCGCAGATGACTCTCATGGCCCACCAAGAAAATCATCTCCAAACCATTGTGGACAGGTTCTCTACAGCAACAAAACTGTTTGTCCTGACTATCAGCCTCAGCAAAACAGAGGTGCTGTTCCAACCTGCACCAGGGAGACCAACTAACCAGCCATGCATTACAATCGACGGCACGCAGCTTTCTAACGTCAACACTTTCAAGTACCTGGGCAGCACCATCGCCAACGACGGGTTCCTAGACCACGAGATTAATGCCAGGATCCAAAAGGCCAGCCAGGCACTCGGGCGGCTGTGCTGCAAAGTCCTCCAACACAGAGGTGTAAGCACTGCGACGAAGCTCAAAGTGTATAACGCAATGGTCCTCAGCTCGCTCCTGTACGGTTGGGAGACATGGACACTGTAGTGGAAGCACATGAAACAGCTGGAGCAATTCCACCAACACTGTCTCTGGTCAATGATGAGGATCCGATGGCAGGACCGAATCACCAACCAGGAAGTCCTTGACAGAGCCAACTCCACCAGCATTGAAGTCATGGTCCTCAGAACCCAGCTACAATGGTCTGGACACGTCATCCGCATGGACCCACAGCGAATACCAAGACAGGTATTCTATGGTGAACTGTCAGCTGGACTCAGGAAACAAGGCCGACCAAAGAAAAGATTCAAGGATCAGCTAAAGTCCAACTTGAAGTGGGCTGGCATGACACCAAAGCAACTAGAACTTGCTGCCTCTGTCAGAAGCAGCTGGTGAACCCACATTCACCATGACGCCACCACCTTTGAAGATCAGTGATGTTGACGTCTTGCCGCTGCACGTGAATGCCGACACCAGGCCACAACCGCACCTTCCGTAACAACTGGCGTCCCATGCCCCATGTGCCACAAACTCTGAGCCTCAGCCTTTGGACTTCAAAGCCACATGAGGGTACACCGTAGATGAAACTGCACAAAGACAATCGTCATTCTCGGTCACCGAGAGACTACCACTGACTTGTTGATTAATTGACCATGTGTATGGAATATTGCTATCAAATGAGACTAATCTAGTTGACTTTAATGAACTGCATTTTAAGTAGTTATAAGGAGAGCTTGCTGGGCCAGGGAATAAGAAAGGAAAGTTTTGGAAAGGAAAGTGTTGTAAGGGGCAAGAAAAGAGAAGAAACATTTATAAAATCTTTACTAGAAGGTACAATGGAGAGAGCACCAGACTTGGAGTCAGGAAGACTCCACTTCCTGAGTTCAACTCTGGCCTCAGATGCTTCCTAACTGTGACCCTAGAGAAGCCACTTAACCCCAATTGCCTATTAAAAAGAAAAAATAAAATGCCAGATTGGGTCAGGAGTACTGAATTTAAAGTTCTACTTCACAATTGGCCAGGTGGCCATAGGCAAGCCGATTAACCTCAGCAGTTTCCTCGACTGTAAAATGAGGGCCCTCTACTAAGTGATCTGCAAAGTCCTTTTCAGCCTCCAGAGTCTATGATTTTATTATTCTCCTTTCAAAGCATTTTCCCATCTAGAATCTTTTATCCTCATAAAACCTTTGTGAAATAGGTATGGCAGGCATTATTATCCTCATCATTCTAGATGGGAAATTCTGCCCAGAAACTGAACTGCATGGACAGCTCGACACCACTGGTCAGTGGTGAAGCTAGGACTCTGTCACCCAGTAACTCTGATTCCAATGTTCTTTCCAGCAGTCCAGTTTTGGACTCCATCAGGGCTGTCGTTTAATGAAAGAAGATGAGATACGTTAGTTAGCCCTCTGAACAGTCCTTGTGGAAAGGAGAGTGATGAACCCTGACTGACCTTAAAAATGCCCCTAGCAACCAGATAACCGGCTATTTCTCTAGCTGGTATGAAAGGGATTGCCAGTCTTCTAGTCTTCCAAGGGATGAGTTCTGAGCCCCACTTCTGGGCTGGGCCAGGCAGGCCCTGTGGGGGTAGACATTTGTCCCCACTTTCAAAAGACTTCTAGTCTAGTGGATGAAACAAACTCTATCTCTATATGAAAAGTGTGTGCTAAGTGCCAAATGAGTTAGTAATGATTTATCAAGTGACTACTATGTGCCTGGTACTGTGCTAAGTACTGAGAACTCTTAGAGAAACAGAAGACAGTTGCTGCTTTCAAGCAGCTCCCTGTCTAATGAAGTGACACAATAAACTGAAATAATAGTAGGTCAGAAGAGGGGTGAGGGCTATGGGGCTGACTGAGGAAAGTCTTGTCAAAAAGAAAAGACTATAACCGAGTCCTGAAGGGCAAGAAGAATCTAGATAAGTGGAGGGGAGCAGAAAATTTAACAAATGTAATAGCAGGATTGAGAGAGAAGGATTGAGAAGGGAACAGGGGCAACAGTTGAGAAGGGGAAATGGAAAGGGAGAGAGGGAGAGAGATTTTTCTTCCCCTCTCTTTTCTGGGAGAGAGGTAGCCACATCTTGTCCCCCTGACAGAGGGGATATGTCTCCTCAGAGAATATTTTTGGGAGATGGAGGACACCCACTGTCACTTCCCCTCAGAAACCTGGGGTCACCCCACTATCAAGGAGAGATGATGTTCCTTTGGCAGTTTGGATTTTGGGATCCAGAGCTGACCTTCCCCTTTTACGGAGAGATGTCATTCTCTCCAAATCTTCTGTCCCCTTTCCTAGTGTCATAAACAAACCAGAACTAATTCTAAAGTAGTTAACAATTAATTTGGGTTCATACAGGGAAGGAGAGGTAGGAGTGTCAAGCAAGGAAATTGGGGGGAGTAGGAAACCCTAACACTGGGCCCCTCTGGCAGGCTGCCCCCCACCCAAGTTCTCAGAGTTCAAGGATGAGGGCCTTGAATTCTCCTCTAGCCAGCTGCTTGATACCTATTCTTCAGCTAACTAGCTTTTAATTCAGAAGTCTAGGAACAGGTCAGGGAGAGAGAAATCTCAGGGAAAGATTTGGTTGGCTCTGGCCAGCATGAGTCCAAATACAAAACCCCCTTGAGAATTCTGGTAGCTGTTCTTGAAGAGTCTTAGTGGAGGTGTTTTTGGGTCCCAGAAGAAATAACAGGTCCCAAAGGGATGGGCTTTCTCAGCTTCCAGGAAAACCTCCTTTTCTCATCCATGTCTCAGGCTGAAAGACCATTCACAGTTGGTGCTTCTCTCTCTCTCTGCCCCTCTTCTGCTGCTCTTCAGCTGATCTCTCCTTTAGCTTGGTTTCCCATTGTAACCCCCTGGATCTCTCTCTCTTACACAAAGAAGTAGAATTATGTGAACAAAAGAATAAAAGTATTCTTAAATTAAAATGGGACCATTGTGTCTGAAGAATATTGTTGTTGTTCAGTTGTATCCTACTCTTTGCAACTCCATTTGGGGTTTTCTTGGCAATGATACCAGAGTGGTTTGCCATTTCCTTTTCTGGCTCATTTTACAGATGAGGAAACCAAAGCAAACAGGGTTAAGTGATTTGCCTAGGATCACAGAACCAGAAATGTCTGAAGGTAGATTTAAACTCAAGAAGATGAGTTCTGGAAGTGACCACAGTCACTGTCCCACCTGGCTGTGGTCTGAAACTTTTCCACAGGTGAAGAGTGACCACTCATATTTCTATATTGCTTTGAGGTTTACAAAGCAGTTTGCTCTTACCAAGCCCATTAGGGAAATAGTGCCAAAATCATACTCACTTTTCAGTCCAAAGGTGTCCAAAGACAATTTTCAGAAGATGAAATCCAAGTTATGAACAGCCACATCAAAACAACTCTAAATCAATAATAGAGCAATGCAAACCAAAAGGAATATAAGATGCTCCCTAATACCTTTCAGATCAGTGAAGTTGACAAAAAGGAAATGACAAATGTTGAAGGGCTTATGGGACATAAGGAACAATGATATATGGGATTGGTGGAGATGTCAATTGGTTCAGCCATCCTGGAAAGCAATTTAGAACAATGCATAAAATTTTACTAAATCATGCATATAATTTCTTATCCAATGATACCACTATAATTTTATGCTCTAAAGAGATCAAAAAGGAAATGGAAGGACCCATATATATGTATTTAAATCCTTACTTTATATCTTAGAATCAATACTGTGCATTGGCTCTAAGGCAGAAGAGCAGTAGGAGCTAGGTTATGGTGATTAAGTGACTTGCCCAGGGTCACACAGCTAGGAAGTGTTGGAGGTTACATCTGAACTCAGGACCTTTTGTCTCTAGGTCTGGCTCTCAATACACTGAACTACCTAGCTGCCTCACAAATATATACATTTTTAATAATTATAGCTGCTCCTTTTGTGGTGACAAAGAACCTGAAGTAAATAGGATGTCCATCAATTGAACAATGATGAAATGGAATATTGTTCTGTTATAGAAAAAAATGCAAAGGATGATTTTAGAGAAACCTGGGAAGACTTATATGAACTTACACAAAATTAAGGAGCAGAACCAAGAGAATAATTTAGACAGCAACAACAACATTGTAAAGACAAAAAAAAAACCCAAACAAAACTGGAAAGACTTAAGAACTCTGATCAACACATTGACCAGATTGATCCCAGTGGACACAGAATGAGACAAACTACCCAAATACTGATCCCAAAGTCATGGAGTCAATGTGTGTATCAAGACATACATATTTTGGGATGTGACGCAGAAATTTTCTTTCTTTTTTTTTCTACTTGACTATATATATTTGCTATCTGAATTTTGCTCTCATTTTTGTTTTTCAATATGGGGTCACCTGGGAGTAGGAAAAAAAACTGATTGCTTCTCAATGAAAATAATAAAACCACTCATAGAAATCAGGAAGGGGAGTCAATTTAGAGAGGAAAAATGGATGTATTTGCTTTTAAACATACAAAATTTTAGATGTCAGTTGGTCATCCAAGTGTAAGCATAGAGCAGTTATTAGTGAAATGGAGCTTGAACAGGTTCCCAATCATTGATCTGTGGACTAGCACATACATATGAAACATTTTACCAGTCTTTAAACTTTCTTCTAGAAAACTCCTTATTACATAAAACCTATAAGCTTAAAACAGAGCAACAACAAAACCATTTTTCTTTACTCCCTTTTGTATTTTGTTCCTTTCACCCCCAGATGATGAAGCCTACCAAGAACTAATTTTCTTTTCATAATGATACAAGAAACTGATGAAAAAAAATCAAGGTATTTCCCTGTAAAAAAGTAGTTAAATTCTTTTACATGTAAATAACCACATGAAAACCTATCCAAATCTCTAATAGGAAGAGAAATACAGATTAAAGGTTCTGAAGTTTTATTTCTCATCATTTTCTCATTGGCCAAGATGGGAAAAAAAAGAGAAGTCTGGATTGGAGGGACTGTGGGACAATAGCTGCATATGAATGCACTTTTGTAAGGTGTTTCAACCATTTCGGAATTATGTAGTAAGAGGGACTAAATTGTCCTCTTGAATTGACCAAGTGATAGCATGGGTAGATAACCACAAGGAAGTCAAAGACAGAAACAAAGGTATAAAGTATACCAAAATATCTGTAGCAGCATTTTTTTGTGGTAGAGAATAAAACAAACAAATTGTTTAGGGACTTATTCAGGGTCACACAACTAGGACGTGTCTTAGACTAGGTTTGAATTCAGGACCTCCAATCTGGAAGCCTGGCTTTCTATTCACTGAGTAACCTTGCTACCTATGTGTTTCTTTTTAATGTCATCATTTAACCCAAACCTGTCATATGATAGTCACACATGGTAAATATTTAATGATTCAATGATTGATTGATGGGAAACATGAAGGATAAAATTTGTCTCTTCTCTGGGACCAGAACCAATATCTACACTCAGAAAAAATGCTAGTAATCTGACAGAAAAGGCTTGTAGTAATTTGCAGAAAAGGTTTCTGCAAATTGGGCTTCCAGAGGAGAACTTTATTACTGCTCTTTCTCTCAGGCCTGGCAATGCAGTTTTGCTCCAACAGGAAGCTGAGGGGTCAGGTTTTTTATAGCCAGAACACTTTCTTCTCTTTCTGACAATTGCTCTGGTCAGGGGGCTGGGGTAGTGAGCTTCCTTGATAGATAACCTGAGGAATGGAGGGCAGGCAGTACATTTTTTCAGAGTACTTGAGTTTTTTGTTGTGCTTTTTTTTCTGGGGAGGTGGTGACTAGAAGTATAGGTGAGAGTTGTGACTGGCAGTTAATGCAGAGCAGCCTCATGTCTTTCATAGTCAATTAGTTTCAGAATGAGCATTAAATCTTGGTATATGAATATGATATTTGCTCTTGAACCCCAGCAATATCTCTATCTCTGACTGTCTTTCTTTTGTCTAGGGGCTCTTCACCTGGGCTTCATTAAATTAAATCTATTGATGGTGTGGAAAGGAAACAAGACTGACAGTTGGTGGAGGAAGGGGCAACTGGGAGTGGCAATAAATATTACAATGGATGTAAAATATATCTCTATATTTAAATACTTCCCTGTTAGAATCAATGCTATGTATTGGTTCTAAGACAGAAGAGCAAGCAGTAAGGGATATAAGGGATATAAAGTACCAGAACACAAAACAAGAAATTGTCTTTACTTCCAAGGAATTTGGTCATTTTGCAATCCTGTGCATTTTATTCTCTGCATTTAAAAGTATAATTCAGAGAAATGTTCCCTTGTCTTCACCAGAATGCTAATGGTGTCTATGAGACTAAAAAGGTTAAGAGCCCCTGCTATATTCAGATCCTATCAACTACTTTGCTTGGTTTCCTTTGCTGCTGTTAAATTGAAAGTGTTCTTTGCTGAAGGTGTCAAACCCAAAGCTTCCTCACATATGCCCTCCTCTCTGTAGCCTGCATGTGCCCTACAATACTTTGGAGCCATATTGGGATAGATTTAACAAAATAAATAAAAATTAGAATAAAAACCATGAATAATATATTTTAAATTATGTCCACATAGGTTTACAGGGATCCTTATGTACAGAATAATCCCACTTCTTCTTTCTATTGAGATTTGACATCTCTGATCTAAGCCACCAAGCTTTCCTCAAGGTACCGATTCCCATAGTGCCATATAACCACCATTAAATCAAACCCTAGCAAAATTGGTCATGGTCCCTGTATTGGCCAGACTGCCTGTATATTCATGGGATTTAACCCAGCTAGTGAAGGCTTTCCACCCTGGAAGTTTATATGGAACCATTTGTTGTTTTGTGCACAAGTACTTTCCCAAAAGAAAGGAATGAAGTTTATCAGGTAATTGAACATTGCCTGGGAAAGATGGCAGGCCATGCTGGGCAGAAAGATATTTGGGAAGGGGAGGGTCTAGTTCTTTGTGTGAGGTCATTTTGATCAAATTGTAGTTTCTTCTAACTAGATTTTTCAGGCTTCTGCCTGTGACTCTGAAGACTTCATTAGAAGTTGTAGGAAGCCAGTGTTAAGGAACTTTACCCATTGATGTATTATGTATGGTAAAAATCTTTGTGAAAATGGAGTGAAGGCTGGTGTTGCTGCTATTTCACCCTTTACTCGCTCTGGGTGATTGTGTTTGCATAGTTAAATATTTAAGACTATCTAGTGAGTGAAGAAAGGGCTTGACTGAGGTAATCAGAATTCCTGAAGATATCAGGAATCATTTATTGTTTCCTGGTCGAACAACCACCTGAATTAAAAAGTCATAAAGGCCTGGGAACAAGCTTCTTCAGTTGTCTAATTTATTTTCTCTACAGAGATTGAATTGGGTATTTATTACCAGACCCTGGTTTTCTTAGAGTTATAGAATGGTAGACTATTAGAGCTAAAAGGAACCTTAGAGAACCTTGAGCCCAATCTCCCTTATTTTAGATGAGGAAGCTATAACCAAGACAGGTAAATGGGCTTATTTAAGGTCTCTAAATAAGGATGCAATGTAGTGTGCATCAGAGCTCAAAGAATAGAATTTGGAAACTAAAAAAGGAAGGAATCTCTGAGGTCATCTGGGACTTCTGTTCCTAGAGATTCTGCAGTAGCTTTGGAAGGTGGCAGTATTACTAAGAGATTAGCAAAAGTGAATTCAGGAGTATCTAAAGAACATATGACAAAGCTTAGAAACATATATGAGAGCTTAGGTTACCTAGGATGACAAATTGAAATAGTCTTAGTACAATTCCACCCATTGTTACCCTGCTGTACTTAATTCTCAGCTCCTCATCCCCTGATGCTATATTTTGTTGTTTCCACCTATCCCTGAATTTAATTATTGCTCCTGATTTTGAACTTTTATTTTGGAAATCTCCATGGACCCTGGCCCATAGGCCATTGTAATTCTATAAGTGGTAGTCTTGGCTATAGACTTTTGCTTCCATTTCAGACATCATTACCATAAGCCTCTTGCAATTAAATTCTATAAGCACCTAGTGTTTGAAAGACACCGAGGATATAATTGAAATTATATAGACCCTGATCTCAAAATTTTTACTTTCTATCAGAAGTTGTAGACAGCTAAGTGGTAAAGTAGATAATGTGTTGAACTTGGAGAGAGAAAGACATGTTCAAATTTTGTCTTAGCTGCTTATTAACTGTGTTACTCTGGGCAAATCACTTTACTTGTCTTAGTTTTCTCTTCAGAAAAATGGGAATAATAATAATAATATCTCATAGGATTGTTACAAGGACCAAATGAATAACATATATAAAGGTTTTTTTAAACCCTGAAGGCACAATATAAATGCTAATAATTGTCATTACTTTTATTACCAAGACTATACCATATAATCCAGATAAGTAAATATGAGTAAATGTTTTAGGAGGTTCAAAGCAGTTACAATCAATTGGGAGGAAAGTGGAAGAGTAGAAATGGACTTTTAGAGGAAGTGGCACCTAAAGCTAAAATATGAAGAGATTCTCAGACATGGAGATAAAGAGGAGGGTGTATATTCCAGATTATTTTTTAAAAAGTGTCTAGATAGAAGACAACATTTTGAACAGTTAAGATGCCAGTCTGCCTGGAATATTAAGTATGTGAAAGAGAGTAAAATGATATGGCTGGTAGATAGAGGGGAGAGGCGGCTAAGACTAGAAATATGGACATCATTAAGATGGATGGATGTATTGTAATGAGAGATGAGAACTTGATCAAGAGTTGTAACTGAATGAGTAAAGAGGACACAAATACGAGAAATGAGAAGATAGAATTTATAACTTATGCAACTGATAGGGATAGTGGGAGCTTAGGGAAGGACAGAGATGAAAGAAATGAGAAAGGAAGAGTCAAGGATTGTTTTGAGGTTATGAACCTGGGTGACTGGCATGATGGGGGGCATCCTCAATAGAAACAGAGAGGTTTGTAGGAGGAAAATACAATGAATTGAATATTCAACCCATTGAATTTGAAATGCCATGGGACACATAGGGTTTCAAATTGTGTTCCTCGCCCCCATTTTTTTCTCATTTGACCAGCAATATTCTCTATGCCCTTGCTTCCATATCATATGATGCACTGGTCAGGCTTAAACAGAGATCCTCTTTTCCCCACTGTAACACATTTTAACTTGAGACTGAAGGAATTTGTTTTTTTCCCTTCTTTGATACTTTAATCATACTATTTCAAAATAATTTGTTTCCTATGTAATACTATGCGTTTTATTTTCTGCATTTCAAAACTTTATTCTGAGAAGAATTCTATAGGCTAATTAGGCTACTAAAAGGGTCCATGAAGATCAAGAACTTTGAGTTTAAAGGTTTTGATTAGTTCATGGATTCTGAACAAGGACATCAAGCAAAGTTTAGAGATGTGATTGGAGAATGATGTAATCTTCTCTAACCTGAATTTATAATTTATAAATTTTGGCTACAATGTTTTCAACAAATGGTGATCCAGGCTCTACATAAAGACCCGAGAGTGGGGTTCTCATTACATATTAAGGCAAAGCATTCCTATTAGTAAGTTTTTCCTTCTACTAAACTAACATTCATCTACCTATAGCTTTTGTTTATCAGTCCTATTTTGTGCCTTTGTCAAGTCACTCAATGAGCCTAATCCTATGTCTATAGGGAAATATCCCTTATTAGAATTTTTATTATTTTAATGTTATATAACAGTTTCCTTCTACCAGTTGCCAATATGAAATCTTTTTGAGATGCTTGAAACTACACTGTGTCAATTTCCTTTCTAAAATGTGGTGCCCAGAAATGAAAAAATCATCCACATGTGGACTAACTTGGATAGAGTATCTTCCTCTTTCTGTATTTTAGACTTCTATCAAAACTGCCCAAGATGGCCATGAATTTGGGGGACAGCCACATCACAGTGCTCACTTTTACTTAATGTGTGATCCACTATAACAACTCTAATTGTTTTTCATGTGGACTGCTTTGCCTTCAAATTTCCCTCATGCTTGAGTTATGGAGCTGCCATTACAAACCCAAGTGGAGTGCTTTCCATTGATCTCTATTAAATTTCATTTTATTAACTCTAGCCCACTGTTCCAGCTTGTCAAGACCTTTCTGGATACAAATTCTGTTATCTAATACATTTTCTAGCTCTTCCTTCTCCATGTCCCCTATTATGATTATGTCATCTGAAGATTTGGTAAGCTTGCCATCTATGCCTTCCTCCACATTAGTGATAAAATTGTTAAACAGAATAGAACCAAGGACAGAGCCCTGCAGCAGTTTGTTAGAAATTTCCCTACAGATTCCAATTGAACTGTTTAACATTTTAGCAAAGACTTGGATAAAAGCTTAGATGGCATATTCATCTGATTTGCATGTGATACAAATCTGGGAAGAGGAACTAATGTACTGGCTGACAGAATCAGGATCTCTAAAGATCTTGATAAGCCAGCATTGGGCCAAATCTAATAAGCTTACCTCAATAAAGATAAATATAAAGTCTCAAAATTAAGTTCAAAAAATTAGCTTCTGGAAGGCAGTGGCATGAGTAGATAGATATTACTTTATTTAGAGCAGGAAGAGAGCTCAAAGAGTCAGCAATGTGACATCTCAGGGGAAAAAAGAATTCCTAATGTGACCTCATGAGACAGAAAGATAGCTTCCAGAAACAGAGACTAAATTCCTGCTGTACTCTATACTAGTTAGAACAAATGTGAAGCATTCTGTTCAATTATCAATGTCAAGAGACACTGATAAGCTAGGGGGTCATCCAGAAGAAGCAGCCTGAGTTCATGTCATAGTTAGTTACTAGAGCACTCAGTTCTCAGGAAGATCTGAGTCCAAATTTACTTAATTCAGACACTTAACTAATTATATGACTCTGAGCAAGTCACTTACCTTCTATTTGTCTCAGTTTCCTCAACTGTAAAATGGCATGTAAATATCATGTACCTCTTAGGGTTTTTTTTATAAGGATTGGATGAGAGAATAATTGTAAAGTACTTAGCATAGTGCCTGGCACAAAATAGGTACTATATAAATGTGACTTCTCTTTCTTTCATTCCCCATGTCCTATGAGGATACATTGAAGAAACAGAGAATGTTTACGTAAAAAAAAAGATTAAGGTTTAGGGTGGGAGAAGATATGATGGCTATCTTCCAACACTTAGAGATGTGTTATGTGAAAAGAAAATAAGAAACAATGTGGTTCTATGGAAATAGGCACTGACTCTGGTGCCAGAGAACATCAAAATCTTGCCTTGGATACTTAATATATGTGGCCTTGTTCAAATCACTTATTCTCCCTCAGTATCAGTTTCCTCATCTGTAAAATGAGGTATCTGTATCTACTATAAAGCCTATCAAGTCCCTTCCCAGCTCTGGACCCATTATTCCATGACATTTTCTTTGTCCTTAGAAGACAGAACCAGGATCTTTAGTTGAAAGTTGCAAGGAGGAAAATTTGGGTTTCATATTAGGAAAAAAACTTCCCGCCAATCAAAATTACCTACAAATAGAATTGGCAGCCCAGGAAAGTGATAGGTTCCTTATCATTCATTATCTTCTGTCTGGATGGCCATCCGAGTGTGTTAGAGATTTCCTTTTGTATATAGTTTGGATTATATCACTACTAAAGTACTTTCCAAATCTGATGTTTTGTTTTCCAAATTCTTTAGTCCATTCCTCAATGTCTTTAGGTCTAGTCAGTAGATCATTTCTGAAATAACCCATCTTTATTATCCAGTCTGCATCTTTCCAGTTTCTCCAAATGGAAACTATGGGGTACTTTCCTAAATACCCTGCTAAACCTCAAGATAAATTGTGTTGATATCATTTCCCTGATCAAATAGTATATAATACATGAATATGGAAAGGATCTGTACTTTTGTCAATATGAGAAATTCACTTCAATAAAGCAAATGGCAACTCATCTATAAATTAGTAGATAAATCCTAAGAAGGAGGACAAAGGTTAAGTGACTTCAAAGTTGTAAAACTAGGAAATTTTAGAGGAAGGCATTAAACCCAAGTGCTCCTAATTCTAATTCATCAACTGTGCTTCAGTAGTTTAGAAACCCTGTCAAATGCACTTAATTGCTAGTATAATATATTCCTTAAAAACAAACAAACAAACTTACCTTCCATCTCAGGTTCAAAACTTGTCTTAGACCTTCTAGCAGTAAGGGCTGGGAAGTGGGGGTTAGGTGACTTGCTCAGAGTCACATTGCTAGGAAGTATCTGAGGCCAGATTTGACCCAGGACCTCCTGTCTCTGGGTGGGCCTGGCTCTCAATCCACTGAGCCACTTAGCTGCCTTAATGAGCTCTTTGTTGCTAGCTTAGAATTTATGAACTGTTCCTTTAATAAATTAATTGATATGAATAACAATTAACATCAAATTCACTAGTTTACAATTTAATATTTTTACCTTTTCCTATGAGAAAGTCATGATTATTTTTTGTTCAAAATCCAGAACACATTACCCATTTTTCATGATTCTTTGATGATCATAATCTGTGGTACTTCTCTAACCCTCCCTCCCCCATGCTGGAATATAGTAACTTTTCAATTTCTTATTTAGTTGCTAATTTCACTTACCTGGGAACCAGTTTTGATTTCTGTTCTCTCCAGGTAGAGGTTATCTTTTTTGATAGAAAGCCCAAAGAAGAGTCTACTGAATCTTCTTTAGCCTAAATAGTTCTTAAGGTTTTCCCAGAAAAGAAAGGAGAAATTTTAAGCTTCCTCATTAGAGATAGCTTGGGCTAAGGACAGCTTCTTTTCACCAATTCAGTAAAACTTTTAGATGTTGGCTTTAGAATGACCACAGTGAGGTGGTGCTATGTTCTTTATAATCTATGAGGCACAATTCAAATCTACAGACATTGATTAAGCCTATGTGTAGGGCATTGTGTTTGGTGATAGAATTGCAAAGACAAAACCATAGCTTCTTACTTCAGGGAACTGAAAATGATACTGAAGAGCATTCATTAGTTTGTGTATGTGTTTCTAATTGGGCACTGCCAATCAATTCTAAAGTATATTAAGTATTTCTCTGTTAGCTGTAACTAAATTACTTGCTATAATAATGGGATAGGTTTCTTAAATGATAGTTAATACCTTCTTATTCCATCCTTATTATTATTGTTAATCACTTGCTAAAGAGCCTTTAAGAGCAGTAGCTGGTAGTATGTCTGTAGCTGGCCAGTTGTGCCATTAACTTCATGTGTGATAATACTATACTCCATGTGCTATAATACTAGCTATTTTCCATCCTTGACAATGGTGACAGGAAGATGGGCTTTCTTCTTAGAGACCAGCAGGGAATCGTATTTGGTCAGGGATAGGGAGGAAAACTTTGCCTATGACAACAATCAAAGCTCCAATGAGGTCACACAACCCTCACATCTGGAGAAAGAAGGAGGGGTGTCAGGCAGTGCCAGAATTACCCTGTTAAAAGAATTATTGCTAATCCCAACACACTACCAGGGGATTTATCTCATGGTATTTCCTTAGAAAGTATACAACATCAATGAAGTCAAGAATAGAATAATCAATACTCATGAGCTCTTTCCCTGTTATATAGCCCTCACCAATTTGGTGTGTCCCTATTCAAATCCATTCTCCATACAGCCACTAAAGTGATTTCCCTAAAATGTAGCTCCAGTCATGTCACCCCCTCAATAAACTCCAATGGCTTCCTTTTGCAAATGCAGAATGCTCAGGCTTTCAAAGCTCTTCATAACCTAACACTTTCCTACCTTTGCAGTCTTCATAGTCTTTATTTTCTAGTACATAACTCTTTGTTCTAGCAGCACTGGCCTCCTGGCTATTCTGGGGAAAAAAAACTACTCCATCTATTAGCTCTGGGCATTTTTTCAGGCAGCCAGAATATTGTTCTCTGCTCTCACTACTGACATCCCTAGTCTCCTATAAGTCCCAACTAAAATTTCACTTCCTACCGGGAGATTTCCCACCTCTGCTTCACTGCAGTGCCTTCTTTCTGTTAATTATTTCCTATTTATCCTATATGTAGTTTGTTTTGTATATTTTTTGTCATGTTGTTTCCCATTAATTAATGTTTATTGATTGATTGGGGGCTAGCCCAGCTGATCTATGGCTTTCTTTCAGTTGTGTGCTGTCCCTAAAACCTCAAGCATGTGCAATTTTTGAAATCTCAGTGACAGAAGCACTGACAATCTGACGGATTATAATGTGCTTTGATTGCAAGTAAGTTAGTATTTAATATTTGGAAATAATATTAAAAGTTAATTTTAGCTCAACCCTCTCATTTAACAGATGAGTACGTGGGCCTAGAGAAGTTAAATTACTTAAGAAAAATCATACAGTTAATTTGTAAAAGTGTTAGGATCAAAACTCAAGTCTCTTGACATTCTAGTTTTCTTGGTCCTACCCAGTGACAGGTCCTGGTAAGGCCATGGTGTGGTTTTATAAGATGTGGTTACTATGTTCCACAAAGACCAGAACTGTACAGTGTGAAATATATTCATATATGTGTATATATTTTTAAGAGTAGGTTTCCAAGGCAGATTCCAACAAGATCAAAGGGCCAAAGTGAGGACAAAGTGGGTATTTATACCATAAAGAATCAGTTAGAGTCAAGAACCAATTGGATTTGAGAGTACAGATAGAATCAATAGACCAGGACCAAATTAAGGTGCTAGATAATCTCTAGAGGTGTTTACAAATTTAGATAGATAGAATTTAAGCTCACTGTGGGCAGGCACTCTTTACTTTTGATCTTTGTATCCCCAGAGCCTAGCACATAGTAAGCACATAATAAATGCTTGACTTGATTTGAATCTTATTAACTGATCCCTTAGGCTACATTCCTGCTGGGCTCATTGTTTTTCTAGTATTAAACCTCCCTATTCTTTTTCAATAACACTTCTGGAAAACAAAGATATTTCATACACCTCACACTGGGCTTGTAAGTCAGTTCCTTTTGATGTATTTAAATCATTTAAATACTTGCTTTTTTTAGGGAATCAGGTCTTCCTTCAGTTGAAGAAGAAACAACAGAGAAGAGGGGCAGTGTTGGGGATGTTTCAAAGATGTTTGGACTCTATTTGTGCCAGTGTAGTGAGCTTCCTCTCCCTTAGAAAAATTGGATGTGCTCCTAGTAGAGATTGGAGAGAGAGATGCAACATGAAAAGTAGACCAGGGGATGGGGAGAAAGGTTTAGAATTATGTCTCAAGGAGCACACATCATCAGAGAATTGAGGATGATGATGATGCCAATACCCAGACCACTATGTGCAATGGCTCTGCTCAGAAAGTGTCCCTTTCTCCCTCTCTCAACTTCCAGACCCCTCACCATGCTGACCTTCTAGGGGAAAGCCCCTCTATGACTTCTGGAGATGGGAAGCAAAGACCTTTTAAGAGGATAATAAAGGGGGGGGGTAGAATTGAGAAAGCATGGTTAGATCGGTGTATCCCCTCTGAGTTCTCTTCTGCTAAAAATAGAAGAAAAAGAGGGGTAGCTGGGTATCTCAGTGGATTGAGAACCAAGCCTAGAGACAGGAGGTTCTAGGTTCAAATTTGACCACTGACACTTCTGTGTTGTATGACCCTGAGCAAGTCACTTGACCCCCATTGTCTAGCCCTTACTACTCTTCTGCCTTGGAACCAATACATAGTATTGATTCTAAGACAGAAGGTAAGGGTTTTAAAAAAATACAATAGAAGAAAAAGAAAGAAAATTTAATTTTTTCTTTCCTTTTCTTCTGATCTCACCCATGATTTCATCAAGTTCAAAGAGATCCAAATGAGGAAGATCCTCTGTCCTATAGGAGACCTCATCTTTAATTTACAACCTTAGGGAGTTATTGATTAGGTCATTCACTGGAAATTTACATGATTCGCTCAAGATCACACCAGTATATAGTATAGACTAGTCTATGAAACCTAGTTTTGCTTGATTGCAAAGTCTGCTATTTACCTTGCATACTATAAAAATTGCAAAAAGAATAGATATGGAATGCAAAGGTGGGCTAATATCAGAAACCTTCTTTTACAAAGTAGCCCATCCTAGATAAACTATACCCCAATTTGTCCCAGCTACTCCTGAATTTACATAGTAAGCAGAGATTTAACAAAGTCTTAAGGGTCACTTTAGACAAGTATGGAATGTGACTTTCTTTTTTGCTTCAATATAATTCACAAAGCATATTACATAAGTGCCTACTATAGAAAAACTGCTATTATAGTTGCTGGAACAACAAAAAGACAATGAGATAAATCCTGCCTTCAAAGACCTTACCTACTTGGCTATTAATCATGGGGTCATCACCAGTGTACATAGTTCAGGTTTAACAAATGCTTGCATTTTCTTTATTGGTGTTTTCTCATTGACATTAGGCACTATTATGTAAAATTAGTAAATAGCATTATATTCCTTTTCCTAGCAAACAGGAATTTTAATACATTACTTAAAGAGCAAATCATTCTCTCCTTTTCATTGTGAACATACTTATTATATAATAGTAATATTAGCAAAGCCACAGAAATTCTCTTCCTTTTAATTTCATTAAAGAAACTAAAGCTTCTTTTCAATTTGTAATTTGAAAGCTTTGGGGGAAAAAACTTCCAATAATTTAACTTCTTATTAGTTTGGATTTTCATTTAATTGATATACTTTTAAAATATACTTTTATAGCTTTCTTTGGTAGCTAGAATGTTGGAATTGAAATTAAGAAAACAATGTTCAAATCCCACCTCTGACACTACCCATAAGACTAGGAGCAAATCACCTAACACTTCTTAGCCTTAGTTTGCTCATTGGTAAAATGGAAATGATAAGTACTTCCAAGAGTAGTCATGAGGGTTAAATGCAATAGAGGTGACCTTGAAGTCCATTCAGACCTATTCCTTCATTCTACAAATGAGAGATGGAGGTCAATATAGGTGAAGTGATGTGGCAAGGATCACATCATTTTATGTGTCTGAGAGCAGGATTTGAATCTAAGTCTTCCTAAGTCAAAGTCCAGAGCTACCCACTAATAACATATTCTTTGCAAAAGCTGTTTTTAGTGAATCTCATTCAAAGTAATTTTTAAAGTTACATTATGAAGGAGGAAAAAATCCTACTTTTTAAAACTAAGATAAAGATGTGAGGTCTTTGATTTCAGATGATTAGAATACATGTCAAATTTTTCTCCCCTGTCTTGGAGTTTTGCCAGCAATATTACCATTTATCAGCTAGGCTTTGTTTTATAGAAAGGGAAATCTAAGTGCATTTACAAAAACCTTTCCCAGTGTTTGAGACCATTCTTCATACAGTAATTTGGTTTATGAAAAAAAGAGCTCAAATGATAGAAATTATAGAATTCAAAGCTTGAAGAGAACTTAGAAATCATCTGGTCTGATCCATTTTGCATGGAATAGAGTAAAAAAGTGAGTCAGAATCTGAGTCAAAAGAAGGAAATACTGAGAAGTTTATGAAAAAGAAAAAAAATTGTCCATTTAAAAATGTTCTGCTGGAAGGGATCTTAAAAAATTCTTTATTTTATTTGACTTTATTCTAGATTTTATTAATACTTTTTATTTTCACTTCCTACTTAGTTACCAATCTGGGTCTAGTCACACAAACTTCAGCCTTTTTAGAAGACCAAGCAGTTTTGTAACCTCAACTAAGACTGTTCAACATTCCCTATCCATAATCTACCATTACTGCTGCAAAGAAAGGAAATTCTATTTCATCATCTGTTCTCCAAAGCTAAGATTGGTCAGCAAAATTAGTCCCAGATTTGAAACTCAGGTCCTCTAATGATTAATCAGGCTAACATGTGTGCATATACCCATATACATGACTATGTGTGTTTATGTATATATACATATATGCATGTAAATGTATGCATATATTTATAATCATATATGCATTCTATATGTATAGAACAAATGTATATATAACTAGTCACTCACATATACCTCTGTGTGTATGTGTGTATATATATGTATAGTTTCCATGTCAGACTATTTGCATTGTCTCTTTGCCTACAAAATGAAATACTATTGTAAAAAGCACTTAGCACAATACCTGGGGCAGAATGAGCCCTTTCTTCTTTCATTGTTATTTTCATTTACATGAATGTTGTTATTGTGTACATTGTTTTCTGGTCTTGCTTGCTTTATTATGTACCAACAGTTCATCTAGGACTTCTCAGGCTACTCTAAATTCTTTATGTTTGAGAGCAATCAGGTAGTTCAATGGATTCAGAGCCAGGCATAGAGAAGGAAAGTCCTGGGTTCAAATCTGGACTTAGATACTTCCTAGTTGTGTGACCCTGGGCAAGTCGTTTAATAGCCATTGATGAGCCCTTACCACTCTTCTGCCTTGGAACCAGTACTTCATCTGAATTCAAATATGGTGGAAGGTAAAGGAGGGTTTAAAACAATTCCTTAGTTTTACGATTGCTTATGGTACAATCATATTGCATTATATTCATATATCACAATTTGTTCAGGTGTTCCATGATTGTTTTTTACTACATTGCTATACATATTTTGGTATATGAGTTTCTTTTTTAAAATTTTATTTTTTATTGTGGACTTTATCATAAGACAAGTATACAGAAAACAGGAAAATCATTTTTAAGAAGCTCTAAATTTTGTAAATTATTTTTTTCTGTGAATCAGTCAACAATCTTTTTTTTAAAGTTCCTAATATGTGTTAGGTACTGTGATGAATACTGGGATATAAAAGAAAGTTTAAAAAAATAGTCCTTATTCTCAAGGAGCTCACAATTTAATGGAGACAACTCAAAAGTATCTAAATTTTTTTAATATATACATAATGTTTTAATTATAGTTATTAAGCATTAATAACTAAGTAAGACATAAATCTTATTTATATAAACAACATGATAATAATTAATGATGTTATGAAAGAATTAGAAAGTTCTTTAAGAAATTATAAACTATAATGACACTTTATGAATTTGTTAATGTGTATGTGTGAATGTGTATCATATATTAGAATCAACATAGGAAATATCAGGAAAGGATTCCTATAAATTAGTGGGATTGTAGTTGCTACTTGAAGGAAGTCAGAGTAGTAAGGATTCAGAGATGAGGAGGGAGAGAATCTCAATCATGGGAAATGGTCAGTCAAAATTCTAGAAGTCAGGAGATGGTGCATCCTGTTTGAGGAACAGCAAGGCAAACCAGAGAGAAGATGGTGTCAAAGGCTGCAGAGGACAAAAAGGATGAAGATTGGAAAAAGGCCATTAGATTTGACTATTAAGAGGTCATTTGTAAATTTGAAGGAGCAGTTTTATTCGAATGATTAAGTCATAAGCCCAGCTGAGGAGAGTTAATTAGAGAGAGAGAGAGAGAACTTGAAATGGAGGCACTAATTATCAATTGGTTTCACAAGCAGTCAAGCTTCAAAAGGGACGAAAGAGGAGGAGTCAAGGGAATAGTTATAGGCAAGAGGGAAGCAACCAGTACATGGGAAGAGACTGAAGATTAGTGAGGCAATAAGGCTAATTGAGGGGGGCAGTCTGCTGGAAAAGACAGGATTGATTGAGATGAGCTTTGAGGACAAGAAGAACCCCCTTTTCAGGTGAGACAAGTGTGAAGGAGGAGGCAATGTAACTGGTGGAAAGCAATAAGTGATAAAGAGTAGAGGATAAGAGGAAATTCAGTATGTCAGTGAAATATGAAGGGAATTTCTTAGCTGGGAAGAAAAGGGGAGCCATAGAGGCTTTAGGATGTATATGCCTACTTTTACAAATGAAAAAAACAGAGAGGGGAATTGACTTTCCTCCAGTGACAAAAGTGGTACCTAATTCAGCAATATTTTCTACTAAATGTCTTTTACTGATTTGCCTTTTCTGTAGTTTCCATGTTTTACTACTTATATTTCCAACATGTAGCTGTTAATTGGAAGGCAATTCTTAAGGGTTAGGTTTGCAGGATAGAAAATAAAAATTATAAAATTGGTATACTATTAATGGCCTGCTTTGTGCACCCATTTAAGAACATTTGGTAGAAACATTATAGGTACTTATGAAATGATTTTACCTTCATAAGGTGTGCTTATTCACCCATGGCTTCACCTTATACATCTATGGTTCATTTCATTAAATGGAGTTTTATGGGAGAAATAACCCATTGTTAGCATTCATTTTATGTTTATAAGAAATTGCTTCAATATAACTAGAAAGAGCTTACAAAACAGATTGAATGGAAAATGTTACCTCAAGGAAAGCTTCTTTTCCTATGCACTTGATGGGCTGGAGGAGGATTTCACCTTTTCTTTTTTGTTTCAGAACTTCCGATGGTGGAAAAGCTGTTGGTTCTATAGAAGTAAGCCTTTCGAAGATGGGGGAGATAGAGGATGGGGAAGCCGACCACATCACAACAGATGCGCAGGGACAAAAGGTAGGAACTTGAGCAGCTCATTGCACAAATTAAATTAGAAATGATCAGCTGCACCAGATGCCTCTGTTGCTAACACCACAGTGGGGTTTAAATTCTCATTATTCAAAAAGCAAAATGAGAAAGCAACCCCAGAATTGGAGGACAAGATAGGGGTTCAGTTCTCTTAAAACTAAAAAACCCATTTGCACAGGAATCCATGCTTTAGAAAACATGATCACTGACATAGTTCTCCTTGGTATGCAAATCCCCTTTCTAATAGAATAAAGATGGTCTTTTAGGTCCATTTCTGCAGTAATTAACAACTGCCAGAGAATGTTTAAAAATTGTGAGGCCATTGTGAAAGGCGAGCTACTCTCCATTCCCAATAGTTTCTTTGGAAAGAGTTGAATTTTTATTTGACTATAATTTTTAGCAAAGCAAGGGGAAGGTTTTTTGGAAGAAAAATGTGGCACTTCATGAAATTACAGGATAGTCTAATGAGGAGGGCAAGCTATGGGGAAAGATAGATATAGGCCAGTGGTCCTTCCTTGAAGCTTAGCAAGATGACCTCTGCTTCATGCCAACAATCATTTGCCATGTTGTTACCTTCTTTTTGTATGACTAGTTTGTCCCCAGAGTCCCTTTTCTCCTCAACTTCTCAATTTGGAGAAAAACAAAAAAATGTGCTCTTTGCAAGGAAAAAATCTCTCTAAGAAGTCTGAGTGCATTTCCCACAGATTCATATGGAAGGACTGGAAATGATACAGTGGAAGCAGATTTAAATTATACTCCCTATTTGAATATGTATCTAACAGCTTGATATACTGGAAAGTCCTAGAATTTGGAGTCAGAAGACCTAAGTTTTAGTGCCTGCTTTGACACTTGGAGAAACAACTTGTCCCCTTCTGGATCTCAGTTTCTTCATCTGTAAATGAGGGTCTGCAATTCAGTTCAATCTATATCAAGTACCAACCATGTGCAAGAAATCTTGGGATCTTGGGGAAATTAAAAGGAAATTAAATGAAAACAGAATGCAACAGGGGCTGCAATATGTTCAGAGAGAGAACTAAATACAGGGCAGTTCAAAGAGGTTGCTCTGATAGCCGAGAAGATCAGAAAAGGATATAGTCCTCAGATGACTCTGTAAGGAAGCTAAGGATTCTAACAGGTGAGAAGGAAGTACAAAGTCAGAGAATAGAAGATGGAATGCCAAGGACAAGGAATATCCAGTAGCCCATTTGAAAGAAGTATGGGTTTTGTTAAAGGATATTCATCCCAAAGGGTCCTTTTAGGTCTAGAAATCTATGAAAATTGGTCATCTGTTTTTTTTTTTTGGCCTAGTGTTTATACCTCATTATAAAGGCATAGTGTTTATATATATATACACACACACATATGTTATTTATAACAAAATAAATTTCTTATATAAAGTCATTTATGTCTAATGCCAGTGGTACTTATAAATCAGCTCAATAGATGATGTGATTTATCCCTGACTGAAAAGTTTGTTTCTGTAATGCTTTGAAAGATAACAATGTTCTTTCTTCATGACACCTCTCAATGAAACACTGTGAAGATATTCAATTCAATAAATAATTCAATACATTGAATGACAGATGGGATCTTAGGTTCTATCTAGTCCAATCTTTATCTGAAAAAATACATCCAGTTTTATACAACCATTTTCTGCTGCTTCAACTTTCAACCTAGACCACCTGTGATCTTGCCTAGAAGAAACCTTTGGATTCTGCTCTCCAGGTGACCATGTAATATGAGAATTCTAATGATTCCATTACCTCTGGGATAGGACAATTGACCATCATTGGGCTCTACTCATCTTCTTTTTGACTTTGAATATAAACTCATTCAATGGAGAGATTGTCCCACCATTGTATCTATAACCCTAATGCTTAGTAAAGTGCTTGATCAATATTATTCATTTATTCGTTCATTGAAGATTCTGATATCATCCCCAAGTCTTCTCATTTCCAGGTTAACCCTCTGCAATTCCTTTAACTAATCAGTTCTCTCATTTTCTCAATTATTTAAGACCCACTCTTTTTTGCCCATGTCATTGCAAAAATGGGATGCCAAGAATTAAAATACAATATTCCCAATTTGATCAGAGCAGAGTACAGCACAGCCAGCAATTCCCTTATTCTAGAAATAATGAATCTTAGGATACTAATAATGAGGATGATAATGGCACTTCCTTCCCAAACTTATGAGGATCAAATGAGAAAATATTTTTGAAGTGTTTCAGTGTCTGACACATAGTATGATATAAATATTAATTTTCATCATCACCATCAACACATTTAGCTGCTATCATTAAGTAATTTTGAGACTCTAGTGGATTAAAACCCAAGATTTTGTTTAAGTTCAATCTAGTCTATAAAATGATACACTTTTGAACTTTATATTTTAATCTGAGAATAGACTACCACTTTTTTTTAATCCCTATTAAGTTCAATCCTCTTTTATTTTTCTTATTGTTCTAAATGTTCAGTACATTCTTCCCTACAGTAAACTGTGGTATCATTTCTATCACTGATTAAAGTTTTGGAAAACACAGAAACAAAAAAAAAGTCTTTGGGATACATTCTATATTTAGTATCTTTTTGCAAGTCGACATCTACCCACTATTATTTATTACCCTGTGACTGAGTCTAGCCATGTAACCTGCTCTGAAGCCAACTAACTGCTATTATCTATTCCACCTCTTTCTAACTAATCTACAAGAAGAACATGAGAGACTGTTCCCAAATACCTTGCCAAAAAATAGATAGACTTTATATTCCACTCTTCTACAGCTCTGAAGGGGTTCCTATTCAACTTGCTCAGGGTCTTCTCTTATCATTGCATGAGTATAAGTGAAACATGTAGAATTTCCATTAATTATCTTTCATTTTCATTATATAATTCATCTCATCTCATTTTCTTATACTTCTTTCTTTTTTTTATTTCCAATTTAAACATTATTTCATTTGGTTATTTTCAAACAATATTCCTTGGAAACAAAGATCCTTTTCTTATTCTCCCCTCCCCCACAACCGCCCTTCCCTTAGCCAATGCACGATTCCACTGGGTATCACGTGTGTCCTTGCTTCAAACCCATTTCCATGTTGTTGGTATTTGTATTAGGGTGTTAATTTAGAGTCTCTCCTCAGTCATATCCCCTCCACCCTGCAGTCAAGCAGTTGCTTATCTTCAGTGTTTTTACTCCCACCATTTGTCCTTTGCTTGTGTATTAGTGTTTTTTTTTTTTCTCCTGGATCCCTGCAGAATGTTCAGGGACTTTGTATTGACACTAATGGAGAAGTCCATTACATTCTCTTGTACCACAGTATGTCAGTCTCTGTGTACAATGTTTTCCAGGTTCTGCTCCTCTTGCTCTGCATCACTTCCTGGAGGTTGTTCCAGTCTCCATGGAATTCCTCCACTTTATTATTCCTTTTAGCACACTAATATTCCATCACCAACATATACCACAATTTGTTCAGTCATTCCACAGTTGAAGGGCATCTCCTCATTTTCCAGTCTTAACCAGTACCAAATTGTTTTGATGACCACTGCTTTATAATAGAGTTTGAGATCTGGGACTGCAAGACCACCTTCCTTTGTATTGTTTTTTTCATTATTTCCCTGGATATCTTTGACCCTTTGTTCTTCCAAATGAACTTTGTTATGGTTTTTTCTAAGTCAGTAAACCTTTTTTTTAGAAGTTCAACGGGTATAGCACTAAATAGATAAGCTTGGGTAGGATGGTCATTTTTATTATATTGGCTCATCCTACCCATGAACAGTTAATATTTTTCCAATTGCTCAGGTCTAGTTTTATTTGTATGGAGTGTTTTGTAGTTGTGTTCATATAGTTCCTGTGTTTGTCTTAGGAGATAGATTACTACGTATTTTATGTTGTGTAAGGTGATTTTGAATGGGATTTTTCTTTCTAATTCTTGCCGCTGAGCTGTGTTGGAAATATATAGAAATGCTGATGACTTGTGTGCGTTTATTTTGTAATCTGCAACTTTGCTAAAGTTGTTGATTATTTTGACTAGCTTTTTGGTTGATTCTCTAGGATTCCTTAAGTAGACCATCATATCATCCGCAAAGAGTGATAACTTGGTCTCCTTATTGCCTATTTTGATACCTTCAATTTCTTTTTCTTATCTAATTGCTACTGCTAGTGTTTCTAATACAATGTCAAATAATAGAGGTGATAATGGGCATCCTTGTTTCACTCCTGATCTTAATGGGAATGCATCTAGTTTATCCCCATTGCAGATGATATTAGCTGATGGTTTTAGATATATACTGTTTATTATTTTTAGGAAAGACCCTTCTATTCCTATGCTTTCTAGTGTTTTTAATAGGAATGGTTGTTGTATTTTATCAAAGGCTTTTTCTGCGTCTATTGAAATAATCATGTGATTTTTGTTGGTTTGCTTGTTGATGTGGTCAATTATGTGGATGGTTTTAATTTGATAATGGTTGGTTTAAGTCTCCCACTAATATGGTTTTACTGTCTATTTCTTCCTTCAATTCTCCTAGTTTCTCCATTAGAAATTTGGGTGCTATATTATTTGGTGCATACATGTTGATTAATGATATTTCCTCATTGTCTAAAGTCCCTTTTAACAAAATATAATTACCTTCCCTATCCCTTTTGATCAGGTCTATTTTTGCTTTGGCTTTATCAGATATCATGATTACCACTCCTGCCTTCTTTCTGTCAGTTGAGACCCAGAAGGTCTTACTCCATCCTTTAATTCTGACCTTGTGGGTGTTAACTCGCCTCATGTGTGTTTCTTGAAGACAACATATGGTAGGGTTTTGGATTCTAATCCATTCTGCTATTCGTATGTGTTTTATGGGTGAGTTCATCCCATTCACGTTCAAAGTTATGATTGTCATTTGTGGACTCCCTGGCATTTTGATATCCTTCCCTAATTCTAACCTTTTCTTCTTCGGCTCTACCTTTTAGTCCAGTGATTTACTTTGAATCAGTCCCCCTTGTCCCCTCCCTTGATGTTTCCCTTTTTAGTCCCTCCCTTTTTGTTCCATCCCCCTCCCCCCTCTCTTTACCTCCCTTTTTGTTTTCCCTCTACCCCTCCCCCCCTTGGTTTTCCCTTCTCCCTACCCTTGTTGGGTAAGATAGAATTCAAGATCCCAATGGATCTGGATGTTTTTCCCTCTCAGAGTTGATTTCCCTGAGATTGAGGTTTAAGTAAACCACCCCCCCTCTCTTCCTCTCCTTCTTATAGGAGTTTTCTTCCCCTCTCCTTCCCATGTGAATCTTTGTGTGAGAAAGATTATTCTATTTGGTCTTTCTTTATCCCCTATTTATACATTACATTTTCCCCACATGTTAGTATACATAGATTCATATAAATGTAGTCCTTATAGAAGAGAGTTTGAATAAAAGAAGATAACATTTTTCTCCTTTCCCCATTCCTTAATATTTACCTTTTCAGGTATTCCTTGCTCTTTGTTTTTCGGTATCAAACTTTCCACAGAGCTCTGGTCTTTTCTTTGCAAAAAGTTGGAAATCTTCTATTTTGTTGAATGCCCATACTTTCCCTTGGAAGTATATAGTCAGTTTTGCTGGGTAGCTGATTCTTGGTTGAAGACCCAGCTCTCTTGCCTTTCTGAAGATCATGTTCCATGCCTTACGATCATTCAGAGTAGAACTTGCAAGGTCTTGTGTGACCCTGATTGGCATTCCTTTTTATCTAAATTGTCTTTTTCTGGCTTCATGTAGCATTTTTTCTTTTGTTTGAGAGCTTTGGAATTTGGCAATTACATTCCTGGGCGTTGTCTTTTGGGGGTTTAGTGTAGAAGGTGTTCTGTGAGCTCTGTCAGTGGCTGTATTACCCCCTTGTTCTAGAATCTCTGGGCAATTTTCTTTGATTATATCTTGTATCACGATGTCGAGTTTGGTGTTTATTTCTGGTTTTTCTGGAAGTCCAATTATTCTTAAATTATCTCTTCTCCCTCTATTTTCCAGATCTGTCACCTTGTCGTTGAGATATTTTATGTTCTCTTCTAATTTCTTGGTATTTTGGCTTTGCTTTATTAATTCTTGCTCTTCTACACTATCGTTGTCTTCCAGTTGACTGATTCTGGCCTTTAAAGCCTGGTTTTCCTTTTCAGTTTGGTAACACCGGTTTTGTAGATGCGTGAATTTCTTTTGCATTATTTCCCACTTTTCCTCCCAGAAGGCTTCCATCTTTTTGGTCATTTCTGATTCAAATTCTTCCTGGGTTTGTGGAGAGTTTCCATTTCCTTTGGAAGGTTTCGGAGCATTTTCTTGTATATCTTCTATCTCCTCTGTATTTTGTATTTTGGCTCCATAGAATGTGTCCAAAGTCGCCCCTTTCTTCTTATTTTTCTTGGGATTTTGGGGCTTCTGTGCTTCTGTGGAGTTTGCCATCTCTGAATGGGGAGGATTAGCTTTTCTTATCTCTGTCTGGTGTTTGGAGGCTTTAGTCCTGGGCAGATTGTCGGTTCTATGAGGTTTCCCTGGGTTAAACTGAGCATGCCTCAAGGCAATGACTTTCACTGGAACTGGAATGGAAGGGTAGGACTAGGGGGCTACCCTCTCCCCCGGCTCTCTGGGTCGGGTTGCTTTCCGGAAGTTGCCTTCAGAATAACTGGCCCTGAGGCTCTTTTGTCAGCCCTGAGGGTTGCTGTTGTTTCAGAGGACCCTGCTCTCTGAGGGGGAAGGGGCCGCGGCTTCCCAGAGCCTTGGACTCTGTGCTCCTACCCCTTAGGTCCGAGTGATCTCGGCTTCTGGCTTTTGAGGGGGGCCGTAACTTTTGATCCAGGTTCAGGTCCAGGAGGAGGATTCCCAGGGTCTATGCTGTTGATCAGTTTGAATTTCGGTGCCTTAGGAGCTTACAGTTTGAGATCGGTCGGGAAGGGTTTTCCGGAGATCTGATCTTTAGCTTTCTCTAAGCCGCCATCTTGACCAGAAGTCTCTAGTGTTTTTAGTAGGAATGGGTGTTGTATTTTATCAAAGGCTTTTTCTGCGTCTATTGAGATAATCATGTGTTTTTGTCTGTTTGTTTGTTGATATGGTCAATTATGTGGATGGTTTTCCTAATTTGAACCAGCCCTGCATCCCTGGTATAAATCCTACTTGATCATGGTGGATGACCCTTCTGATCACTTGCTGGAGTCTTTTTGCTAGTATCCTATTTAAGATTTTTGCATCTATATTCATTAGGGAGATTGGTCTATAATTTTCTTTCTCTGTTTTTGGCCTGCCTGGCTTTGGAATTAGTACCATGTTTGTGTCATAAAAGGACTTTGGTAGAACTCCCTCTTTGCTTATTATGTCAAATAGTTTGTATAGTATCGGGATTAATTGTTCTGTGACAGTTTGATAAAATTCACTTGTGAATCCATCAGGCCCTGGGGATTTTTTCTTAGTGAGTTCTTTTGATGGCCTGTTGGATTTCTTTTTCTGATATGGGATTATTTAAGAATTCTATTTCTTCTTAGAATAGGAAATTTAAATTTTTGTAAATATTCATCGATATCACCTAGGTTGGTATATTTATTGCCATATAGTTTGGCAAAGTAGTTTTTTTTAATTTTATAATATTTTATTTGATCATTTCCAAGCATTATTCATTAAAGACAAAGATCATCTTCTTTTCCTCCCCCCACCACCCCCCATACCTGACACGTGGTTCCACTGGGTGTCACATGTGCTCCTGATTCGAACCCACTGCCATGTTGTTAATATTTGCATCAGAGTGTTTGTTTAGAGTCTCTTCTCTGTCATGTCCCCTCAACTGCTGTAGTCAGGCAGTTGCCCTTCCCCAGTGTTTCTACTCCCACAGTTTGTCCTCTGCTTATGAATAGTGTTCTTTCTCCCAGATCCCTGCAGATTGTTGAGGGACTTTACACCTCCACCAATTGAGAAGTCCACCACGTTTGACTATACCACAGTGCATTAGTCTTTGTGTACGATATTCTCCTGGCTCTGCTCCTCTCGCTCTACATCACTTCCTGGAGGTCGTTCCAGTCTCCATGGAACTCCTCCACTGGCAAAGTCATTTTTAATGATTGCCTTAATTTCCTCTTCATTGGAGGTGAAGTCCCCCTTTTCATCTTTGATGCTGTTAATTTGCCTTTCTTCTTTCCTTTAAATTAAATTTGCCAGTACTTTGTCTATTTTGTCTGTTTTTTTAAAGTACCAGCTTCTAGTCTTGTTTTTTACTTTAATAGTTCTATCACTTTCGATTTTATTAATTTCTCCCTTAATTTTTAGGATCTCTAGTTTGGTTTTCTTCTGGCGGTTTCTAATTTGTTCGCTTTCAAGTTTTTTGATTTGCATTTCCAATTCATTAATCTCTGCCCTCCCTAATTTGTTAATATATGTACTCAAGGATATGAATTTTCCTCTGAGTACAGCTTTGGCTGCAACCCATAAGGTTTGAAAGGATGCCTCACCATTGTCATTTTCCTCAATGAAATCATTAATTGTTTCTATGATTTCTTCTCTAATTAACTGATTTTGGAGTATCATATTATTTAATTTCGAATTAATTTTTAATTTTGGTCTCCATGTACCCTTACTGATCATTATTTTTATTGCCTTATGATCTGAAAAGGTTGCATTTATTATTTCTGCTTTTCTGCATTTATATGCCATGTTTCTGTGACCTAGTGTATGATCTATCTTTGTGAATGTGCCATGTGGTGCTGAGGTGTATTTCTTTTTGTCCCTATTTATTTTCCTCCATATGTCTATTAACTAATTTTTCTAAGATTTCATTCACATCTTTTACCTCATTCTTATTTATTTTTTGGTTTGGTTTATCTAAATTGGATAGTGGTTGGTTTAAGTCTCCCACTAATATGGTTTTACTGTCTATTTCTTCCTTCAATTCTCCTAGTTTCTCCATTAGAAATTTGGGTCCTATACCATTTGGTACATACATGTTGATTAGTGATAACTCCTCATTGTCTATACTCCCTTTTAACAGAATATATTTACCTTCCATATCCCTTTTGATCTGGTCTATTTTTGCTTTGGCTTTGTCAGATATCATGATTGCAACTCCTGCCTTTCTATCAGTTGAGGCCCAGAAGGTCTTATTCCATCCTTTAATTCTGACCTTGTGAGTATCAACCCGTCTTATGTGTTTCTTGAAGACAACATATGATAGGGTTTTGGATTCTAATCCATTCTGCTATTCATCTATGTTTTATGGGTGAGTTCGTCCCATTCACATTCAAAGTTACTATTGTCACTTGTGGATTCCCTGGCATTTTGATATCCTTCCCTAATTCTGACCTTTCTTCTTTAGCTATAACCTTTTAAACCAGTGATTTACTTTAGATTACTCCCCCTAGTCACCTCCCTTCATATGCTTCCCTTTCTAGCCCTTCCCTTTTTGTTCCCTTCCCCTCCCCCCTCTCCTTCCCTACCTTTTTATACTCCCTCCCCCCACCCTTCCTTAATTTCCCCCTTTCTCTTACCCTGTTGGATAAGATAAAGTTCAAGGTCCCAATGGATCTAGATGTTCTAAGCTCTCAGAGTTGATTTCACTGAGAGTAAGGTTTCAATAATTTCAATTAGCACTTTCTTCCTCTCCTCCCTATAGGAGATTCCTTCCCCTCCCCTTCCCATGTATATCTTTGTGTGAGAAAGATTATTCTATTTAGTTTTTTTCTATTTCTTGAAGTATATCTTAGTACCATAAATGATTCACCCCCTCCCTTTTTCTTTCTTTCAACCCCCTTTCCTCCATATTGTTTTAATGCTCCAATAATTTCCTATGCGTGATTCTTGTAACTAATGATGCATATAATTTTTGAGAGTTATACATTACATTTTCCCCACATATTAATATATATATATATATAATTTGATATAAATGTAGTCCTTACAGAAGAGAGTTTGAATAAAAGAAAAAGATAACATTTTTCTCCTTTTCCCTTTCCTTCATATTGACCTTTTCACATTTTCCTTGCTCTTTGTGTTCAGATATCAAACTTTCCACAGAGATCTGGTCTTTTCTTTACAAAAACTTGGAAATCTTCTATTTTGTTGAATGCCCATACTTTCCCCTGGAAGTATATAGTCAGTTTTGATGGATAGCTGATTCTTGGTTGAAGACCCAGCTCTCTTGCCTTTTTGAAAATCATATTCCATGCCTTATGGTCGTTCAGAGTGGAAATTGCAAGGTCTTATGTGACCCTGATTGGCATTACTTTATATATAAATTGTCTTTTTCTGGCTTCTTGTAAGATTTTTTCTTTTGCTTGGAAGATTTTGAATTTGGCGATTACATTCCTGGGAGTTGTCTTTTGGGGATTTAGTGTAGAGGGTGTTCTGAGAACTCTTTCAATGCCTGTATTGCCCCCTTGTTCTAGAATCTCTGGGCAGTTTTCTTTGATATCTTGTATTATGATGTCGAGATTTCTATTTATATCTGGCTTATCTGGTAGGCCAATTATTTGCAGAATGTCTCTCCTTCCTCTATTTTCCAGGTCTGTCACTTTGTCAGTGAGATTTTATGTTACCTTCTAATTTCTTAAGTCTTTTGGCTTTGCTTTATTAATTCTTGCTCTTTTGCAAGATCATTGTCTTCCAGTTGCCTCATTCTGACCTTTAAAACTTTGTTTTCCTTTTCAGTTTCGTCTATCCTGCTATTCGAGGCTTCAAGCTGTTTAGGTAGTTACATTTTTTTTGTGCTTCAGATTGCTGAGTTCCTTTTGCAGTATTTCCAATTTTTCCTGCCAGAAGGCTTCCATCCTTTTGATAACTTCCAATTTAAATTCTTCAAGAGCTTGTGGACAATTTCCATTTCTTTTGGAAGGTTTTGGAGCATTTGTTTGAGCTTCCTCTTCTGCTATTCCCTCTGTTTTTGTGTGTGTGTGTGTGTGTTTTCCCTCCTTAAAATATATCCAGTCAGCCCCTTCTTCTTGCTTTTCTAGTTGTTGGGGTATTGGGGTTCTTGGGTACAGTTTGCCATCTCTGTGTTTTTTTTCCTCCTTATTCCCCTTTCCAGTCAGAAATCTGAATGAGTAGTACTTGCCCTCAGTATAAGGGTCTAATGGTCAAGGCTTTAGTCTCAGGGTAATTCTAGGTTCTCTGCAGCTGCACTGTCTTCCTGGGGAGGCTCAAGGACTGACCTCCCCTGCCTGCTGGTGTTTTGGGAGTTAGTGCTCTCAGGTGAAAGTCTTTGGTGGTCTTAGCTAACTCCCAAGACCTGTAGGTGCCCCTTCCTCACATCAGGGGATCCCTTCACGCTCTCTGTGATTACAGCGCACTAGTTCTCAGTGCCTGAGATCTGTGCTCCCCTAGGCTGCCTGCCAGGGTTTCGGGTATTAGTACTCTCAGGTGAAGGACCTTATCTTATTCAGGTCCCCAGACCTGGGGCTGTCCCTTGTTCAGTCCTGGGGTGCTCCTCCCTCACTTGTTTCTTCTGACCAGTGCAATCTTTAGCTCCGGCTCCAGCTGTTTGGTGGGGGAGGGGAGGGTGGGTCAGCTTTTCATTCCCTTATATTGTGGAGGTGTCGGAATCCCACCTACCTTCAGAGCTTTGCCTTGTTGTGGGGTCTGTCCGTTCTTATGAGGATTTTTTTTTTATTTTGGGAGGGTCTTTTGTGGTTGTCTGTGTCGTTGAGTCTGAGGAGAAGAAGCAAGCCACGTCTACTCTGCAGCTATGCTTACCCAGAAGTCCCATACTTCTTTCTAATATCTTTTATTCCACTTCTCTGTCTTAATCCTCTGATGATAATATGTTGTATCCACCTGAGCCTATAATGTAATTCTCTGTTACTTTTGATATCTGGTATACAAATTAATTTCTTTGAAGACAGTGACTTATATTTATATAGACTCACAGAAAGAATATTGATATTATAAAAGAGTGGGCCTTCAAAGCACTTCACATTATCTAAAATCCAACCCAGTTCATTGGCCCTGTGAAGTATGATTCTTAGACACCTATTTTTATGGATGAGGTCTATAGATTATACATCTAATTGCATATCATTATCTGGGTAATAGAAATTCTTCATTTCCTATGAATGAATATTTTGGTAAAATTCAGTTGAGTGACTTAGATTTCATTTAGGAAGCTTTTCAATGTTTCAGAAATTGAGCATAATGTAATCAACAAATAGAATATCTGGAATATTTCACCATTAATGGAGAATTCCTCTTCCATTTGGATTTTGTGAGATTCATCACAACAGTGGCAAATACCTTTGGCAAGTGTAATAGATGATATTTGGAGGGTATATTTGATGGATATTAGATAACTAATGGATCAGGTAGTTATCTTCTTTTTGCCTACCCTCCTACTTCTACACCTTCCCTTCCTCCCTCTTTCAGTCTCCCTTCCTCCCCTCTTCTTCCCTTCAATTTCCCACTTCCCCCTTCTTCTTCAGCCTCCTTCTAAGTTACTCAGGGTGAGCTATGCTGCTTTAGAGGAAATACTCTTTTCTCTTTATCTCAAGTAAGGGTTTATTGGGGAAAACAGGAAAGATGGAGGATAAGGTAAGAGGGATAGGTTTCCCCTTTTATCTACAGTGAATCTCAGATTGGAGAATATTGAGAGAAATGGCAATTCAGTCACTAGCATGAAACAAAGCCACTCAGAGAGTGAGATATATAAGAATTATTGTCCTTCTGCCTTCAAATCAGACAGGTCACCTCCAACTTGATTATTCTGGATCCTAGAGATAAAACGCAGCTTCTTTCCTTCACATCAGCTAGAAAACCCCAAAGACCATCAAATCCAGTCAAGCAGTTGGCCCTTGCCTCCAACTGTTTCCCAGTCACATTCCAAATGGAATCTTCATTTGACTGATAGCTGATCCATCTCTAGCTTTTGTCCTTTGCATGCATGTCTCTACCGCACAAGCAAATATTCCCTCTTTTCATGACTGTATCACCAAAGGATCATTGAACAAAGTAACTCTCTCTGTTGTTTTATATTTTCAAGGAATCTTGTATTATTATAGTACCTGTGTAGATGATGCCTTATTGAGGAGTTTATTTGAGGTGGAATTTTGCTCTAATGAATTAAGAAGCACAGTGAGATTGTCTTCTGGACAGCTTTCAGTAATTTCTTCATTGGTAATAGAAAGATAAATACAAACTAGTTACTACTCTTAAGCATATATTCTCAGAATCTAGTAACACATATTTTATATGTTACAGCACTGTCAGAGAAGAAGTGACATACTTATTTAAGTGTAAGAGCCAAGATTCTTAGCCAGGATTTTGGATTCTAAATGGTGCGCTCATTCCACTACCCCCATATAACCACATGCCTGGTCAAGCAACTGGAACCAAATCTATATTTGCCTCTCTGTGGCATATCCATTATTCATTTTGTGAGTCCATGGGAAATGCATTAGTCTCTCTAGAATAGCATTTGGCCTAGCATCGAACACATTTGAGCTATTTTTCAGCCAAATTCCTTCCCTTTGAATACAAAGGGAGCTCTGATACAGGATTGCTACACACAAAGAGGGCAGAAACATGGCAAACACTTGTCAGAGCACACCCCACCTTTCTGTATCCTGTTTGTAGTAGAAAGAATGCTCATCCTTGAGGCAGGAGAGATCAGAAAACCCTTGCCTTTTGTTTGAATGTGGGCAAGTAGTTTATCCTCTTTATGCAATAGACAACAGAACTTGCCTAAGGCACAGAAGGTTTGCAATTGGCCTTGGAGGGAGAAAATTTCTTATATTGAAGGAATCATGTATCCTTTATGTATCCAGATATAGTACCTATACTCAAGAGTTCTTGTGGAGATGTTAGGAAACAACTCATATAAGGTATTATGTAACTTTTGAGGTGCTGTATATGTCAGCTTTGTCCTTTAAACAGTATTGGGTCAAAACTACAGAAAATATCTTTCCCCTGAGTATCTTTCACTTTAGATATCTTTCCAGTTTTACTCTTTATAATAATTTGAGGAATTTGGAAAGGATGTTTATACAGAGAAACATTGATAGAACAATATTTATTTGTTTTTTTTTTTTTTTCTGGACTATACATATTTGCCAGAAAGAAAGGTTACTACTAAGGGAGAGAACAGATCAAGGGGTAGTGAGATGCCCCTCCAGAAGCATCTATAAAATATTTTTGTAGTACATAAAAGAAAATAAATACTGAAAAGTATCTAGAGAAATTTTGTTAATTCCCGGATATCTATATCTGTATCTATATCTACACCCATATGTAGTATATTACATGTATTCTCTATATATAATTCAACATCTATTTTTGTAGCATTTATAATTATTTTATATAATTTATCAAGTTATATATGCTCATGTCTATATATAAAATTATAAAGTATGCATGTGTGTGTTTCCTTTGGGATCATTACCCAAACTCACATTGACACTGTCCATGGTACCCAGATGGACAGCTGCTATTCTCATATAGAGTAATTCTATTGGTGAATTTCCTTTTAATACTGTAATCCATGAGTCCCCATCAGTGTTCTTACCCCTTAGCAATCACCAGTAGTCATTTATTTAAGCAAGGATATTTGCTCAGTTGGCATAGCAATGATAATAGTGGCAAAGTATTCCCCCCAAAATAGAAATACTGAATGGCCCCATTGTCTTTTTTAGTCTCAGGATGATTCTCTTTGAAATTTGCTTTGGTCTTTTTGTACTGGTGATAAAAGAATCACTCAGCTAATCTGGTTCCTCATAGAGCAAGGCTTACTGGCTGAGTCAATTTACTGTTGGGCCAGGTTTGATTGTTTCTGCTAAACCAGTCACTGGGCTGTTTTCAGAGTATGACACTTCTGATTCACTGAACTCCAGTTTTTTTTTTTATCACTATCATCTACTAACTCAACTAGATGGTACCATACTATCTTCAGCTGGAGTATTAAAGGTGCTTCATCTAGAACAATGACCCTAAGTCTAGGATTTCAAAATCCTTTTTCTTTTTACTCCCTCAGCACCATAATTCTGAAGTTTGTTACCTTAAGGCAACAGAGGAGAGAGAGCTAGCTTCTCCTTTCTGAAAATCCTTCTTGTTGTAGCTTTTGGCCAACTCTTCTTCTTTGGCTTCTGAAGAACAATCCAAATTTAGTCATTTACCTTTCCTAGATTCCTTTTGGAGTCTTATGTAGATAATTGTCTAGAGACAAAAACATAAATCAAGCCTGAGATTTTGGAGTTCACTTTCTTTGGGGAACTTTTCCTATGCAGTTGAGCTAGGCAAGCCTTAGAGTCTAAGCTATGGAATGCTTATTTTTAGCTCTGAAGGTCTTCCAATTACATTTTAATGTCTGAGGTTTTTCTCGTTTACCTTCCTGAGTGTCTCTCGCTCTCTCTCGCTCTCTCTCGCTCTCTCTCGCGCTCTCTCGCGCTCTCTCTCGCTCTCTCTCGCTCTCTCTCGCTCTCTCTCGCTCTCTCTCGCTCTCTCTCGCTCTCTCTCGCTCTCTCTCGCTCTCATTTCTCCATCTATTTCTTAAAAAGCAAAATGTTTACAGTAGAATTTCAGTTATTTATCCAAGCTTCTTTCTTGTTCATTATATATTGAAATATTCATGCTTCTGGTTGACTGTTAAGTTCACAATGAAACAGATTATGGGATTTGGACTATGTATAATTACTTATTCTCTAACACATTACATGTGTGAGATTGTGCCAGTTATTTCAACTTTGAGGGACTTAATTCAACTATAAAATGAGAGGAAATGAACTAGATGATCTTGAATGTCTCTTCCAGCTCCAAATCCAATAAAATGTTATGGGTCCAGGTGGATAGGGACAGCAGTAAATTCACAATTTGGAAGAATGTAGGACTGACCTATGAAGGACTGAGTTGGTTAGGATCATGATGAGTGGTGCTGAAAATGGAGCAGAAGGGCAGAACGATCTTTCCCTAAACTCTGATCACCTTTCAAAACCCTTCTTGACCACCTGTCCCATATGGCTCACTGCCCAGAATAAACCTCCGCTCCCTTTACCTAGTCTCTTTCCATTGTTTGAGAGCTAGTGAATGCTACATTGTGCCCTTCTCCCAGGATGAGTGCTTGAATGTGAAATGAATTTGGCATCATTCCCCTCCTTGACCTATATTCTGCTCATGCTTAGTAATGTGAGCTCCAAAAAAGACACAACCACACAGTGCTAGAAATGGGAGGTGTCCAAGTTATTGTTCACTTGTTCTGGAATCTGGTGACTGACTAAGAAAAGAAAGTCATAATCTCTGTGAAGGGTTAAATTTTGGGGGTAGGAGTTTGATCAAAAGCCAGTGTGCAGTTTATTAAATGCAAAATACTTAATTTATTATCATAAATAAGGATAGGAAATAGGAAGGAAGAAAGTGAAAGTAATCTTACAATAGCTTTTAACTATATCCTAGATCCCAATCCTAACTAAATTTCTCTAAAAAACCCTACTGCCTTAGAGGGCAGTATCTTCTGCTAGGTCGAAGCCCTCATGTAATCTCCTTCTCTCTCTGTCTAATCCTATAAGTACTATCTATCTACCTTATATAGCCAAGTTATTAATAATCCATTAGGCTATTAAGCCCTTAATTCTGTTCTGACTCCAACCAGAGAGAGTGCTAGCAGCACACAACCTCTCCCCAGGAGATCCAGAGACAAAAAACCCTGTCACTCTCTATAACTGACTAACTCTCCTCCACCAAACCCTTCTAACTGTCACTAACTGACAACCTGCACAGCAGGGAGTCTCATACTAAAAATATTATTGCTCCTTTTCCTCTTGAATATAAAACAGAAATCAATAAAAACTCCCTTAATACCTCTAACGTGTTGAGAGTAGAGCCACCTCCAGCTTGATGTCTTTTCATATTTTAAGCCCTTTACCTTTTGCTAATTTTTAAGAGATGTCCAATACTATAATTTATTTTGATCATCTACAGGAACATTTAAGTTTGTTTAGGGGCAAATGAATATTAACATACCAAATCCAAATGGATGAATAGAAAAAAAATGAAAAAACCCAGTGCCTCATCATTGGGTTTCCAATTGTTCACCCACTTCTCTACTAGGAATTGGTGCAGCATCTTCCATGCTGTAAGGCAGAACTATCATTAGCAGAGGGTTGGTAGGGCTTTGCCAAATCAGCTGATATGACGGGAGCGGAGGGGATGGATGGATCCATTTTTCCTGGGCATGATCATCTGCCCATCTTGCCTCATCCTACAAAGTTCTGCACTGTATAGCAACTCTGGGTTCTTATTGCCTTCTCATTCTTTTTATAAATAATTTCTTTCTGTACATCAGACAGTGTGATTATACCATCTTTCTTTTTCTTCTTTGCAGCCAACCTCATAGCTTTTCAATGTTGTTCCTAAAGCTTAAAATATTTTCCCTCCTTCCTTTTACCCCTTGACTTCTCTGGCTTTATTCAAGATAGCTCAGCTCTAGCCTTCTGCAGAAGACCTTCTCCCAATCTCTCTCTCCCAGGCTCTCCCACTCCCATGTCCTGTGCCTTTCCTCTGACATCATCTTCCATATTCACTCTCTCTTATTGGTATATATTTCTGGCTGTGTTATCTCCACCATTAGAATATGAGGTGTCCTTGAGGGCAGGGACAGTGTTTTTGCTTTTCCTTATAATCTCATTGCTACAAACAGTGCACATACTAAGGGGTTAATAATTGCATGCTGAGTACCTGACAACTCATGCTCCTTAACTCATCACTCTACACAGTTACCTTTTGTGAGGTCAATTCTCTTCAATTCATCCAGTGTCAACAACCAATCTGGCTCTTTTTGCAGGGGGAATACAACCACAGTCTAACTATCCCTACTACTTATTCCCTTCATCTCTTACTTTCTTTCCTCCTTCAATTCCCTCTCTACCATTCTGGTAGATTATTTTCCCCATTCCTCTTTGAAAGCCTTTGCCTTATTTCTCCATTAAGCATCTCTTTGGATATATTATATCATGGTAAAGAAGATATTCCCAAGTCTCACTTTTTCAAGAGACTCCAGAGACTATTAAATCTCCTCCAAACCTGAACAATTATCTCCTCCCTACTTTACCAAACAAATAATCATATAGTCTTTGCTTGGCTGCCTTCAGTTGGGGGAACCTATTAATTTTTGGTTTCTATATTGATATAGCTCTAATTATTTGGACAGTTTTCCCCTAACTTTAAAACTAAGTCGACTTCTCTTTATATTCTACTTATTGTCCCTAGTCCTACCCAGTGGGCTGAAAGGAACAATTCTTAATCTTTCTTTCATGGACAAGTCACTGAATGTCGAATGCCTAAACACTTCTGTCAATACTGGCTGTGTAACCCTAAGCAAATCACTTTTTCTTCAGGATCTGAATTTTCCACATTTATGAAATTTTCCACATTTATTAAATTTATAAAATTGTGTTAAAGTAGAAAGGACACCAGAATCTGAATCAGTAGACTTGGGTTCAGATATCAACTTGGCAACTTAGTAGCTGTGTTACATTTATTAAGTTACTCCCTGACTCCATCAAAAATATATAAAAATGGTATTACTACTTCTGCCCCAAGTGAAAAATAATTCACAGTTACAGCTGTGACATAAAAAAAGTTAGAGGAGCCAAGGAGTTAGATATATCCTCTTTTAAGCCATCAAAAGGAGTTCTGATAGAATTGAAAATTTCAATCCAGAGCATGCATTTTCCTTAATAGGTACTTTTAATTCTTAATATTGGTTTCTTATCTAGAAAAAAGTCTCTAAAAGCTCCTTAAAGTATTAGTGGCTCAAATTTCTAACTACAAATATGTGAACATAAGCATAAGAAATGTCATTAGGTAGTAAGAGAAGTGGGGAATGAAAATACCTAAAATGAATGTATTGTCTTAAAGAGTCCATGGAGGATATTTTGATGCTACTTGCTTTCCCTTAAAGCAAGTAAAATTAAAATCCCCAATTGTATCATTTGAGAAAGCTTTTTCCATATAAACATTTTTTAAAAGGAAAGTACAGGACTAAGAGGGAACAATGACAGAAAACCAAATTGAATAACATTTTAAATAGTTTATAAAATTTCTATAAGGAGAAGGCAAAGCTATCTAGGTAGCTAAATAAGCAATTTGAGGCAGAGACATATTGGAAAACCTAGACAAAAATAGGCTCAAGAAAGCATTATGACCTGGATTGTCAGTGCTAATCCTCTGACATAGTCTTCTCTCACTCTGGATCAGTGATGATCAGTTGTCCTATTGCATATCAATGGAAGACCTTTATAGGATGGAGACCATGGCTTGGTTATACCTTAGAATGAGTCAATTGCTACCCTACTCTTCCAGTTATCATCTCTACCATTTTTGAAAGGGCACAATAAAGGTGATAGAAGTAAATTAATATACCACCGGGAATGAGACAGTGGTCTGGAAGAAGTACCATGCAACTCTTTTTTGGACAAAATCTATGTTCTCTTCTATGATGGCAGTAGCAACAAAAACAGGTCAACTTCAAAGCAAGAATTCTTAAACAGGGACCTGGGAATTTGGAGTTATATCTTTTTTAAAGTTTTGACCACAATATTTCAACATCATTTGTTTCCTTCCTGATTCTGTATATTTTTACATATCTAAAAACATTATGAGAAGGGAAACATGGCTTCTCCACCAAGAAGCCATGCCAAAGGGATCTTGAATATAATAAGTAATATTTTTAAAGGCTTTATAAAGGATCATTTACTCACTGCATTGATCATTATATTCCCTTTCCTGTGAGGCCTCCCCATTTTTCTTAGATTTCCTACAGAGATGCATCTAAAGCATTTAAAAAAAAACAGAACTGAAATTTAAAAGACTACTATTTCGATGATTTCAGAAAAATCATATTGTCCTTCGGTGTTTTTCCCCAACTATGGTGATACCTTTCCATTCCTATCAGAGACGTTGTACATATCAGTATTTCATGGGTTTTATTCTCCATTCATTGATGTCTAGTTCCTTCTATGCCCCAGGTCAAATTGTTGCTGTGACCAGTATAATTGATCATACTGAAGCCAATTTTCTGGCAGATGACCTTTTTCCATGATAGGTGGTCTGATCTTTGGGTAATAGACTCACAGTTTGCATCTAGGCCTATCCCAGAAATGTCTCCAGATGGGTAGAACCTGTCATACACTTTGATAATAAAAATGTAGTCCTTTCTTTCAAATCCACAAGGGGAATGACCTTATTTCCCATTGTCTCATCACCTGTAATGAAAGATAGAATGAAGGGATTTCCCAAAATCTCCCTCCCCTTTTGCAATCAAGCAAGCAAGCAATCAGCATTAAATTCCTACTGTAGGCCAGACTCAGTGCTTACACACTGACATAAACACACATAACATAAACTATTGCCCAGGTTCAGTGCTAACATACCAACATAAAATATACATTTTGGGAATTCCTCCCGGTAATTCACCTGTAACCTAGAGTCCTAGGGTGTTGCCGGGCTATTTAAAGGTTAAATGACTATCATATATAATATAAATAGTTATTGTGTTAATAACATTAATATACATAAAATAACAATAAGTACCCATAGAAGGACTTTAAATTTTGTCTTTTTTCCTCTCTAGCAATCTACCCTCCAATCAAAACTGGCAACTCCTCTTTAACTTATAGCCTTAGGGTGTTTCCTGGAGTACTTAATATGGTATATATATATATATATATATATATATATGTGTGTGTGTGTGTGTATATATTATGTATTATATAACTAATATGTATACTAAGTATATATAATGTTTCAACATATATTAAGTATGTATACTTAAAGATATATAAAACTACATGTAGTCATATATATGAGTATAATATAATTAATATAATATATTTCACTAGTTGTTAATAGGAAAATAATATTAATATACTGTAATAATAACTATAAGTTACCATTAGAAGGGCTTTAATTGTTTTCTTTTTCTTGCTTCTATGTAAGTTGTAAAGGCAATTTGGCCTGATATATGTGAAAGTGCTGTATGAAGGGGAAAATTGCTATTTAAATACAAAAATAATATTACCATTGTTTGTCTAAAATTCTGCCATCAGAACAGCTCTGCTTCAGGCAAGCTATGTTATTGGCTTAAAGGAGAATGGAAAATCAATGTTTATTTCAGCTTAAAGAGACTACTACTATATTAAATGTCTCCTTAAATAGCTTTACCTTGAGACCCTGTTTGTCACATCCTGCCCTTCCTCAAAGAACTTTGCAGCCTTGCTATGAACCTGAGCCAAGTTATCCTCTACTAATCTGATCATGGCTTATCTTGCTCACTAAAGACAGCCTTACTGGTCATCAACTACATGGGCCACTTATTCACCATTCTGAGGAGTCTGGGTCTTTTTTGCCTTGACCATGGCTTGTCTCTGCTCTTCCCTGGTCATCTTCCTTTTTTCTCAATAGGTGTGACATGAAACCAAGCAAATGCTACCCCTAGATACCTTTAGGAAGCTCAGTCACTGGCCCCTTCCAATGGGATCTATCCACAATGTCCAGCTAGAGCTTCTTCAGAGAAAGATACCTACTTAGCTAGGTCAATCTGGCTCCTTTTGGGAAGAAAGGGAAAAGCCATAGTGCCTGTCCTCAGTGAGAGTGTTAACCTAATAACAGGAGAGAACACATGCAAATAACAGCGCAAGTGAACCTGCTAAAGTCATCTTGCAATAATATAATTGAGACACTATACTCAAGTCCATTCTAAAGTCATGAAATCCTACTGTGACATCATCTCAGCAAGATTGCAAGTCAAGTTGAATAACTGGTCTCATAAGGAATCTGAAGTAGTGGCAACATAAAGAGCTGGTCTTAGAGTAAGAAAATTGTTGTTAGTCATTTTTCAATTGTGTCTGTTTCTTCAGGACCCTGCTTGAGGTTTTCTTGGTAAAGAAAACTAGTAAAGACAGTAGAGGTGATTTGCCTTTTCCTTCTCAAGTTCATTTTAAAGATGAGGAAACTGAGGCAGAGTAAAGTGATTTGCCCAGTGTCATCCAGGAAGGATGTTTCTCAGGCTAAATTTGAACTCAGAAATATGAATCTTCCTGACTTCAGGTCTAGCCCTCTATCCACTGGGTTACCCAACTGCTTGGAATCAGGAAAGCCTAAGTTCAAATGATACCCCAAACCCTAACTTAGAGGTATGACCTCCACCTTGGCAAGTTATTTAATCTCTCTTAGCCTCAGTTTTTTCATCTGCAAAATAGAGATTAGAATAGTGCCTACCTCACAAGTGTAAAGATTAAAATTTAGGGGAGACTGAGGCATCTGAGGCAGGTAGAAATTAGTTTCTGCAAGGAGTATTATATTTTTATGAGGTTTATTAAGTTAAGGATTAAAGAAAATACAGGATAAGAAAAACATGCCTAGGCCAGAGAAGCCTAGACAACACCTCACCTACATTATGGAAACAGCCACATCTGCTCCAAAATGGAAGTCCAAGAGCGAGCGAGCCAAAAGCCTTTGCAATCAGCTTAAATCCCTTCTCGATCTCGGCCCACCTCAGAATTCCGTGAGATTACAAAGCATTTTGGGGAAGTGGAGCAAGGGCTTGTGGGGATTGAAGTCCAGAGTTCGAGTCTATTTTTACATAAGGAATCAAATTAAATCACCGCTTTATAAACCTTAAACTTCTCTATAATTATTAATATTTTATTAGTATTATTATGCTCATAATTATCATCAGTGTGGCTCCTCCTTTATTTGGTCTCTGTCCGCTCATTCTTTATGATAATTGTCTGAGGGCTTCAACTTAGCTCCCATCTGACATCAAAATTACAGTCATCTCATTTGCCACCAGAGGATCCTCTTGATTTACCACCATCACCATCATGCCCAGGAACCTGGTACTAGCTAGCAACTCTCCCATCATTTGCCTTTTCAACTTCCTTTTATGTATTGATCTCCCCATTAGACCACAATCCCCTGGAGGGCAGAGACTATCATTCTTTTTCTTATTTGTATCTTTAGTTCTTAATCCAGTGTCTGACACAGAGTAGGTGCTTAATGCATGTTTATTGATTTATATTCCAGGGTAATGGAAGCACTTGAATTAATTTAGCAGCATGGAAACAACTGAATTCTGCACCTCACTGGCCGGAGTAATTAGTGAGAAAACAAAGCAACCATGTAGACTGCTTCCTCTGCCCTGCACCTCATCCCCAGTGAGCTCTTCCTTTATTACTACCATTAATGACAGTGATATATGAGGGTGCATTTTTTAACCCCTTGCCTTCTGACTTAGAACTAATATGGTGTATTGGTTCCAAAGCAGAAGAGAGCAGTAAGGGCTAGGCAATGGGGGTAAGGGATTTGCTTAGGGTCCCACAGCTAGGAAGTGTCTGAGGACAGATTTGAACCCAGGAACTCCCATCTCTTTAGACTTCTCTCCATCCACTGAACCAATTAGCTGCCTCTGAGGATGCATTTTATATTATTTATCCCTTATGCAAAAAAAAAAAAATGCCCAAATTACAAACCTTGCTGACTCTATCAGTCCTACGGCCATGATTCTAGAACTTGAAGGAGCCTTAGAGAATACCTAGTCCAACCCCAACATTTTATACATAAGGAATCTGAGAGCCAGGTTGTTAAGATGATTTACCCAGAATTACATAGATAGTAAGCATCAGGGATGAGATTTGAACTCAAGTTCTCTGGCTTAAAAGTCAATACTCCTTTCATTGTGTATTATATCAGGTTACTCCTTTTAGAAAGCACACATTAAAATCTGAGAGGAGATTCCAGGAGTTGGGGTATTGTGCTTAAACTCGGTGAGATGTAAACTATAACTCTGGAAGGTTGGCATGGAGTAAATACTCCTTTATTGTTCTTCTGCAGATCCTTTTTGAATTTGATAGCAGGGAGGCTTAGGCAAGTATGCCAGAGAAAATATAAACAGCTGTGTAAATAATAGCCAAATAGTGGTAGTAATAAAAAGTAATGAACATGATTTGTTAAAGACCTACTATTTGCAGAGCTCTGTTCTAGGCTAGGAAGGTGAAAACAAAAGAAATGGGAAATGAGATTTCCACTCTTCAGAACTGTAATTCATATAGGGGAAAAAGAAAGTTTACATCTAAGAAAGTAATTTAAAAGTCAGAATGCCTGAGAAAAAGATTTATTCCTTCAAGAAATGCCTATTAACTACCATCTACAGAAGTGTGACTGATTCTGAGGGATGTCCAGTTGTGGCATGAATAGTTAGGTGTGTCACTCATGAAATGCTTCCTAGAGGAAATGACTTGTGAAAGAAGAGAAAGAAAGCCTAGTTTAGAAGAAAGAATCAGTGTCCCTAATGAAAAAAATAATTAGACATGCTTTCAACAGAAACAGAATCTGCACTTGGCATTTGTATATGAAACATAAGAACATTGGTTCATAATGCTGTATTTCATGTCCAAGAGCCTAATATTGGGTCACAATAAAAGCCTAGATATTTAACTTCCAGTTTGAGGAGAGGTTATAACTTTTTTTCAAATGTGATTAAAAAAAAAAAAACATCCTTCAGGAATGAATAACTAATTGACCAATGTCTAATTTCCCCTTTCTTTGCTGATGGTTGTCACATTCTGGTAGGAAAGAGCACTGTGATCCACAATTAAGATCTACTCCTGGCAGAGAATAGTCATGGTATCATTTTAGGCAGAATGAATAGAAAGTGACACAAAGAGGATACCAAGAAAATGACTTAAGCTATTGTGGAGGGTTGTTGTAAGGATTTACTAATACCCAAAGAGATCTCTTATCTCATTAAGATGACTATTCCCTCCAGGAAAGCAAATGAAACTTGCCAGTAATCAGAAACTCATGTCCAGGTCCTTCAATACATTAACTACAGGGGGTTTGCCCAATTCTCAAAGTACCTTTTTTCTTTTTTCAAATTTATTTTTTTAACTCTTACATTTTGTCATAGAATCAATACTAAGTATTGGTTCCAAGGCAGAAATCAATAAGACCAAGGCAGATGTGGTTAAGTGATTTACCCAGCTTCACACAGCTAGGAAGTATCTAGGATCAAATTTGAACACAGGACCTCCCATCTCCAGGCCTGGCACTCTATCCACTGAGTGACCTCACAGCCTTGTCCACATTCCTTTATATATTTTAAATTAATAAATCAATCAACAAGTATTCATTAAGTGTGTACTATGTGCCAAACACTGAGTGCAACATTCTTTCCATTATTTCTCATTCTTGCTTTTTGATCAGACTTATTTTTTTTCCTGTGCCTAGAGTGGAACAAATGGAAACCCACATTTATAACTTTTCTAGAAGGATAGGAGCTGCTTGCCCCTCAGTCTTTCATAGATCACTTCTTTTCTTTTGTAATGTGTTGCATGCATGTACCCAGAGCCCTTTATACAAACCACACCTGGGGCAAGGAGAATGGAATGAGGACAGGTTTCCTATTCTACTATCCCATCCATTTCCTTTTACAACTGATGCTTTTGGCTTCTTGGGTGGTCACTTCTGTTATTTCTACATTAATGAAAGATTGAAAATGTTGTCAGCCCTTTCTAAATTGGACTTCCATTAAAATCCGCCCCTTGACCAAAATCCCAGTTACCTATTCAATAAACTCTGCTTATTACCTCTAGGATCAAAATAAAATTCTCTTTTTGGCTCTAAAGACCTTCACAACTTGTTTTAACCCCACCTCTTTAGCCTTCTTGCACCTCCAAGGGCCCCTTTGTAATTCTTAACTGTTCCTCACACAGTACACACCATCTCCTGATTCCAGGTTTTTTCACTGAATGCCTTCTATGCCTGGAATTTTCTCCATTCTCATCTCTGGCTCTTGGCTTCCTTATTCTTAAAGTCTCAACTAAAATCTGACAATAAGCCTTTCCTAGCACTTCTTCAAACACTAGAAGGACCAGGCATGTTAAAATGATACCAAAAAATCTATAATTATTTTAACAGTGAAATAAAATTTTTTTTCAAAAACACCCCCTATTTTCTTTGACATATATAATATATATATATATATAGTATAGTATGGTCTACATATATAGTCTATATATATATAAACATATATATATGTTTAATATTTTAAGCGTTTATTTTATTTGGTCATTTTCCAACATTATTCATTAGAAACAAAGTTCACCTTTTTTTTTCTCCCCCCACCCCTCCCATTGGTGATGCCCAATTCCTCTGGGTGTCACATTCTTCCTCAACCAAGCCCATTTCCATGCTATTGGTTTCCTTAGTAGGGTGTTCATTCAGAGTCTCTCCTCATTCATATCATCCATATCATCCATATCATATCATCCACCCCTGTAGTCAAGCTGTAGTCCTTCCTCTGTGTTTTTACTCCCACCCTTTGTCCTCTGCTTGTGGGTAGTGCTTTTTTCTCCTTGGTCCTTACAGGTTGTTCAGGGACATTGTATTGACATTAATTGAGAAGTCTATTATGTTCCATTGTACCACAGTATATCAGTCTCTGTGTACAATGTTCTCCTGGCTCTGCTCCTTTTGCTCTGCATCACTTCCTGGAGGTCGTTCCAGTCTCCATGGAATTCCTCCACTTTATTATTCCTTTTAGCACAATAGTATTCCATCACCAACATATACCATAGTTTGTTCAGCCATTCCCCAATTGAAGGGCATCCCCTCATTTTCCAATTTTTTGCCACCACAGAGCGCAGCTATGAATATTCTTGTACAAGTCTTTTTACTTATTGTTTCTTTGGGGTACAAACCCAGCAGTTCTATGGCTGGATCAAAGGGCAGACAGTCTTTTATCACCCTTTGGGCATAGTTCCAAATTGCCCTCCAGAATGGTTGGATCAGTTCACAACTCCACCAGCAATGAATTAATGTCCCTACTTTGCCACATCCCCTCCAAAATTCATTACTTTCCATAGCTGTCATGTTAGCTAGTCTGCTGGGTGTGAGGTGATACCTCAGAGGTGTTTTGATCTGCATCTCTGATTATAAGAGATTTAGAACACTTCTTGTGCTTATTAATGGTATTGATTTCTTTGGCTGAAAACTGCCTATTCATGTCCCTTGCCCATTTTTCAATTGGAGAATGGCTTGCTTTTTTGCACAATTGCTTTAGCTCTTTATAAATTTGAGTAATTAGACTTTTGTCAAAGGTTTTTGTTATGAAGATTGGTTCCCAGTTTCTTGCTTCCCTTCTAATTTTAGTTACATTGGTTTTGTTTGTACAAAACTTTTTTAATTTGATGTAATCAACATTATTTATTTTACATTTTGTGACTCTTTCTATGTCTTGCTTGGTTTTAAAGTCTTTCCCTTCCCAAAGGTCTGACATGTTTCTGTGTTCACCTAATTTACTTATAGTTTCCTTCTTTATGTTCAAGTCATTCACCTATTCTGAGTTTATCTTGGTGTAGGGTGTGAGGTGTTGATCCAAACCGAATCTCTCCCACACTGTCTTCCAGTTTTCCCAGCAGTTTTTGTCAAATAGTGGATTTTTGTCCTAGAAGCTGGGCTCTTTGGGTTTGTCATATACCGTCTTACTGCAGTCACTTACCAAGTCTATTCCACTGATCTTCCTTTCTGTTTCTTAGCCAGTACCAAATTGTTTCGATGACTGCTGCTTTGTAATATAGTCTGAGATCTGGGACTGCAAGACCCCCTTCCTTTGTATTTTTTTTTCATTATTTCCCTTGATCCTTTGTTCTTCCAAATGAACTTTGTTATGGTTTTTTCTAATTCAGTAAAAAATAATTTTTGGATGTTCAATGGGTATGGCACTAAATATATCTATTCTGTTTGGGTAGGATGTTCATTTTTATTATATTGACTCATCCTACCCATGAGCAATTAATATTTTTCCAATTGCTCAAGTCTAGTTTTAATTGTGTGGAAAGTGTTTTGTAGTTGTGTTCATATAGTTCCTGGGTTTGTCTCGGGAGATAGATTCCTACGTATTTTATTTTGTCTAAGGTGATTTTGAATGGGAATTCTTTTTCTAATTCTTGCTGCTGAGATGTGTTGGAGATATATAGGAATGCTGATGACTTATGTGGGTTTATTTTGTATCCTGCAACTTTGCTCTTTGACTTATATTTTTTAAAATGAATGGCATCAATTCTTGCTAGCTGGTCTTTTGAGACATTCTCAAATTCTTTCCTTGGGACTAGACTACTACCAATTTTTCTTCCTCTATAGCGTCTTTGTATATAATTGTTTGGGCAGCTACGTGGACCAGTCATTGAATTGCTTAGCGAGTCAGACTCGCTCATCTATGTGAGTTCATATCTGGCCTCAAACACAAGCTGTATTACCCTGGGCAAGTCATTTAACCCTCTTTGCTTCAGTTTCCTCATCTATAAAATGAGTTGGAGAAAGAAATGGCAAAACACTCCAGTATATTAACCAAGAAAACTCCAAATAGTCATAAAGAATTACAAACAAAAAAGAAAAACAGAGCAACAATAACATATAATCATTTTCTTGTTTCCTCTGTCACACTGTGAGCTTCTGAAGGACAGAGATTGTCTGTCATTTGCCTTTCTCTGCATAACCCTTTGTTTCGCATAGTGCCTGGCACACCATAGTAGATGCTTAATAAATGGGAAAATGCCCACTTAGCAACTGAGTTTGGGTAGTCATTTCATGTGACATTTTTCCGTGAAGTAATTTCCTGGCTGGGAAGATTTTCTTAAATAAGTTTGAATTGTTCTATTTGTGTTTAGTATATTTGTTTTTTAAGTGTTCTTTCCTATTTTCTGGCTAGAGGCAGAGTGTAGCTCATCTGATCAAACAAATACTGGTGGGTGCATGCTTATGGAAATAATAAAGGTCTCTTTCCATTTTCTTGGGGCCAAGGAGTTTTCCTTCATCTGGATGTAGCCAGCTTCCCACCAATGACTCTATGCCTAGAATAGATTAAAAAAAAATTCTCAAACATACAATGTCTCCTATTCTGCTGTCCAATATCCCACCCTTTGCTATTTCCTGCAAACACCCATGTAAGATAAGGCAAGTGAGCATGGCCCATTCATCAATGATGACAGGAACATATCATTGCAGAGATGATCTCATTTTTTAATAATGTCCTTTCTATATGAACGGGTACTTAGATAGTTTTGTCAGTGTTGTGCTATTGCTTTAGCTTCTTTTGCCCTTGGTAATCATGTATCACCACCTACTTTATTCTCTGTTTAAAGTTGCATTTGCTCTAAATCAAGGAGAACTGTCTGCTGTGGGTCTGAAAGCAGCCCAGCTGAAAGAAATCCCTTTGAAACCATTCAGCTTGTCACAAATGATTTTCTAGCCTGCCTTAACACGGTTAGGAATGTGCATCTCTAGCATGTTTGGGACAATAATTCATGTTTTGCTATCTTTTGTAAACATTCTTTGGCTAGGAAGAGGATGTAGCCTGTGATTAAATAATGCAACTCTGTTGCATGGAAGAAATGTAAATCAATAATTAAAACCAAACGAGCTGAATAAAATGAGTAGGGCTGGAAAGAAACTTTGTCAGGAACATTTGAGCCAAAGCTTCCCCAGATGACTTAAACTGTCTTGTAGTTTCTCAGCATTTGTCTGCTGGTTTCCAAAGGATCAATTCTCTTTTCTTTTCCAGTGTGCATCAGCCTGTGAGTGCATAGCCCCAGAAGGCATTGGTGGCAAGGACAGCTCACTTTTCTTGAATGAAGGTATGTGTCACAGTTGGAGACCTGCCTTGGAATGTCACTACACCCCTTCTCCTAATAATATTACTTTGTAGGGATCTTGAATGTATTTTTATTTAGAGAGCAAACACTTTGAGGGCAGTGTCTATTTTGCTTTCTGGTTTTGTAGCTCTAATATCTGACAGAATCTCTGTTACCTAGTGTGCTTAATAAAGAGTATTAATAATAATAATAAACAGAAAGACATAATTGCTTTTTAGGTACCCAATGAATTTAATTGAATTACACGTAGACTCCTAGAATATATGTAACCACTTAGATTTGTGGTTTCAAAACATTTGAAAACCAAATTTCTTGATACCATTTATTTTTTTCTATAGGTAACATTATATAACATATAATTTTTTCCTTTTTCCTTAATCACCTTAGGAATGAAACTAATAGTAATATTGGTAGATCAAACTGTATACATAGTTTTATAATTCCTTGAGCAAAATTCCACATTGGTCTCCAAAATGGCTAGATTGGTTCATAGCTCTACCAAAAATGTATATGTCTTTTTCCCCCCAACATCCCCTCCAACATTTGTCATTTTGCCCTTTTATCATTTTAGCCAGTCTGATAACTATGAAGTGACATCTCAGATTTGTTTTGATTTGCTTTTTATTTGAAAACCACCTTTAAAAAATTACAGCCTATTTTAAAATTAATTTAAATGTAGTGTTGGTACCCTTGGAAATAGTATATAGTTCCAAAACAGTAAAGAATATTCAAAACTAAATTTGAAAGATACTTCCCTTCCCCTTTACAATTTTTTTTAAACAGGGAGCTATTAAACAGATGAACAGTTCATGTTTTAATGTATTTACACTATATTAATTTTTAAGTGACATTTGGGAAAATAAATGTTAGATAATGAATTGAATAAAATGTGTTTAAATGTATACTATCAAATGTTAGCCATAATTATCCTAGTATGTTCAGTTTATTTTTGTGAAACAAATGAAGACATATTTCCCCAAATAAGTGAAGATCTGGATTTGAACAAATCTATGATCTCATATATGTAGGCACTCCCTCCAATGGCACAGAATGCCACCCACTGATGATTACATGGAGGAGTTTGTTGAGTTGTTTTAGAATTTCCCATTTCTTTGTTTTCATCAACAGATTTCATTCAGTGTTTGCAGCGTTTTCAGCCTCCTTGTTCTAGCCTTCTTTTCTGAATCTCCTATTCCATTACCTATCTGTCCTCAAACCCATTTGGAGCATCTTACTTTTAGAGAGACCCATCCTCTCTTCTCACCTCCTCTCTTCTCACCTCCTCTCTTAGCTTCTGTTGCTTGACATGGCTCAAATGAGATCAGAGCTGGCCTACTATTTTTTGTGCTGACATGGTGGAACACCATGCATTAGCATCTGCCCTGCCATTATTTCCTAAGGTCCTCTAGGCTTCACTGTTTGCTTTGCTTCTCAGACCAGAATCCTCCTAGCACGCTTATCTAAGTGAACACTGAATCACATAGCTGAGGGACCTCTAGGCCTTCTATCCTCTCCACCACTGAAGCTTTAAGCCTTTGTATCTGCCTAGTAACTTGGGCAGGTGTTGCCTACCTGAATTAGACCTCCTTGAGAGCAAGAAAAACCTTTTTTTTTCTATTTGACCATGACCTCTATCACAGTAACTGGGACATAAAAAAAACTTTAATAAATATTTTTCATTCATTCATGGTGGTATTTTTTTGCATATGAGATAACTGGTGAAATATTCCATGAATTGTATCTTCCTACTGTCTTTGGTGATTCATTCATTAAGCATTTCTTAAATACCTACTATAATAATAATACCTATATAAATATACCATATAATATCTATCATAAAAATAATAGCTACCATTTTACATAATGTTTTAAATTTTGCAAAGCCTTTATACATTTCACTTCATTTGGTCCTCAGAACAATCTGGGAAGAAACTGCTATTACTATATTTGTTTTTTAAATTAAAAAATTGAGACTAAGAGATCTGGAGGCTTGACCTGGGTAACCTATTTAGTGTCTATTCCAAGACCAACCTCTTACCATTTACACTCCCTGCTATATATTTGCCTCTCTAAGGAGACAATCCAAGTTAGACTATAGTTGCAACCTTCTTATGCTTTTCACTTTTTTTTATAGGGAGAATGTCAATATTGATGTAGCCCAGTTCTTCCAGTACTATGTCAACTGGTTATTGAATAGCTTTCATTTTGGGGGGATCAATATTTATTGACATTCTAAAAACTTGGTACCCTCATCCCATTTGCCATCCTGCCACAGTCATTGTTGGAGTGGGTGGTGGTCTCATTTTCCTTTGTTTTATAGGAAGCTATAACAAAGTCATCTTTCTGCTTACAAGTTTCTCCTCCATGCACCAGTAGGCTTGTTCTAGGAAAACAGCCACTGCCCATTTCCAGGTCTATAGTCAAAATCTTTTTAGCTAGTTGGACATGCCAAAGCTTGTGCTGTAGGCACTTCTTTGTCGCCATGAGGCATTTCGTGAGACTTTAGTGGAGTTATAAATGGAAGAACTATTTATAAAGGATACTCATTTTGGAGTATATTAAAGTCCAGAAAAAAGATTCTTTCATATAAGAGCTCTTCACCTTTGTTGTGTCATCCTTTCTCTTGATAGTCTGATAAAATCTACAGATCTCTTCTCAGAATATGTTTAGATGCATAAAATAAAATACAGAGGATGACAAAGAAAGAAATAAAGGTATATTTTCCCCTTCTAATTTCATGGAACTCTAGAAATCTACTTATAGATCCCTTTCCATGAATAGGAATTTGTCCTGAGCTAAGAACCCTTGTTTTATATGTGGAAATATAATACATAAATGTAAAGTGGCAGAGGAAAAAAAAAACTCTAAAAAGTGAATTCATCCTGAAGTGTCTATGTTTTGATTTTCTGAAACCTATGCTAATTCTCCTATATTTCTAGGATGTGAAGTAGTCATCTATTCAAAAAGGTACCTAACCTATCCCTAAAAGAGAACAAAGTAGGCCCTGTCATAACTGAGGGAAAACATAGCCCTTCCCTCTTGAATAGCATAGAACATCCTTTTCAGCAGATATGCCTGATAGAAGAAGCCTTTTGAGACCCTGGTTTTGCCTTCAACAGTCTCCAAGTCCCTTTTTTTCCATTTAGAATACATGACTTAAGTGTACATATAGAAGTTAACACTCTTTTCTGAAGTGGTCTAATTAGTAAGGACCTGGTCTAAAAGCCCTCTATTCTCCTCTGGTTTGACCTCTTACTAGCTACACATCGTTGAGGAAGTCATTCTAACACTCATCTATCCAATCAAAGACTATGGGATCTGCTCTGCATCCCTCATAGAATTGTGAGATGAAAATGAGATAATCCTTTGTGAATCCCACATGAAATATCATTGTTACATTATTTATTATAATGCAAAATGTAATTTAAAGTCTATAATAAAGCCCCCCCTCCCCTTCTTTTTATTTTCAACAAGAAACATAGAAGTGATCCTTGATTCTCAAAGGCTCACAATCTATAGCAGATCTCTCACTGTGCTGTAAAAATTTTAGGTGCCATTTTAGGGACCAAACTGTGTGACTGATGTCTGAAAACTAGCCTAGTTAAGTTTGAAGAGATTCATCAATGGTTTGACTCGTTTGGGTTGTGGGGCATGGAGATTTTTTGGTCTACCACAATTCTCAAAGACTTTCTAATGTTAGAGTCAGACTGAGATTTGCTGTAGCAGAGGAATGTCCACACAGATAAAACCAATGATCCTTGAAGTATTGAAGAATAGAGCCAAAAGACTATTGAACTACAGACTATAGAATTTCATAGTATCCTTATGCAGCCTGATTCATCCTGATGACTGATCACCAACCCCATAAAGACAGGGAAAGTCTTGTATGACAAAATGTACCAGTATAGAAACTAGATTCAAAATCTAAGCTATAGTATAGTTTTGTTTTGTTTTTATAGTGTCTCTTTTTGATATAAATATGCATTCTTTGTATACTGACTGCATATGATTTTATCCTGTGTGGGGTTTAGAGAATTTATCATTTTCCCCTCGTGATTTTTTTTTAAGTCAGCAGGCAAAAGGGGTCTATTGACATTCTTCCTTAGTCTGGATATTAATATATTATGTGAAACTCACCAGCCTCAAGAGAGTTATGAAAAACTCCTTGAGTGGGAAAGAATGCCATATCTCTGAGTCTCTCATCATGATTCTATTTATATCTCCAGAGATTTCATTTATACTCCAGCAAACTCGCTTAACTCTTCTAACTGAAGAATCTTAATTTCCTACTGCAGCCTTCACTCTTTCCATTGCCTGTTCCCATTCAAGTAGGGGCATCAGGAAAGGAGAAGTTGATGAGGGGGAGTGGTGCAGGTCAGAAGGAAAAGGGTAAAATTTCCAGGGAGGAAAGACAACAGCATCAACTTAGCTTTTGTGAAAGGTGATTATTCACAGTCGACCTTTATTTGATCAGAAATAGGCATTCTGCCATTTTAGAGAATTTGTTGAGAGAATAGCTATTCACCTTTCTTGTTTGTTTCATAAAGACTTTCAGCAACTCAAAAACAATTTTGAATCCATAGTGGCAGTGAAAAACATTCATTGGGACTAGAGGAAATATATACAGAAAATAATTTTTTAGCTAATATGGTTGAGAAAGGTTGTGCTGTTTACCCAATATTCTGGATGAATAAGACAGTAGAGGGAATCATAGCTGTTCAACATTATAGACCAGAGAGCTATTTTGATCTGAATTTCTCTCTCCGATGATTCAGGGGTCATTTTAAAGTACATTATGGTTTTTATGAAAATCAGTTATCATATAGTCAATAAGAATGTTCTGGTGGTTAAATGAAATGTCAGTTTAAAAAAATGTGTTATTTTGCTTTTGATGCTTATAATGAAGCAGGATATTTTTAATGAATTAAAAACTATGTCCTGAATGTTCAAAAAGAGTTATTATCAATGTAGCACATCAATTATGGAATTAATTTAGAAATGCTTTTAATTACATTTAACCCTTGTGAATCTTTGGTTCTTATTTGTCAAATTAAAATACTATATAAATGTGACACCAGTGAGACATGGACTTTCATCAAACGTTATAATTTAAGGATTAGGCTCCCTTACTAATAAAATAAGAGACAGCTTTTTGTCTTACTTTCTGAAGAGAAAGCAGAACAATTAACCTTAAAATAGAAATACAATTGGCCTAACTCAAGAGAATGTACTATGTGATCTTTCATTGATCAGTCACCATTTTTGGATGTAGATGCCTGCTATTGACAATGACAGATATCCATTAAACTTCTTATCTTACTCTCTCATCTTTAAATAAAATATAAGCAGCAAGAGGACAGTGTAATATGAATTTGAATAGCATTGGATTAAGAGTAAGGGGGCTTGCCTTCTAGCTTCATTTCTTCCAGCATTTAATTATAGAACCTTAAGTCACTTCATCCTGATGAGTTTTAACACCTCTAAAATTATGTTAATTTTGTCACATAGTTAAATTTTTGTTATTTTTCTTCCCTCTTGTCTTCAAATTATTGTTGTCCATTTGTTTTTAGAATTATGCATATGATTTACTCAATATTACATTTAGTCATATTATGCATTTCTTGTGTGTTACCATTTGTGTGTTGTATTTTCTTGCCCCTGGGTTAGAGACAGGGGATGAAGTAATATCTAGTGGGTAAATATTCAGATGAAGGTAGGTGTAATTAATTATAATGTAATACAAATTACAATAATTTTTCATTACTCAAAGCATTCTAGAAATGAAATGAAGAGTCCCGAGATTGACTAGCTTCTCCATTGAGAGAAGTGTTAAATCTATATGATTAGTTGTTGAGGATGTTGCAAAGTGGATTCCTGATTGAATATAGGTTGGACTAAATAATTTCCAATGTCCTTTCTAGCTCTTAGATTATTTGACCTTTGCTCACAAAGAGCCAGCACATCACTGATTATCTTCAGTCACAGAGTGGAAGGATTGCTGTTACCTTCCACAAGGTAATCTGTTATGTTGCAATGCCTAAAAGATGTTTCATTTGCTTTCAGATATATTAAGTACCTCCTCTCAGCTAGTCACTGAAAGTCTGAAGATGAATAAGACACACACTGCCTTCAAGGGGTAGTAATAGGGGAGCTAGGAAATGCCCCCCCCCAAAAAAAACATAAAATAAAAAGAAAAATGGAGGCAAAATATGATTACAGATTTGAGTCAGGAGATGTTTCTTCCAGTAGGGACATCAGACACTGTTTTTGGAAGTATGTTGATGCAATGGAATCACTTCTGTTTTGAAAGATTGGTTATTTCAGTTTATTCTCTGCATCAAAGTTTTGGTAATTTGGAAATCACTACCTTTTTTGAGTTGCCTCAAGACATCTCATAAACCTTATATTTTCAATCTGTACCTCTGATTTTTTTTTCTTCAAATCATACCTTCTTTCTTAGAATCAATATTGTGTGTGTGTGTTTTTTTTTCCCCAAGGCTAAGTGATGGAGAATAAGTGACTTGCCCAGGGTCACACAGCTAGAGAATTTCTGAGGTCAGATGTGAACCCAGATTCAGAAATTGTGAGTTTCACTAAGTCTTAGAGAATAGCCTTGAGCACTAAGAGATGAAGTGATTTGCCTCAGTAGCACCAGTACATATTATAGACAAAAGTGTTCCTGACTCCAAGGGCAGCCAGATATCCACTGATCCATCGTGCCTCATAAGTATTTAAAATTAGGAAGCAGCTGATTAAATAGCACTGACAATTCCTCTTTGATACAGCCAAAGAAAGAACTGACAGAGTCTGAATACAGATAGAAGCATGTCATTCTTTAATTCCTCCATGTATTTTTATCTCATATTTGTGATTTGTGTTTTTTTCACAACATGATGAACATGGAATTATGTATTGTATGATAATACATGAACAACCTAGCTCATATTATCTGCAACATGTAATCTGCGATTCTGCCCACATCCAAACTTGGTTTAAGAGTTTTTCATCTTCTTATCATGCCATCCTGAAGCACTCTAACTATCTAACAGCACATGCCCCATTGTTTTTCCTCTTTGCTCCAAGGAATATTAACAGTGTGTCCTAGTTTCACTTTTCTACTTGAAAGGAATAGTGACCAGGCTGAGGCTATTGTTTCATTGGTATGAGGAAACTTTTTTAAACAAATGCAGGTCAGTTCTTTCTCTACAGCTTTGATTATTAGAGGCTTGCCTGGAGCCTAGTGGGTATAATGACTTTCCTAGGTTTTCTAGATTCCTGTATAATAGGGTTATTTCCTAGAGTGTTTTTTAGTTAACCTCAGAATCAACACTTGAACCCAGGTCTTCCTGACTTTGAGGTTAGCACCATTTCTGATTCTCTTGTATTTATGAGACTATAAATATCTCCTCCAGTTTTGTTCTCATAGGATTCTAGGATTAAGAGCTGAGAAATATCTTAGTCTTTTCCATTTTATCCATCCCCTTTCTCTTGTAGGTGAGGAAGCTTTCACCAAGAGAATAGTTACTATTCAGTCTTCTGTATAGATTAATGTCTTTGCTATAAGTTCCACCTCACTTTCCTAATGGCAAGGGGACATAACCCTTTCCCTTTTATATTCCCTTCCTTCTTCAAATTTTAGCTGGATCTCTTCTAGTTTTTCTTTGTTTACCAATATTGAAATCTTGAAAGATTCCTTAGGATGGACAGCAGATAATGGGGGAGAAATAACCAGAGTTGGCCTCTCATTAGGAAACTTCCTTCTTCAGCCTTAGTGACAATGTCCTAGTTGCTCTCATTGTGTCCTATTTTAGGAACTAATAACGCTGCTTCTTGCAGGATGGAGAGGGAAGGTGGAATTTTTGCTTTCTCTTCCTACAGTAGCTTTCTTAGTTTTCTCATCTGCTGCTCCTCATATTTTTGGAGATCATGCCTGAATCCTAAACAATTTTGTCTATCTTGGCCATGTTAAATTATCTGGGTGAGTCCAGCTTGTTGCTGTTTTGTGATTTATGGTTTAAACTAAGTTGGTCAAAGTTTCTTGGAAGCTACAGTCTTTAGTCAGTCAAGAAACTTTTATTAAGCACTTACTATGAGCTAGGCAAATGTGCCTAGTTCTAGGGATGCAAAGAAAGGCTAAAACATGTTCCCTGCCTCAATGAGTACACATCTTTTTAATATTCTGGAATAGACAAAGAGGGAGGATCATAGTTGTTTATTTCCTAGTATAGCACTTTAAAGCACTTATCCTAATCATTTATATTATGTCAGGTGTCTCAAGTTCATCTAAGAATATTTCATGCTTACATAAAAGTATATCTTTGGTTGATTGAGATTTGTTCTCAGCTTTGTAATGTATTAGTGCATCATATCACTTACTCTAAGTGGAGTGGAGTGACTTTATTGATAGACTTAATCCACATCTTCCTTTCATGGAGAAGATGGCAACACATCCCCACTTCTTTATCAAGAACCCTTTGAACCTGCTTTCCAATTGAGGTACACTTCACATGCTCAAGAGCTGCACCTCTCTCACCTTTTCTTGGGTAGATTTGAGAACATTTCCATGTGAGTTAAGGCCTTTTGAGCTGCATTGTATCAAGACATTTCATGGCACACATCATTTACCTCCTAAAACAAACTTTGTTGAATTTTAAAACATATTACATTGTAATCTCCTTGAGGACAGGGACTATCTTTTGCCTCTTTTTATATCCCCAGCACTTAGCCTAATGTCTAGTATATATTAGAAACATAATAATGTTTATTGATTGATTGAAAACTTAAACATTTGCCTTAAAAATCTGCATTTTTTAAACATAGTTATTAAGTAGGCATTTATTGATATATTTTAGAGGCAAGGTTTTCTTGGAAGAGATAGAAAGGAATAAGAAAGAATGTAGATTACATAAAAACAAAAGGTATTAATAAAAAGTGGATATATTAAACTTTCCCTGGGGAATTCTAGGACTTTCTAGTGTGGGCAGGAGCCTTTATTGGCTGCTGCTGAAATATAGTTGAATATAGTGCTATGGATTCCAAGACCTTGCATGGAAGGCAGGTCTACATAGTATAGATTTAATACATGAAGGGTTGGGAGATGGACTACTTGATCAAATAGATTTCATTTTTTTAAATTATTTTTTATTGTCATGCAAAACACATTTCTATATTGGTCACTGTTGTAAGAACACATAGAGATGCCATTCTTTAAATTTTTAAAAAAATTTTAATAACAGATTTCCACATAAGTTTTCCAGAGTTATATGATTGATATTGTCTTCCTCCTTTCCTCCCCCCTCCCAGAACTAACAAGCAATTCAATCTTCTTTAGACATGTATTATCACACAAAACATATTTCCATATTATTCATTTTTGTAAGTGGATAATCTTATAAAATCAAAACTCCAAAACATATACCTAAATAAACAAGGGACAAATCCTGTTTTCATCTGCATTTTTACTGCAACAGTTCTTTCTCTAGAGGTGGCTAGCATTCCTTTTTCATAAGTCCTCAGAATTGTCCTGGATCATTGTATTGCTGTTAATAGTAAAGTTTACCACATTTGATCATCCCATAATATTTCAGTTACTATGTATAATGTTCTCCTCTTTCTGCTTATTTCACTCTGCATCAGTTCACATAGGTCTTTCCAGCTCTTTCTGAAATCCTCCAGTTCATCATTCCTTAGAGCACAATAGTATTACATCACCATCATCTACCATAATTTGTTCAGCCATTCCCCAATTGAGGGACATTCTGTTAATTTCCAATTCTTTGCCACCACAAAAAAGAGCAGCTACAAATATTTTTGCACAGACAGGTCCTTTCTCATTTTTTAAAAATTTCTTTGGAATACAGACCCAATAGAGTTATTATTGGACTGAAACATATGTATTCTTTTATAGTCCTTTGGGCATAATTCCAAATTGCCTTCCAGGATGGTTGGATCAATTCACAACTCCACTAAGCAAAGCATTAGTGTCCCAATTTTGCTACATTCCTTCCAACATTCGTCATTTTCCTTTACTGTCATTCTTGAAGTCTGTTTTTCAGACCTCATCTTCTGTATCTATAATGTTTGTGCCAAATAGCAAAGTAAACCAGAGCTGAGAGTTCTGACACCTTGATGTTTTCCTTAGCAATTTGGACATATTCTTGTGTTAAAGAATGTTTAGTCATAGCTCTAAAATCAAAATGATCTTATAGTACCTTGATACTCTCAGAAAGTCTGTGTCTTGTGGTAGATCACATAGGTAGTATTTGAATCCAGGTCCTCTGATTCCAGAGCAAGTGTTGTTTCCACTGATGGAATGGGGAATCTCAAAAAACATGGAGGTCATTTAGTTCAACAAATAAGGGAATGGTGGTTCAGAGAAAGAATATAGGTATCAAAAAGCCAAAAGCCACACAGGTAGCCAGGAATCAAACATTTGTACTCTGGCAGTGGAACAAGAAACTTTGCTTTTCTATCCATGCTGTTTTTCCTTGAGGCATATCTTTCAAATATACATTGCTTTAATTTTTGATCCTGCTTCCTTAAAGTTTTTCTATATTCTTCAAACTATGTTTCTAATGAGGCCAGAGGCCATGGAGGAAAGGTAAGAGCTGTATAGAGGGTAGAGCTGTATAGAGGGATAGGTAGTGGCAATTTGGTCCAATTCCTAAGGCTGTGCAGCTGTTGTGGCTTTTGCCCAGGTCTTAGCTTAGCCAGTCCTGTGTAAATAAAACACCTGGTAGTTTATACTATCAAGGGATTAGCCTGGATAATGTTGTCAGAAATTTTACCTTCAAATCACCTCTTTCAGCTTTTGGCCCAGTGACTAAATTTTTAGTATTCCAATATTATGTGTTTTTAAACATCAGTTATTAAAGTAGTTTTAGTCAGATATTATGGTTCATGAGTGCCTGTTGTCTTTTCTTTAAGACAAAAACAAAGAAAAATAGACCTTTGTACCAAGCCAACTAGGCTTAGCCTCTAATACACACTGCTTAGCACATTGCCTAGCACAGAATTGATGCTTCAAAATATTTATCAGATGATTGATCAATTATCCGGATCCTTCAAGTTTTCATGGAGAATGAGTGGGATTGATTCTTCTTTTCCCCTTGGTTTTGTTAAGTTCATTTAAAAGATGACTCCAGTTAAGTCTAAAAGCATTCATGCCAAACAGAATTAGTTTTTCCCATGACTTCTTAATGTTTCTTCTTTTAAAATGAATTGGATTGATATGTTTTGCCTAAATATATAACCCTTGTGCTCTCCCTTTCCCTTTCCAGATAATCATTCCATGTAACATTCTACATAGCGAAGAGTTTTTAAAAATTCATTCTTACTGATCCAATTTTCTAACTAGTGGTTCTTTGATAACCACCTAAACCCACCAAGTTTCCAGCTAGAAGATTTGGATTTGGATCCTGTAGTGCTACTTAACCTGTCTAAATATAGTAAATATAGACTGTGTTCCAGATACTACTATGCTAGGCACTGATCACAAAAAGACAAAAAAAAAATTGTATTCCTTGGCCTCAAGGAACTTAAATCCACCTAGAATTTAAGGACTTTGCTAAGTAACTAGATAGTATAGAACTTGTTCAGTTACTCTTTCTAGATTTCCATTAGAATGTTTTTATCTTTTCTTTCCCACTTTTTTCTTAAATGATTACATTAAATGTGATCTTCATTTGCTTTAGCATTTTAAAAAATTATTTCTGATATTGTCCTAACATGTTATTTTTGCATTTTTCTTACTTAAGCTGAGTAACATAATCATTCCATTCATTTACCACAATATACTTAATTATTCCCATATCATTGAGCATTTAACCTGCTTCCATTTTTGCTGGCTAGTTTTTTTCCCCCAATTGCAGGTAATGGACAGCATTCATTTTCTGCTTTTTTTTGTGGTACCTTCTGAATCATCAATATAAAACACAGTCAAAACCATTGGTAGTCCCCAAAAAGATCTTTTTTGCATAGAAGATGAAGGAGAAAAAAAGGAAGAGTGGAGTGAACAAATTCCCGTATTTCTTCCGCTGAGTTTCTTGCATAGTCCTTTGTTATCTGTCTTTGGGAATGATAGATATTCACTATTGTTTCTTTCATATGGTCATCTCAAAATAGTAGTTATCTATTCAGTGTCAGAGTAACCGCTTTGGAAATTAAATAACTATTTTAAAGGGTCAAATTATAGAACAAGAAAGAACAAATTTTAGTCCTGTTCAGATTCAGACTGTGAGTTCACAGAAAAATCTTCCATTTACCTTTCAGTCTTAAGTTCCTCTTAGATGTCATTTCACTAGAAGAATCTCTCAAAATCTTTGTCTCTCTTTGTCTCTTAAGTGGCCATGGGAGGAGCATTTAGAATCTCATGGGAGGAAGTTAGAATTGATTTTTGAAAGAAATTATTTCAGGAAAGGGAGCTCAAAATACAGAGGGATTTTTTTTTCAAAATTCTTGTCAGTATTTTAAAGTGCAGTTAAAACTGAGACTTCAGTGGTCAACAAAACTTTTTCTACAGAGAAAATCTTGGCACCGTCAGTGACCAACTGCTTGAATTGCTTGAGTCATTTATAGAATCTATCCATTACTTACTTCTTGGACTTTTTACTCAGTCAGTTGGTCAATAAACATTTTTAAGCTTCTACTATATTCCAGACACTGTGCTAAGTGCTATAGATACAAAAAGAGGAAAGAGACAGTCTGCTCAAATCAGAAATGCCCAGCCATAATGCAAGTACATAATTATACAAATGTTGCAGTTGCTAGTAAGAAACATTTAAATATGTCAGCAATAGCTTTCCACCATGTGGCCTGTCATTAGAAGCTTAACATATGCTATCCATTTCTTTAGTGGATATTAAGGTCTCCTTGTACAGATTGAGGCAGTATGAAAGAAAATGGATAAGAGTGCTGGGATTGGAGTCTGGAGATGCTGGGTTACAGCTCCAGAATTCCTGATATTTCTAGGTTTATGTAATCTGAGCAAGTTTTATTATGCCCACGTGCTTCGCACAATTGTTTAGGATTCATTTAGGTGATAGATGGGTTGTAATCCATATTGGGAAAATCTCAGATCTATCACATTCTTGTATTCCTTGGAAAAATGACACAAAAGTGGTGTAGAAATAGCTATTTGAAAACTGAGTCAGATTCAAAAAAAGATTTTGATGAGAAAAGTGGTATCAGACTCACTATATATGTAGTATAAACTACATATTAAAAGATCCACTGTGGGCCACATGTTGACTTAATTTTCAAATGTAAAGTTTCATCTTTATTTTTGATTATTTTGTTAAATATTTCTCAATTTGACTTTGATCTGGTTGCCTGAGAATGCTATGGCGCTGCATAGTTGACACATCTGGGCTAGAATATAGAGTCTACTTGAATAAGACTTAAATATAGTCTTATGCTTGGGTTCACAAGATAAATTTCACAAATGTGAATGGGACAGACTTATTTCTGAAGTGTATCTGAATAACACATTTGGGTTTTAGTAGAAAAATGTGAGTCTACACTATAATATTGCAGTCAGTCTTAAGTCAGTTGTTTTGAGGAATAAGGTAATCATTCTGTAAAGGATAATTTTAATGTTGTGACTTAAAATCTAAATTAATTGGTCACCATGGGATATTCCAAATTAAATACCCAAGTCAGTTGGAAATTATGGTGATTTTAATTAATATAGACAGAAGAAATTAAGGCAAAGAGAGGGAGAGAAAAGAGTTAATTTAATCTGCTCCAGCTCAGGCTGAGCCAGGCAGGAGTTAAAGGCCTTGACCAAAGGGGCGTCCCTGAGCCTAAGGGAAAAGGAAGTCAGTCTTATCACTCACCATGAGACTGTCTCAAGGAAGCTGTCTGAGTGAGCTCCTCCAGGGTGAGTTCCAGGATCCAACTGACGCCCAGGATGCTCACAGGAAGTGATCAGCCAGATCCACCTCTCTGGGGAAAGAGAGAAAGTGACATGCCCTATATATACGGTTTTATGTCACTTTCCTGTGTCTTATCTGTACCAATAGTAGCTTAGCTTGATTTAGGACAGCCTAGGGGTCTGTCAACTGTTTCTGCACATGTCTCTCAAAGGCCATCCTCCTAGATACTTAATCCTTAAGTATGGGTACAGACATTTGTGACCTTGTTAGACTAAGTAGGGTGGAACAATGTAAAGTTCCCAAGACATTCCTGATCAAGTATCTCTATTGTTACAATCAGGAAATAGCTAAATCAAATCTTCTATAGTACGGTTTGAGTAGGGTGGAGTAGTTTTAAAATTCACAATTCTGCTGTACAGTTTTTTAGGCTGGTAACCTCTGGGGATATTATGTTCAATTTGGGGGTATCATTTTATTCAGAGCATTGAAAATTTGGATAGCATCTATAGGAGAATATAGTATCATAGAGATTCTCATGTTCATATCAGAGAAGGATAGGTTATTGGAACAGAAGGGGCTGAAGTGCCACCATATGGAACAGGCTAGATTTGCTCCCTTTTGCCACCCAGGACAGGACTAGGAATGCTATGTGGCAGTTTATTTCAGAAAAGAAGAGTCAGGCCTGATATGAAGAAAAATTTCCTAAAAATGTTACCTATCCCAAAGTGGAATAAGCTGCTCTGGATGCTGATATATTCCACTTCATTGTATACCTTTGAGTAAAATATCAATGACAGAATATAATTCTTTTTTTTTCAGGTATTTATTAGACTAAGATAGTCACTGAAATCACTTACAAATCTGGAATTCTGTGATTCTATTAGCACTAACACAAATGAAAAAAATGGTACTAGATTGATTTCTTCGATTTCTCCTCTTCCTCCTTTCTAAATTCTTCTTTCTCCTCATCCTCCTTTTCATACTTAACTCTGTATTTTGTACCAGTAAATGCTCAGTAAGTGTTGTTGACTGATGATTTGTTCTATAACATGAAGCATATTCTTGAATTTTCTTAACTGACTGAATAGAGAAATTTCAACCCTAATGAATGAAGATGATTCAGGAAATTTCTTAAGCATAAAACATTTCACCATAAGGGCATTTATTTAAATATGTCCTTTTGAATGGGGGCAGGGGATGATTGAATTGTCTAATTATTTGATTTTTTCTGCCAAATGTTTACTTTCTAAACAGTAGAGTTCCCACAGTGTATGTAGATGATGTGCCCTGGGTGGTCAAATGAGACTTTGGGAACTCATTAATCAAACTGCCCATGATTTTCTGCTTAAACTAATTCAACAAAGGACTATATTTAGAACGTACTACATTGCTATGGAATGAAAAAGTCAAAGAAGTCAAGGGTTTTTATTGGAATGATGAGGAAGAAAACCAGACTGTATACTTCATGACAGAATTCAGAAATGAAAAAAAAATAGTGTAAAGTATTTTACAAAAGGATGAGGGAGATCCAGAAATTTTCATTCCATGAAATAAATGAAAAAATGAAATAAATTAATATAGGATGTGGGATATTTGAAACACATAGGCTAGCAGATAGGATGGATATATAGATAACAGAGTTGTTAAATAGTTTGAACTTTCCAATGCTCAGTTGTACTTTTCTAATCTCTTTGAATTCCATTCAGTGCCACCCAGGAAGCATTTCCTATAATACCTACTAAGTGCAGAGTAGACTATTGTATAGATATATAAAGATCATGTGCAAAGCAGTCCCTATTCTTTTTCCTTTCTTTTTTCTTGAAAACTTTACCCTCTTTAGTATCAATTTTAAGGCAAAGAGTGGCAATTGGGATTAAATGGCCTGCCCAGGATCACACATCTAGGAAGTGTCTGAACCTAGGAACTCCTGACTCCAGACCTGGAGCTCTATCCACTGTACTACCCAACGGCCCTAGCAGTCACTCTTCTTAAAAAAAAACCTTGTATTTGACTGGGCTAAAATATTTATAAAAATAAGCATAAAGCATATACAAAGTAATTTCTAAAGGAAGAATGTACATTGGGGCCTAAAACTGAATTAAAACTAATCATTGATACAATATTATCTCTTCTAAATACAAAATTATCTCTTCTAGCAGTATAAAATGAATGGAAACACTGAAATGAATAAAACTGTTAGTGTCTCATTGAACATGAAGAAAAATAAACTTAATAATTCCTATGAAAACAAGAAGGAAAATTGTCATAATTTCCTCAATAAAAAGGTGTTATTTTAAAACAAATAAGCCATGTTATTTCTTGGCTTTTTCCTTCATAAGGTGGCTGAACACTTGATGCCTTGCTAAATCTAGTTCCCAGTTGATAGCCTAAGAAACATCTATAATTCAAAAAATAACTATTTTTTGTCTTTCATCACTGAAGATGACACTATTGTTTTAAAGATATTTCTGATCCACTAGTATTTGAGTCATCTAGGTTATCAAATTTTTCATTCTCATTATATTGGTATTTAGAGCTGCTCTTAGGCATTGGGATAAATTGTACTTCATATATTCTACTGTTGTTCTCAATACCAATATTTCCCTTCTTTCCCCCTTTCTGATATGTGTTCTACCTTGTTACCAAGATAATATTCTGGAGATTTTACCTTACGTTCTTCAGATTTTCAAAGTTGATGAAAGAAAGTGGCAAATATTGAAAGGGCTGTAGGAAACATGTGCATGAATACATTTGGTCAATCAATAAACATTTATCAAGCACCTATTAATGTGCCAGGCACTTGGTTAAGCACAGTGGATACAAAAAGAAGCAACAGATTGCCATTTCACTCAAGGAACTCATAGCATGAAAGAACTATGTACAAATAAATTACATAGAGAAGAAAGAAAAAAAAATAATCGACAGAAGGAAGGTGGTACTACGATGAAGAGGGATTAAAAAAGACTTCCTGTAGATAGTGAGATTTTAAATGGGGCTGGAAGGAAGCCAGGGAAGCAATTGATGGAGATGAGGAAAGAGAACATTCCCTGCAAGAGGGACAGCCCATGAAAATGCATTCTTGGTGGAGCCATGAATTGGTACAGCCCCCCACCCCCGAGAAGCAATTTCTAACTAAAATGGATTAAATTGGGTTAAAGCCTTTAACCCAGTCATTCCTCAATTAGTACTATATTTCAAAGAGAAAACATCCTATATACGCAAAAAAAAAAAATCATAGTAGCTCTTTTTATGGTTCAAAGTACTGGAAACTAAGGTGGGGAGAGGGGGGACCATCAATTGCCAAGAGTAATGGAATACTAATTGGCTTTAAGAAATGACAAAAGGATAGTTTTAGAGAAATCATTAATTCATACAAGTAGCTTCCTATGAATTGCTGCGAGTAAAGTGAACAACCATTTTAGCAATACTGTTAACAATATTATATAAATAAACAACTTTAACCTTAAGGAGTCTGATTAATCAAATGATCAGTATGATCCAAAACACACGTAATGAAGTATGTTGCCCATCACTTGACAGAGAGGTGAAGTACTAAATATGTAAGGGCAGCTAGGTGGTTCAGTGGATAGAGAATCAGGCCTAAGATGGAATGTCCTGGGTTCAAATGTGGCTTCAGACATTTCTTAGCTATGTGATGCTGGGCAAGTCACTTAACCCCTGAATGCCTAGTCTGTACAACTCTTCTACCTTGCAGCTAGTATTGATTCTCAGAAAGAAGGCAAGGGTTAAAAAATATGCAGAATGAAACACATTCTTGCTCACATTCAATGAGGGAATAGGTCTTGCTTGACTATTCGTATTTTCTTTTGAAGTTTTGTTTATCTTTTACTTTTCTATTTCCAGTGGGAGTCTGAAGGGAAAGAAACTAAATTCTTGTTCATTGAAAATAAAAAACCTTAATTTAAAAAAATCTTTTGAAAGTAAACCTGACTCATGCTCAACAATCTTCAGTGGTTCCTTATTCCTTCAAAATAAAATACTAAGTCCACAGCTTGACACTGAGACCTTGAAAATCTGTCTGTAGCCTACCTTTCCATTTTCGCTCATTCAGTCTACATTCTGACCACTCTGACTTATCCTTTTTTAAACTCAGTATTTCCTTTATTGTCATCATATCTTTGCATAAGCTTTCTCATTTGTTTGAAATATTCTCCCTCATTATTTCTTCATTTTAGAATCTATAATTTCATTCAGTTTTCAGTTTATATGCCACCTTTAATGCAAATCCTTGTTTGATTACTTCTAGTTAGTGTTTTATATTCCATCTACCAATAATCATGTATGCCTCTTCATGTTTGCATGAGCCACTCCCTCATTAGAATAATCTCTTAATGTGTAGGAACTTTTCTTTTTTTGTTGTTTTACTATATCCCCAGCTCCTAAGGCATTGATAAATGATTGCTGGATTGTATGGGAATTATATAATGACATTCTCTTTGGATCAATGACAACACAGTTATAGAACCCCAGGAAAACCATGCCTAGAAGTTGATTAGCACGACGGAGGGAATTCTAAGTCATTAGTTTGAAGGCATTTTGCATTCACATGAAAGAAATGATTTTGTCTGATGACACACATCTTTCTCCCAAGAAACTCTTAAGATGATATGATGGGAGTGATTACTGATTAGCATCACATCAATGGAAATTATAAAATGCTTAAGAAGAACATAAGGAAAAATAGCACAAAAATTTGAATATGCTGCCTTAATAAAATAGATTTAGAATCAGAAAATATAGTTTAAGTGGTTTCTTAGAAACTAGTTTTGACAAATATTTTTGTTGTGTGCATTAGGATCAGGAGGTATTGCCATGTTTTCCACATTATTCAAAAGGCCTAACAGGTGCCTCAGCAATTCTGTTTTCAGTTTGCTTATTTGAAGAACTGTAAGTATATAGGTCTAGAAACATAATGATAAGAATGCAGGTATATAAAGTGGTTGACCTGAGTTGGTTGGGTGATGCACAATTGCCAGTGCTAATTTACAGTTAATTTGTCACTCTAAACTGGACTCAGGTAGAATGTGGCAGAAGCAAAACATAAAGCTTGGTCTCTCTCAATTCCAAAGTCAAGTCTCAATGAAAAGGATGACTGAACATCAATCAATATTGAGATCTGAAAGATAATATGTAATGAAAATTTATTCATATTCAGATGTGTGGCACACAATTAAAAAGTAAATGATGATAAAAAAATCAGAGATTTTTATTTCAAAGGAACAGAATGAACAAGTGAATGAATGAAAAATCATTTGTAAAAATTTACAATATACCAAGAATACTGGGAATAACAACAGGAAATCAATCCTAACCCTACACAAGAAACTCATGTTTTAGTGATCTGGGGCAGGAGGAATAGGAGGTTTCAGCTGCCAGTCATGTAGAAAGGTAGGTCCCAGAGTCTTTGGGATGAAGTGATAAAAAAATGGTAATGGCCATGATTATTATCATTTCCACTGACAAAAGCTTATTTGCTTCTGATGTTAAATTATTTGATGGTTCTGAAAAAGTGGTTTGAGTAAGCAACTCTATCCTTTTGTCTTCCTCTTTTACAGTATTAAAAAATCCAGTGTTTAAGTTATATAGATTCCCCACATCTGATAACAAATGGATGAGGATTCGAGAGCAGATGTGTGAGACCACATTGTCTTTTCATATTCCTAAGAATTTGATCTCCCTTCACATAAATGAGGACTTGAGAAGGTAGGAATCATTCATGGTGTTTTTGAAAAGAAAATGAAAACGTTATTATCTTGCCTTCAGAGACTAGGCTTAACATTGCTTTGACTCAAGTCATATATTTTGCTGCCTGTCCTTGGCTTGCACAACACTATGAACTTGTTCGTTGCTCATACATGCCAGTATAGCTGGAAGAAAGATTCATTTATTGCACACTTCCATCAGCATATCTGTAATAGCTTTGCTCCTGAAAAGATTTCAATGTCAGTATAGATTGCGGGTAGGGTGGTGGTCAAACATTGGGGCATTTAGAGGAAATAAAATGTGCTAATGGATTCTTAATTTGTAAAATAAGTTATGTTAATAGGGTTGTTATTATTATTGTGCATCAAAATTAAAATGTTGTTATAATGAGGGAGAGGGATTAGTGATCTAATTGGATGATAAGAAGACTCTCTGAGCCATGACTAATCTATAAGATGTGTTGGTGTGACTTAGCCTCCAGTGACGTTTAAAATGCTGAATGAATAGTGCTGGATTCAAAATACAGAGCTCAACGTCTCTGAGCATCACTGGCCAATAAATAACTACATATTTTCAGTTCTTGTTAATTTAGGATTTCAGTATTTCAAGAAATAGTTAGCATTTTATCAAATTTGATTTCCTTCTACATGTTCCTATTAACTCATGGGGTTCCAAGGTATTCTGTGTTTCCTTCAAGTAATCAGAGAATGCCAGAGGAGGCTACAGTGACAGATCAGGAATATGTCATGTTAGGTCAATGGCATCAGGGTCAGGGTGGATAGTAGGAGAAAGGAAGCAGTGAGATTGAAGTTCAGACAGCTTGCTTCAGTTTTGTAGAATGAATCTAGGTGTCTGGAAGATACTCACAGGCTGAAATAAGCAGGTGGATTGTGAAGAACCCAGCAGACAAAATGAGAGGCAATGGGTCAGTAGAGATCACAGAAACTTAGAATAGAAGCTCAGTGTATGGCAAAAAAGATAATAGTCCAAGCTCAGAAAGCCTGGACAGCAAACAAAAATCCAGCCTTAGAATGACTGTGGAATAATTTAGTATTATAGGTTGAAGTATTGAGAAATAATTAAATGGACAGACAGAAAAAATCTGATCCTGAGCCATCATCTTCTGAATAAGCATTTTCTTATGACCATGTAGGTCCAGTTCCAAAGTGTCAAGAGAACCGAGCTCACAGGTGGAAAAATGAATAGGGTTGTAATTAAGTAGCAAGGTACCCCTGGCAGGAGCAGAAGAATCCAGCTTTTAAGAACACTGTCCTACTGTGGTGAGCCATTGTTTTGTAGTGCAGCAGCTCCCAACTCTAAGGAAAAGAAGCTTACTTTAGAGTTACCACAAAGGATCCCAATATCCATCTACCATTTTGACCTTTATCTGATAAAATTTTGTAATGTGACATAGAATGATAAACCTATATTTCAAATACATGGCAGTACTAGAAAAAATATGGAAATTATAGGGAGTTTGATTTCTTCTAAAAATAAGAAAGAACTCACTCTAAGGACTGTCCAAAAATCGGATCGTGACCTCACTAATATCAGAGTCCATAAATGGCTCTGTGGCTGGTATAGGGTTTTGACGTATAGGGTTTTGAGAAAAGGTAACAACTTTAATTTAATGATTCTGTGAATGATGGCTAAGCATGAGCTCTTTGATAATTTTGCAATAGTTTTTACCTTATGACAGACCCTGCTAGACTAAAGGTATTCCTACTATTTATTCCACCTATATGCAGAGAATAGCAATGAGCCAGGCAACACACACACAGGAGTTTCAGTTAATTGTTAAAATTCCTGACACTGGGTCATGTATTTAAAAAAAAAACAACTAAATTCACACTGAGAGAAAAAGAAAAGCATACTATTTCCAGGTGCAAGAGTGGTATCATTTCTGTTCTATAGTTCCACTTCAAAGAAAATTTGCAACTTTCTTCCAGTCTAATTTGCTGGATTACAGAATTCAGAAAAGGCAGCCAGAAGGCACTGAGGAAAACCATGAAGAAGTAGAACCCATCTGTTCACTTAAATGGTGCCATCTATATCCCTCTGCCATATGCCACATGGATAACTCTTTGCACAGTGGTTAGCGCTAAACCTTAATAGCTGTGACCATGTGAGTAGTACACTTCTCCCAAAGTAGCCAAGTTCAATAGTGCCAATATTACTGCCCCACAGACTCTATGCTCTGGGTCAAATGAATAAATTATTGATTTCCATACTAACGACCTATGTGTCACTTTTTTCCAATGTCCAGGCTAACCATCAAGCATGTCTAGTTTTCTTCTACCTCTTAGATCTTCTAATTTCCTTTAAGCAATATTTCAAATGTTGTTTCCTACATGAAGCTTTTTTCCACACTGTGCTTCCCTTCCCTCTCTTGTGTAAAGATAATTTTAGGGTTGTGACTTAAATCTAAATTAATTGATTGCCAAGGGAAAAAAAAAACCTCAAATAAAATACCCAACTCAGTCTGGAAATTTATGGTAATTTCAATTAATATAGGGGGAAGTATTTAAGAAGAAAGAGGGAAGAGGGTATAGGATTTCTCCCACCTGACCTGTGCCCGGGGGAGTTTAAGATTTCCACTGCTAGGTCTCTGAAGGAGATTAGAGGCTTCTAAGAGGATAAGTTTGGAAACTAAAGGAGAAAAAAACTCAGTCAGAAACTCAACACCAAACCAGACAATAGCTTGTAGCCACGTCAAGATGCCAAAAGGCCTAGTACCCTGCCACCAGCCAAATCTCCACTGATAAAAAGTCCTGGAGAGAGGAAGCTAGCCAAATATATAGACCTTTTGCTCTGGTGTCCCCTCCTCTAAATGCCCATTCTTTAGTTCTCATCTTCTTTAATTAGCTAATCTTTTAAGTTATTTAGCACTTCTTTAAGTTCACCTTTTGTTAATTACTTGACCTTTTTGTGATTAATTTACCCTTTATAGTTAACACCTTCTTGTATTAATATCTAAATACACTTAAAGTTCTACCTTCACTATAAAGGAAGAACTAAGTACCTTCATTATTCAATCAGGAGATTATAGTTCTATCTTCATCATAATGTAAGATCTAAGTAGGGTGGAGTAATTTAAAGTTCACAATTTCCCCCGATGATCATTGGGAGACTAGTATCCCCACTGATCATTTAACATAATCATCTTGTAGTCCTAAAGCACTTCTAACTACAGATGTATACAATATTCTATTTCTAAGAGAAAATTAGAAAAGTTAGGGAGAAATAGAAAGAGTGAAAGAATAACCAATGTTTTGCTAGGTGCTTTGACAAAAAGCCAAATTAGGGGCAGTCCCCTTTGGCATAAAATTGTACATTTACAATAAATGTTCGATCCCCTTTTGTTCAATTGATTGCACCCAAAAGTTCATTCTGGATCTTCTTGATGTAGTGTAGGTTTTCTGGCATCTTTCTGCATTCTCTTAATGTAGGAGTTAGCAAGTTTCTTCCTTGAAGATCTTTTCTTGAACAAAATTTTCAAAATCTTGGATTTTCATTAAAATACAACCCCCCCATTAAGTGGGTGTTAAAAAACATCCAATTCAGCTCAGGATGCAATGTTGTTACAGGGGTGTATGAGTCAATTATCAAAAGAAGAGAAATACAAAACAAAAAACCCAAAAAATATAAAGAAGGGAGAAAAATGGAAGAAAGTTAAATTTTTTATAGAAAGAAAAAAATTCAAAATCAGAATGAAAATACCAAAATCTATGTATATAAAATGTTGAGTAAACAGGAATGAAATTTCTATCCCACAATCCTATAGGACAGAATGCAGAAATATTTCATTTACTCATTTTCAGCCAAGACTACAGGAAGTTGCCATACTATAAGAAGAAAAGGAACAAGAATTTTATTTTTATAGGGAAGTGTCATTCCCTGGTCTGATTTTTTTGTTATTCTCAGGGATATGGAGAGTCAGGATGATATTCAAACTTTGGTTACTTGTTTGAGTACTTCACAAAGAGTGTAGATACAAGGAAGTCCTACAACTTAACATATGTCAAGTGTCCTTTTCTATTGGCTTAGAAGTTCATCAATCTGTGCTCCTTGTATTTATCCTGTTTCCTAGAATCAGACACAAACATTAATCAGTCCCTTAACATTTTATCAATAAATGGCAAGTTCCCACAGTTTAAAGCTTTTTGGTTATGCATTGATATTATAGCAAGTGTGTATCTATCTATCTATCTATCTATCTATCTCTCTATATATATTTATACATACACATAACATATTATTGCAGAAAAATAATATTAATTGTATATGCCTTTAGTACAAGAAATGAGAAAAAAGGGGAAAAATCAAATATTATAATCAAAATAAAAGAAAGGTAAAAATAAGAGGGAAGGAAAAAAGTCAGAAATTCAATGTGTTCTTGAAAAACAGCATCCACTTGTCAATGGATTATTATCTCCAATGCATGTGATAGGGTACAGTCAATGAGTCTCAACAGAAGATTCTCTCTATACATGTGAGCAATGAATCCAAGAGTCCTCTCCAATCTTTATAGACATTGGAGTAGTTAACAATATTTGGAATGGCCCTTCCAAGGAAGGCTGAATTGCTCCAGTAAGCTGGAAATTCTTAATATACACCTTGTCTCCTGGGTTCAGTTCATGAAGTGAAAAGTCTAGTGGTCCACTTGTACTTCAGTTCCAGATTTATGGAGTTCACCCAGTTTGTGCTGTAATTCCTGTATATAGGAAGCAATAGTAGTATCTCCCCCTAATAGTGATGTATATGCATGGGAGAAAGGTTTAGCCTTTATAGGTGGATGTCCAAAAAGCATCTCAAATGGTGAGATGTGTAGGTTTCCTCTAGGCCTTCTTCTAAGATAAAATAGGGCCAGAGGGAGAATTTCAGACCATTTTAAATGTGTCTGAGTGCATAATTTTCCAATCATAGTTTTAAGTTATTTTATTCATTCTTTCAATTTGGCCTGATCTCTGGAGATTATATGGTACATGAAATTAGGGAGTTATCCCCAAGCAAGAACATATCTGATTTAGGACAGAATCAGTAAAATGATTTCCTCTATCTGAATCAATATGTGCTGGCAGGCCAAAGCAAGGAAAAATTTATTTTAAAAGCACCTTAGCAACAAAAGCTTCTGTGGCTTGGGTTGCAGGAAATGCTTCTGGCCATCTGGTCAGTTGATCTACTATGACTAGACAAAATTTTTAATGTCCAGCCTTTGGCATTGTTATGAAATCTATCTTTAGATGTTCAAAAGGTGTGTAAGCCAGAGGACACCCACCAAAACTTTGCCATGAAAGGCATTTTGATTATATACTTGGCAGGTAGAGCAGGCTGTACACACTTTAGAAGCTATAGTAGTTATCCCAGGGGCTATTCATACTTTCTTAACAGAGTCCACGATGCCCTGGGTGCCAAAGTGACCATTTTATGAATAGATTGGCAAATTTCATGGTAGAAACTTCTAGGAAGCAGGAGTATTCCTTCAGATGACACTTTCCCATCTAGCCATCTTATCTGTTAAATATCTCAATTGTTTCTCCATTTTCTCCATGAGATCTTTATTTTCTTCCTCCTTTTCTTTGTTTCCCTTTGAAACATATAGAGCTATTGTCTGCAATTCTTCAAGGTCCATCTCTGGCCATCTCAGGCAATGTGTTCTAAAATAATCCCTAATCACTTTGCAAGAGTTATTGATAAAGTGACTTCTAACTTGTCTTATGCAATTTTCTTTAGGTAGGTCAAAATCCAGGTATCTACCCCCAAACCCAATTATTCTGTCCATGAATCTGGAGGGTGTTTCTTCCTCATTTTGCTTAATCCTTTCAAATTATGTCCACTTATCTGTACTGTCTGCACATTCTCTCATTACTGTAAAGATGGCCTCTCTACAATGGTATTGTTGTAAATGATCCTCAGAGTTGTTATAATCCCATTTGGGATCCTGAGATGGCCAGTGTGCTTCATTGAGCCCCTAGGTTTTGTTGACATGAGCAATTATTTTATTTTTCTCAAGTTGAGTTAAAAAAGCCTGTAGCAAGTTCTCGACATCTTTTTAAGACGAATTATATTGGAAAAAAAATGTCTGTCATCTTTTTTTGTTACCAGAAAGGGATCTTGTTCATATGTGGGAATATTTCATGTAAATTCATTTATTTCTTGGGGACTAAACGGTATATTGTGCCTTAAAGTCACCACATCCCCGTTTTGTCCTGTTTCAGGTATTTCTCTTAGAGGAAACAGGTCTCTAATTGAATTTGGTACCTGTGGGTTAGTTTGACTAAGACAAGTTTCTTTAGAAGGATGAGATTTTCTTGGGATTGCAATTGGTTTTTATGTAGGAGAAGGAACAGGAAAAAATGGGATTTCAGGAGAAGGGTCTTGGGGATTAAGTTCAGCCAAGATTTGCAGACCATTAGAGAACCAGTCTGTTAGCTGAGCTATAGGGAAGGTATTTTCCATCTCCATTTCAGGAAGGGAATTTCCTCATTTAGAGGTTCAGAAACAGGTCTGTAAGGTTCAGACCTGTTTTTAGTGAGGTGGATGTTTGCCAATTGATCCTGTAAGAAACATTTTAAATTATCGAATTGGACTGGCACATTCTCCTGTATCTTAGCCTCATTTTTTAAAATATTTTACAGTGTTTTATTTTGAAAGTTTTTTGTTTTCCTGTGTTTTATCTTCAGATTTTTGCATAATTTTCTGTATTTTATCTTCAGATTTTTTAATAATTTCTTGTATTTTAGCTTCAGAATTTTGCATGTTTTCCTGCATTTCAGCTTCGAATATAGTTTTTTTATGTTAGTATCCCTTAACACAGTACAGAGGAGTAAAAAAATGATATTACCTAATAACATAAAAAATTGGAGGTATCCTGAATTCCTCTATGCCCCTAATTCTTATACCACCATATAAATGTCAAAGAATGTAGTATTCATTTATATATATATATATATATATATATATATATATATATATATATATATATACTAATTATTTTCCTAGTGGGCTTCACAAAACATGTGGGGAGTAGGACAAGGCCAAAACTCTCTCCAGGTCTCCCTTACTCCTAATGAAGAGTAATCTAGGCAGTATTGTCAGTGTAGGTTGCCTAATTTGGTTGTTTGTTCCCTGAGACAGAGAGGATCCATAGTTAAACAGCTTCCCCAGTCCTGCCTATTTTTGGTGTTTAAAAAAATCAAAACAGCTGTGTTCAATTCAAATTGAGGAGAAAAAAGAGAAGTAATATTTTATACTTACCTGCTCTCGAAGCTGTGTTTCAGTCTTTTTAAAAGGCTGACTTGAGTAAGTAATAAAGACAGAAAGGTACGAGATTTTACAGAAATTTGAAGGTTCTGGTCACAACCTTCATGGATTAGCCAGACTAAAGATAATTTTAGGGTTGTGACTTAAAATCTAAATTAATTGGTCACCAAGGGAAAAAAACCTAAATAAAATACCCAAGTCAGTCTGGAAATTTATGGTAATTTTAATTAATATAGAGGGAAGGATTTAAGGAGAAATAGGGAAGACAGTAAAGGATTTCTCCCGCCTTGCCTGGGCCAGGGGGAGTTCAAGATTTTTGTTGCTAGGTCTCTGAAGGAGATTAGAGGCTTCTAAGAGGATAAGTTTGGAAACTAAAGGAGAAAAAACTCAGCCAGAAACTCACCACTGAACCAGACAGTAGCTTGAAAGCCACGTCAAGATGCTTAAAGGCTCAGCATGCTGCCACCAGCCAAATCTCCACTGCCAAAAGTTCCCAGAGAGAGGAAACTAGCCATATATATAGACCTTTTATCCTGGTGTCCCCTCCTCTAAATGCCCATTCTTTATTTCTCAACTTTTTTTATTAGATTATATCTTTGGAATCACTTAGCACTTCTTTGTTAAGTTCACCTTTTGTTAGTTACTTGACCTTTTGGTGATTAATTTACCCTTCATAGTTACTTAACACCTTTTTGTATTAAGATCTAAAAATAGACAACTTAAAGTTCTAGCTTCACTATAAAGTAAGAACTAAGTACCTTCATTGTTAATCAGGAGATTATAATTCTATCTTCACCATAATGTAAGATCTAAGTAGGGTGGAGTAATTTAAAGGTCACACTTGTCGATGTTCTTCCCTTGAAGGTGTTTTATATTATTTTATATATAATTTTCTCTATTCATGTTGTCTAACACCAATTGAAGGTTAGTCAAAGACTATTTTTGGTTCATGTTTTTATTTTTTAATCTCTTTTCCTTTATTAATAAAGGACTTTAAAAAAAAGCTTGTGAAATTGAATTGGCAACACCATCAGTAATACTTTAAAGAAATGAACATTGAAGAATTTGGGTTTACTGGATATGGGATAGAAAGTGGAGACTTGCAGCATATAGCTTCTTGGTACTGAGTCTGGGTCACTGTTCTTTGAGGGATAACTTGTTAGGTACCCAAAATGATTCTCTAGCTCCCATTATTTTTACTCACTTTCCACTATGCCTGAAACTCTTTTTTTCCTCACCTCTGCTTCTTTCCTTCCTTTAAGTTTTGGTTAACATTTCACCTTTTGTAAGAACAATTAATGCTATTTTCTTCAATTGAAGATTTTCTTCAATGTATCCTGCAATATATTCTCCAAAACATCTTATTTGAGAATTTCTTTTTGTGTGTTTATGGGTTTTTTTTTAAATGATGTTTCCTCTCAGTAGAATGTGAGCTCCTTGAGGTCAGGAACTGCTGATATGTTGACATGATAATAGACTAGACTAGATAATAGACCACTTTACCTCTTCCTATCTTAGTCATGCAAGTAAAGCAGTGTGCTCAAATGCAAATTTATTTTATTTTTTTTCCTTTCAAAGAATTTCCTTCTGCCATGTTCTGAAAAAATGCAGGTCAAAGTGAATTGAAGTTTTTATTGTTAAAAGACAAATTATCAGGTGGTACCCTTGAATATTGGTGCTTGAATATTGATTATCATCATACAATCTTTATATCTTCAGCACCTTGCAGGGTGCCTGGCATCCTTTAGGTGCTTCATAAATGTTTGTTGACTTGACTTTTTAATTAAGTACAGAGGGGCTTATGCCTGGTAACTTGTCTGCTAAGTGATATAACTCTTTGGGTATAGCAACCCATGAAACAGAAAAACATGAAAAGTTCTAAGACTGGGGCCTTTTCCTTTGTCTTCTATAGCAACTATGGCAGAACTGCAGATGGGAGCAGACATTGCTAAATGTTTTTAGATGATTACAAACATAAATTTAGTTGTCAGTGTTATAAAGATGAAATCCATATCTAATAACCATTATGTTGATGTACCCCATGAGAAACTGAACCATAGCATGATTGACAGCATTCTTAGGAATGAAATCAGAAAACTGGAAAAGGAGGTAGATTGATCATATAACAAGAGTAGGATATAACTGATGGTCAAGCCTCTAAATATAAGAGCAAATGATTTGAAAATAATGCTAGATGCTTGTTGCTGGTTAGTCATGACTGACTCTTTGTGACCTCATTTGGGGTTTTGTTGGCAAAGGTACCTGAATGACTTGCCATTTCCTGCTTTAGCTCATTTTACCAATGAGGAAAGTAAGGAAGTTAGTTAAGTGATTTGCCCAAGATCACACAGTTTGTAGGGTGATTGAGGCCAGATTGAACTCAGGAAGATGAATCTTCCTGACTCCAGTCACTATCCACTGAGAAAACTAGCTGCCCATCTGTTTTTTAAATTAATATAATTGGTTTCCTTTGTTATCTTATTTCAAACTTATTTCAAAGTTTTATTCTAAGTAGTGTTCCAGAGGTTTTACTGGACTGACAAAGTGGGGTTCCATGACACCCACAAAAAAGGGTGGAGGACCCTGGTCTAAATAGTACTTTCCAGCATGCTAGGCAGGATTTTCTATGAGAGGGAATGAGCAATGGTTTCACAGTATGAGAATACAAGATAGGTTGTCATCTGAACCATTAAGAGGTATTGTCTAACTGATCAAATAAGCAAGAAGTGATTGTTTTTTTTTCTGCTTTTTAAAAATTATTTAGTCAATTTAGAACATTATTCCTTGGTTACAAGAATCATATTATTTCCCTCCCTCCCCACCCTTCCTGTAGCTGAAGTGCAATTTCACTGGGTATTTCATGTGTCCTTGATCAGAACCTATTTCCATGTTGTTGGTGTTTGCATTAGGATGTTCATTTAGAGTCTATATCCCCAGCCATATCCCCTCGACCCATGTAATCAAGCAGTTGTTTTTCTGCTGTGTTTCTACTCCCAGAGTTTTTCCTCTAAATGTGGATAGTGTTCTTTCTCATAGATCCCTCCAAGTTGTTCAGGATCATTGCATTGCCACTAATGGAGAAGTCCATTACAATCTATTTTACCACAATGTATCAGTCTGTGTATAATGTTTTCCTGGTTCTGCCCCTTTCACTCTGCATTATTTCCTGGAGGTCATAATGGTACATTAACATTTCCAAGGGCTTTCCTCACAATAAACCTGATTGTGTCACTCCCTCCACCCAATAAACTTCATCCTTCATTTCCTGGTTCCAACATACTGGCCCTTCACAAATAGCTCCAACCTATAGTTTCAGCCTAATGGACATTGCTCTCTGACCTACTGAGACTGACCTTCTTTCCATTCCTTCCCCTTGTTATTCCAATGCCTTCCTTCATGATTTTAAACTTGTTGTCCTTTCCATCTGGAATATAATACCTCCTTACCTCTGCCTTCTAAATGTAACTGAAACAACATCTTTTGCATGTAATCTCTTCCTAGCTCCCTCCCTGCTTGGACTCTTCTTCAAAATCAGTTTATATTTATCCTCTTTCTATTTTCTAGATTCCTATAGGTACTTGTCTGCCAACCTATGATGTAAATTCTTTTCAAATAGGGATTGTAATATTCTTTGTAAGCCCAATATCTCTCACCCATGCCTGGCACATAGTTGTTGTTGTTCAGTCTTTCAGTGGTGTCTCTTCAGGACCCTTCAGGAACAGAGGGTGTTTCTTGGCAGTGACACTGGAGTTGTTTGCCTTCTCTTTCACATAAACATAGTAGAAATTTAATAAATGCATGTTGATGTCATGAGTTGTATAGTACAAGTATTATTATCCCAATTTTACAGATGAATTACAAAAAGGTTGTAACTTGCCCATAGTCACAAATTAAATAATCCAACCCAATACTGGATCCCACCCATCCAAGGATTCTGGCAGACCCCATTACTTCTCATCATATAGCAAGATAATTCTCCCTTTGGAGGAGATTATTGTACTGTCCTAGAGAGCTGATATTTCTGGGTGTCCACTTTGTATCTACAAATCCTAGTATAATAATATCCTCACCTAGAAACAGGATAAATCCTATGATATAACAATAATGTCATAGATTTAGAGCTAGAAGGGAAATGAGTGGTCACCTGTGTCTCAGCAGTGAGAAGTGACTTTTCTGAAGTCACACATTGCTTAATTAATTAGGAGCAGAACTATGACTTGGACCCTGATTTCTTAGACTAGAAATCCCATGCCTATCCTCTGCATGGACAGCCTCTCTATGACTTGGCTATGGAAGAGGAGACCCGTGAAGAAAAATGGAAAAACTTTGGCAACTGAATGATTCTAGAGGCTGCCGGAAGAGTAGAGTGAGGGGTTGCAGATGACTCCAAGTTGGTGAATAAATTCAACAGGAATATATAAGACTTTATGGTGCTTCAAAGTTGGGTTGACTGCAGACAAGTTATGTAGGAATTGCCAAACTATGGGCAATAAAAATGGTTATAGTTCTCCTAATGTTGTCACATATTTTATTTATGTCATGTATTTTCTTCAGATTTTGTCCTACCTCTGCAGAGGTTCACTGGGTATATTCTCCTTTGAAATATGTTGGTTGCTCATGGAAAAAAAAAGTGTTGTTTAGGCATAGATGGAACTTGGTGACAGCAACAAAATGCAACATAAAAGCAAGGTATATGATAGTGTAAAAGGTGCACAATTGTGTATGTTTATATCAGAGGCTAGGGCAACTTTCAAATAGCCTTCTTAAGTTAGAGTAAAGGCTCTTTACAGGAAACTGATGCTGAATCAAACCTTGCATATGGCAAGAGAATCTCATCAGAAATATTTCAGTTCAGATAAACTTCAAAGACAATAAAAATGTAAAAAAATTGAAATTTATGTCATGTATTTTGATTCTCTGATATATCACTAAGGAGCTTCTCTCCCTTTTTCTGCTCATTTGTCTGTTCTCCCCTGCTTCCCTGGGTCCCCATACACTCCTCACGTTATTATACTCAAGTAGAGAGAGATAGATGAGCTTACCATGCTGCATAGTGTTGAGGAAAATATGGGAGAGAAGGTTCTGATGCCTTCAGCAAATTCAAATCTCTGGATTACTCCCATAATAATAGGTTATCTTTGAGGATAATATGGGACAAAGGTCATCCCCAGGTTCTAGGGTCTAGACTTCTGGAGCCTCCCAACAAGTGAGCTTGCCTTTAGTCGTCATTGCTTGGATTCGTAGTCACAAAACCTGGACACTATGGAAGTTTTCTGTAGGTGATGAATATATATATATATTCTGGAGAAGACAGACATCTTTGTGTACAACATATAATAAATAAAAGTCAAAGTTCATAAATGAAAAATGTGATTGGATTCAGGATTCTATAAAGCTTACAAAAATTTTATTATCACTTCGAGGAAAAAATTTGCCATATACATTGCCTTTTGTGAATGTTGAATTTGTCTCAAAATCAGAAGGACCATCATATACTTCTTTTTTTCATCATATGCAACTCATTCATTGTCACATAATCTTATAGTTATAACTTTTGCATACTTGACACTATATCTTTATATCCTTCTCCATATATAAGCAAATCATATTTATATATGAGAGCCATTGTGACCTAATGGACAAAGAACTCAGCTCAGTGCCAGGAAGATCTGGTTTAAATCCTATATCTGACATATATTAGCTCTTGGACCAGGGACCAAACATAACAATGACAACAATAGCTAGCATTTATGTAGTGCTATGTGCCAGGAATTATAAGTGCTTAATAATTATTATCTCAATAGCTACTTAATCTCTGCATATCTTAGAAAACTATCAATTATGGATGAGTTCTATGTTTGCAGAGTAAGTCTTCAAACCATGAATTCTCCACATTAATGAAATGACACAACCATTTCTCCTACCAGAAATGAAAAAAAAAATTAACCTAAAAGTGCTGATATAACCCCTTATTTTGAGAAAAACTGGGGTTTGATTGCTGAATTAGTAGTTTTCAGATGCCCATTGCTACTTTGGGGGTCCCATCTTCAGACACATGAGCCATACACTGATAAATTTTATTTTATTTACAGTTGACTTGTTTTTGACCAAACTGCTTCAAAATTCTGAGAAAGCCAGAAGCTGATTCTGCCTTGGTACTCTGAGACACTAGTTTCACCATTGGCATATGACCAGCTATAGAATTTTGGAGCAACTCCAGGACAAAGACTCTTTCGTTGTTCTGTGTTTCAAAGGTTTAATTATATATTAAAATGGACAATTTCAAGATTAATAACTGAGGAAACATGACAAAATAAATTGACAAAATAAAATGACATGGTTTAGTGATGGAAGATGAGAATTTGGATACTGTGTAAAATAAGGAAGGTTCTCTAGCAGAGAAGTCCCAGCTAATGAAACAGAAGGACATAAAGGTAAAATAACAAATGACAAAGTAATGGGAAAGAGAGGCCATTAACATTCTCTCTCCACAGTTGTTGACATGCTGATTTGGGTGGTAAAGAGAGACAGAGGTCCCTTTCTACTGCTATCCACTACTGAGAAAAGAAGGGTTAGAAAAGATTTAGTTTCCTCTCCACTACCACCTGCTACTGAACAGAAAAACAGTAGAAGAAAAGAGAAGGTGGCAGAAGACACTTCTCTACCTTGACACATACCTTTGCTGAGAGATGGAGAATATGAATCTTATTCAGGAGAAAAATTGGAGAGGCTTTTGCCATTTGTTACTAGAAATGTCTTGTCCACTGCTCTAAGAAGCTGTAGTATGCACAGAAACCACACTTTGATAAAACGGTCTGGGTACCCAAGCTAAACTGGGAGGAAGGTAACCAACAGATCACAAACTCATTGGTGAGTTAGTGAGATATCTACCTCAAGCATGTGAAGACCTCTGGAAGAACAAGAATATGAGAACAATTTGTTCATGTGGCTATGAGGGCAATTGAAGAAGCCACTGTGGAGTGCCTAGAGTTAGTTCAGACATCAAATGCTGAGATAATCTCCTTCATCTCAGGCCATTGTCAGGCATCCTGACTTTTGTCTTGCTGCTGGACTTTAATGACTCTGGAAGAGAGAGTGAGGATGATAACTTTATGTATCTCTGCCTCAAACCCAATTCATGTATAAGTCAAGACATTATCCCATGATAGCATTTGCCCTCTTCAGAAAAGATGGATGAACAGCAACTACTACATAAATGCTGTTGCTCTTCTCCAAAATGAACAAAAACCTATCTCAGCTGAAACCATCATCTGAGGTTGCAACTAAAAATTATGGGTACTACAAGGGGCCCTCAGGTTTGGCTCTTTCCACAAAGAATAGCATGATATCATTCTAACGTAGTGGGTGTTCTGTCAGGACAGCAGTGCATGCATAGATCACATGAAAACTTTGTTCATCAAGGCAACTTCATGTATAATTTCTAATAAGAGATACTACTCTGTAAGGTCCTAGAGTAGTGAATTGCCTTGGCCACTATGCATTCCCTATATATGTGTCCCTTCTACCCATCAACACTATGTGTATTGGAGGGAGTCTGTGACCTAGTCTTATGAGTGAAATGCTATAGATATGTTTTTTTCTTTTCTATAAAATTTCAGTAAATGTTTTAGTTTGAGGATAATTAAATGATTTTCTTTTCTTTTAAGCTCCTACTTTCTGTCTTATAATTAATACTAGGGATGAGTTCCAAGACCAGAAGAGTCAATAAGGGTTAGGCAATAGAGATTAATTGACTTGCACAAGGTCATGTAGTTAGGAAGTATAGCAGTTTTGAAACCAACACCTACCTTCTCTAAGCCTGGCTTCCTATCCCTTGAGCCACCTTGCTGCCCCTAACTGATTTTCATCATGGAAAATGTGCCTGTAGAGTCTCATGAATTATAATTCTAGTAGGAATAATCACCCACAAGGATTTTAACTAGCAGCCACCCTCTTACTAGGGAAAGCCCAATCTGCCAGCTTAGAGCAAAGTCATAAAGAAACAAGCCACAGAAAAGGAAAGGGTAAATGTTAGGTGGTTGCTGTATTAGGTAAAATATTTCTAAAAACTAAGTACATTTCCATTCCTGCCTTGATGAACTGTATCAGTGAGTACCGAATGTATATAAAAGTAGAAAGTTAGGCTGATCTTTCTACATAGATTTATGATCCTGTGGATCTGAGTAGGCTTTCATCTACAGTCACAGTTGCCTGCAAACCAATTGAAAACAGAGCCTTAAACCCTCACAAAATAAATGTATATATTGGACTCTTTTAATGAGAAAATAGTTAAGGCATAATCAAAGACCAATTTGCAATCAGGTAAACACCAATTCACCTCCTTATACTATTTATGTGGAATAGGAGTTTCTTTTATCCAACATGTAAGCCATAAGTTCACACATATATTGTACAAGTTCACACATTTTGCTACAGGTTGACACCTACGTGCTTCATGGACACATATGTAGGGAAAAGCATTTAAAATTGATTTTATAAATTATCTCTTTGAATGCAGCATGTTGCGCAGTACCTGGCACAATAGGGATTGCTTATATATTGATTGATCCTTGTAATAGCCTTGTAAGGTAGTTGGCTATTATTATATTTATTTTAAAAATAGGGAATCTTGGGTTCATAAAGGTTGTGGCTTGCCCAGAAGCAAGATTAAAACCCACATTTTTTTCTTTTCCTATAAATCTAGCACTTTATTCACCACTCCCAAGGTCCTAGGATTACATGTAAGCAATAATGAGTAATTTTTAGTGCTCCTTCTGCATTTCTCAGACCCAAGATTTGGACTAGAAATCAAATGTAGATTATTATGCTTCATGAAACATTATTTTCATCATGTTGATACCCTACTGAAAGTATCTGAAGGGGTCAGCATTACACAGAAGTTCAACTTTCTGATTCCTAGATATTACAAACCAAACTCTTTGTGGAATTCCAGGACTTATCACCAAACTCCCCTTCCATTTCATTGCTCACTACTTTCCCCTAGGAACCAACCCACTCGTGCAGACAACCTGGACTGTTACTGTCCACTATCTAGCCTTCTTTCTAAGCCTTTGTTCAAGTTGTTGACTTGACCTGGATTTGTTTCCTTTTCATTTATCCAACCTGTAGCTGTCACCACTAGCAGCAACCCTTCCTTTACCATCACAGCACACAATAGTCTAAATAGTCCTCTAAATTCAATCATATTTGCTCATCTCAACTCAGACATTTACAAAATGCCTATTTTAGGCACTAGGGGGTGGGGGAAGAGAGGACACTGACTATGAGGAATTTCTGTTTTAGCAAGAGATTCATATGAAGAAATCAATAAGCAGAATGAAAAAGCATTGAGTACTATTGAGATTAGGAGGAAAAATAAAGATTTTCTAAGAGGAATGAGCTTATTCCGGATATGGGGATCAGCTTATAGAATGGTATGGAGACAGGGCAACGAATGGTCAGTTTAGGGGGAAGCTACTAGGCTGGTTTATTTGCATTTTATAGCTCAGGAAAGTAAGTAGTTTTCACCTATATACTAAAAATATACACCTGTGCACTACAGGGCAATATCTATGTGCCAGGAGTTACTATGTATGCTACTGAAAAAGTAACACCTATGTTGTTTCATGTTCAAATTATTTTGTTCTTGCTCATCTGAATGTGTATTTTATCTCTTTGTATAATATAAGCCATATTGGTGACTATTTTGTTTCTTATCTTTGTATTCCCAATATCTGATTTGTAGAAGATATTTTTAAAATGCTTGCTAAATTGAATCAAAGAGATCAGAGTAGATTTCACAGAGAGGTATTACCGAGCTTTGTTTTGAATACCAAAAAATGTGACTTACCCAAGGTCATAAGCTCATAATTATCCATTTCTTTCAGGAGAAGGCTATGGAGAAGGGAGATGGCAGTATCTTTTTCATTTAAAAATGATGGCTATTTTAGAACTTCCCTTTAATTACTATACCAAGTTTCTTTTGAGCCTTACATATAGTTAAGACTTAAACATTTGTGCAATTTGCTGAATTGGTTAAATACTTGATTTTCAGAGTGTAACCTATATCCAAGTAAATTAATTAATAATCTCACAAATTGACTGAGTACCTGCTTTATGCAAAACACTGCTGAGTACAGGAAACTAGCAACTGAAAGTATCTCCCTATGTCATTGAATATCTTCATTGTTGTTATTATCCTCCTAATGATAGAGAAACCTTCCTGACCATACTATTTGTAAAGTACTTAGCATTATATAAATGCTTATTTGTTTCCCCTCCCACAATGCAACAAGGACAAGAGTATCCTTTGGCACTCAGAGCTTTATAGCTAATTTATGACAAATAACACTAATATTGACATTTTTTCCTTTATTAGCTTCTGTATTTTGAGCTGACAAATACCATATTTGGTGTTTAACTGCTGTATTCTTTGTTGGCAAATCTGTGGAATAAGGGGCATTGGTTGAAATGAAAGCAAGAGGGGAGAAAAAAAATCTAAAACTGAAATATTGGTCCAGCAGGAACAGTAAGACACATTTCTGGAACCTGAAATGTATCCCGTATTTGCTTAAAATTTTTTTTTATTGTTATCATTGATGTTTGCAGTCAGTATGAGGAAGGGAAGGTAGAGAGGAGAGAAGCAACATGGGTTTTCAGAACCTCAATGTCAGACAGTCTGTATAATTTATATCTGCAAAAAAAATTTCTGTAATGGACTTACTATGGTTGGACTTCACCTTTCACTTATCCATTTCTGTTCTGTCTTTTTCAAAATCTCCATCTTTAAACTCTGAGTATCTTTACTGCCTCTTCTCCATTCCCAAATGACTTTCTTCTCCTTAGTTTCTTGGCTTTTATTGCTTTCTTCTAGTTTTCATTAAAATCCTATCTTCTTCATGATACCTTTCCTTGTCCTCCTCAAAGCTAGCATGTTACTGCAAAAATGTTTCCCAATTTACCTTGTATAGATCTTTTACATACAAAACTGTTTACATTTTTTCTCCTCTTATAAAAATAAGAGGGATTGTAAAACTAATATAGGCAATGGATTTGATTATTGATTATGAACTGATTTTAGATACTATGCTTACTTCACTCACAAAGTCCTCAGTTTATAACAGTGAAATGAAGCTCATAAATGAACTTCTCTTTAGGGTCAGGTGCAAGGATGTTAAGGAGGCTCTCATCATAAAAAAATGAAATATTTATTGAAATATAAAAAAGGTTAAAAAAGGATTTCTAACTCTAAGGGCTTCTAACTCCACCCAAATAAAATTCCTACAGTAATCCTTCCTAATCTGACTAACCCAAATTTTCCCTATTCTAAAATAAAGTAACACTATTATCCTTATAATTCTTAAATTCATCTCCAAGTTATAAAAACAACAAAGGCTTCCTGGCTGAGCCTCAGCAAGAACTAAGTTAGGATTCTGAGCCTTAGAAGATTCAGAGTCCAAACCAAAGACCAGGTTTTTCTTTGGTTTTCTAAGAGTTAAACAGTCTATACAGATAGTCAATAGTGCTTCCCAAGTTGGAAAAAAAAAAAACACTTAACTCCTTCAGGTCTTTACCTCAAACAGTGAGAGAGAGAGAGAGAGAGAGAGAGAGAGAGAGAGAGAGAGAGAGAGAGACAGACAGACAGACAGACAGACAGACAGAAACAGAGAGAGAGAGACAGAAACAGAGAGAGAGAGAGAGAGAGAGAGAGAGAGAGACAGAAACAGAGAGAGAGAGAGACAGAAACAGAGAGAGAGAGAGACAGAAACAGAGAGAGAGAGAGAGAGAGAGAGAGAGAGAGAGAGAGAGAGAGAGAGCCTCTGTGTGTGATTGCCAACTGCCAGAGACCAACTGCCACACAGAAAAAACCTTTAGACTTGAAACTCACACTCTGACAGCTCTGTTTCAAACTCCAATTCTTTCTCAAGCCAGCTTTTCTAGTTCTCATCTCTAAATTAATAAAAACAATACGTATTTTCTAATATCCTTATAATTTAAATTTGATTTCTTAAAGATATTGGTCTGTTTTAGCACTGTGCTAAGACTCATAATAAAATCTTAATTACTTTTCCCCTAGACACCTTATTTTCTGCCTTAGAATTAATTCTAAGGCAAAAGAGTGGTAAGGGCTAGGCAATGGGGGTTAAGTGACTTGTCCATGGTTACAAGCTAGGAACAGTCTGAGGCCAAATTTGAACCCAGGACCTCCCATCTCTAGGGCTGGCTCTCAATCTACTGAGCCTACCCAACTGCCCCCAAAATCTAAATTATACTTCTTGATAACTTGTTGATTAGACTTTATGAATATAATGAGTCCTTTGGATCATGGTGGTGAAGAATAAGAGGTTAAATATTCAAGATACTGAGAAACATACTTAGCTTAAATTAATATACTATGGATTAACTTCCCATGAATCAGAGAAAAAAATTAAAGTATGTTCTCAGGACTCTTAGAATACTGTGAATGAAGATACTGTAAAGTTCTCAATTATAAAACTACATAGACCATGAATAATATTAAATATTATTTCTTCATTGTAACCCCAGATTTTTATTCTAGTTATAAAATTATATATATATATATATATATATATATATATATATATATGAACACACACTGATAACCTCTCTCTGACACATTACCTCAAATAATACTCTAGGTTCTTTTGGCTTTAACAAGAAAAGGATATGTTCTATTATCTTTTTAACACTTAAATTACACAAAATTACACAAAATCCACACCTTTCAATCTTTTGGAGCTCAAGCTCCAAAGCCTTTCTGGCTTAAGCTGATTCATTGAAAATGTAGGAGTAAGGTGAATGCAAGTTATCAATGTATGATGATCCAATATAAAAACATTTATATAGCATTTAATATTTGCCAAATACTGTGCTAAGCATATACAAAATTATATCATTTGAGATAAGGGTTAAATGCTTTTACCAAGGTCACACAACTAGAAGTGAATTGACCCTAAGAGTTCTATCCACAGTTCTCCTCCTTGCCCATCAGTTGGAAGACGTAGCAATGAAAACTAGAATTCCTTTAGGGCAAGGAGCAAAGGTGTCCTTAAATATTTGAAAGCAAGTTATATTTTTTGGTTTCACTTCAAAGAAGATCACTTATTTCCTTGGTATGTGTTACTGTTCACTATTCCTCACCCCTTTTATCCATATCCTGCTATAAATCTCCCACAGAGAAAAAGATCAATGCAATAGAGGTCTTCCACTTCTTGGAATATCTTATAGATACTAGAAAAAGGATCTTTTATCTGTCTACCTCCTTTTTTGACAATATATGTTCGTGATGAGATCCTTTTTTTGCCACACTTCTTTGTTATCATAATTTTTGGTCATTGACAATGATTCTCATTCTTAACACAGGTATCTTATTTTCAAAGTTGTGAATCTCTGAATTTTATATTTTTAAACCTTTATCTTTTGTCTTAGAATAAGTACCGTGTATGTGATTCAAGGCAGAAAGTCAGTAAGGGTAAAACAATTAAGGTTAGATGACTTACTAAGCATCATACAGCTAGAGAGTGTGTGAGGCAAGATTTGAACCCAGGGCCTCCTGTATCTAAGTCTGGAACTCAAGCCACTAAGCTACTTAGCTACAACCAATGAATTTTCTATTGAATGTGTATTGAAGTAGCAAAGAGATCTCATTATTATATCATATGGCTTTCATGGAGCTGCTGTTGATGAAAGATTAAAAAAATACAAGACAGCATATAAGAGCCTTGAGCACTATAAATCATATTTGAATTTTAATTAACTGACATCAAGTAGATAAATGATATAAATTAGTATAAAAAGTCATATTGACGGACTAAATGGCATGGGTAAGAACTTCTTTTGATGAATATGCCAATGTTTTTCACTCCATCCCAGGCCATCATTGCCAGTCATCTTGACTTCTGTCTTGACACTAGGCTTCAATGACTGGCCTTTGTACTAAAGATACTGTACTGAAGATTACTAATTTAAATTTGAATCTATATGCAAGTCACTGTTGCTGTGAAGTAAATATTCTTTCCAATGGTAAAGATTAAAACTCATCCATGTCTTCTGATTCTACCATATTCTTGTCCACATATTTTGGTGCATTTTCTGCAAGAGCACCAATCAACATGTTGTGAGATTTTTTTTGAGATCTTGTGCCATTTTATGGATGCAATGGAACATATACATTGTTATTTTTTACTCTTTTGTCATATGTAAGGATGATATTAGAAAATAAGTATTGTTTTATTAGATTAGAGATAAGAAGTAGAGTAGCTGTCTTGAGAAATAAATGGAGTTTGAAGCAGAGCTGAGAGATCATATTGATTTCAGGTGTTGACAGTTATAACCATTTTTCTGGGTCAATTATTCTCTCTGGGAGTTAGGAGTTGTTCTCTGGAAGTTGGCAGAGACACACACTCAGAGACTCTCTCTCAGGGCTATAGTAGGTAACATCTTTGCGCCTCTCTCTGTCTGAGGATAAGATCTGAAGGAGCTTAGTGTTTTCCTTTCCCAACTTGAGAAACACTATTGACTCACTATTGTGGTTTTTATAGATTGTTTTAACTCTGAGAAGACCAATGAAAAACCTGGTCTTTGGTTTGGACTCTGAGTCTTTTAAGGCTCAGAGTCCTAGTGTGATTCTTGGTGAGACTCAACCAGCTAGTTATTTTATAATTTGAAGGCAAAGTTAAGAATTGTAAGGGTAATAGTGATAGTTTTATTCAGATAGTATAAATTTAGGTTAGTCAGATCAGGGATGAGTAGTGTACCCAGTGAAACACAGAAGATGGGGTTCCTTGTAGAACCAAGGAGTTTATTTGGGTGGATTTAGAATCCCTTAGAAGTAGAAATCCTTGATATCCTCAAATATTTAAATTTAAATAAATAAATATTTTGTATTTTTATAGAGCGAGTCTCTTTAGCATCTTTGTGCTTGGTCCTGAAGGAAAGTTCACATTTGAGCTTCACTTCATCACTGAAGATACTTTTGATTACCTCTATCAAAAGTATCTGAACAGTTTTGAACCTGTATAAGCAAGTTATCCATCTATTTTATTGCCATTAATTTTTTATTATTTTTATTATTTTATTATTATTATTCTAATAATTAAAATTATTTTTAAATTTTAAATTAAATTAATTATTAATCATATATAATAAATATACATAAATATATTAATTAATTAATTTAAATTATAAAAAATTAATAAAAAATAAACTATTAAATTGCCATTTATTATTTTTTGGAGGGGGGTGGGGGGTAAAAATCCCAAGTTTTATTTTTTTTAATATATTTTATTTGATAATTTCCAAGCATTATTCGTTAAAGACATAGATCATTTTCTTTTCCTCCCCCCCCCACCCCCCATAGCCGACGCGTAAGTCCACTGGGCATTAGATGTTTTCTTGATTTGAACCCATTGCTTTGTTGATAGTATTTGCATTAGAGTGTTCATTTAGAGTCTATCCTCTGTCATGTCCCCTCAACCTCTGTATTCAGGCAGTTGCTTTTTCTCGGTGTTTCCACTCCCATAGTTTATCCTTTGCTTATGAATGGTGTTTTTTTCTCCTGGATCCCTGTAAGTTGTTCAGGGACATTACACCGCCACTAATGGAGAAGTCCATTACGTTCGATTATACCACAGTGTATTAGTCTCTGTGTACAATGTTCTCCTGGTTCTGCTCCCCTCGCTCTGCATCACTTCCTGGAGGTTGTTCCAGTCTCCATGGAACTTCTCCACTTTATTATTCCTTTTAGCACAATAGTACTCCATCACCAACATATACCACAGTTTGTTCAGCCATTCCCCAATTGATGGGCATCCCCTCATTTTCCAGTTTTGGGCCACCACAAAGAGCGCAGCTATGAATATTTTTGTACAAGTCTTTGTGTCCATTATCTCTTTGGGGTACAGACCCAGCAGTGCTATGGCTGCGTCAAAGGGTAGATATTCTTTTGTCTCCCTTTGGGCATAGTTCCAAATTGCCCTCCAGAATGGTTGGATCAGTTCACAGCTCCACCAGCAATGAATTAATGTCCCTATTTTGCCACATCCCCTCCAGCATTCATTACTTTCCTTTGCTGTTATGTTAGCCAATCTGCTAGGTGTGAGGTGATACCTCAGAGTTGTTTTGATTTGCATCTCTCTGATTATAAGAGATGTAGAACACTTCTTCATGTGCTTGTTAATAGTTTTGATTTCTTTATCTGAGAACTGCCTATCCATTTCCCTTGCCCATTTATCAATTGGAGAATGGCTTGATTTTTTGTACAATTGATTTAGCTCATTATAAATATGAGTAATTAAACCTTTGTCAGAGGTTTCTATGAAGATTTTTTCCCAATTTGTTGTTTCCCTTCTGATTTTAGTTATATTGGTTTTGTTTGTACAAAAGCTTTTTAGTTTGATGTAGTCAAAATTATTTATTTTACATTTTGTGATTCTTTCTATATCTTGCTTGGTTTTAAAGCCTTTCCCCTCCCAAAGGTCTGACATGTATACTATTCTGTGTTTACCCAATTTACTTATGGTTTCCTTCTTTATGTTTAAGTCACTCACCCATTTTGAATTTATCTTGGTGTAGGGTGTGAGGTGTTGATCTATTCCTAGTCTCTCCCACACTGTCTTCCAATTTTCCCAGCAGTTTTTATCGAATAGTGGATTTTTGTCCCAAAAGCTGGGATCTTTGGGTTTATCGTATACTGTCTTGCTGAGGTCACTTTCCCCCAGTCTATTCCACTGATCTTCCTTTCTGTTTCTTAGCCAGTACCAAATTGTTTTGATGACTGCTGCTTTGTAATATAGTTTTAGGTCAGGGACTGCAAGGCCCCCATCATATGTGTTTTTTTTCATTATTTCCCTGGATATCCTTGATCTTTTGTTCTTCCAAATGAACTTTGTTATGGTTTTTTCTAAATCAGTGAAGAAGTATTTTGGTAGTTCAATGGGTATGGCACTAAATAGATAAATAAGTTTGGGTAGGATGGTCATTTTTATTATATTGGCTCGTCCTATCCATGAGCAGTTAATGTTTTTCCATTTGTTCAAGTCTAGTTTTAGTTGTGTGGCGAGTGTTTTGTAGTTGTGTTCATATAGTTCCTGTGTTTGTCTTGGGAGATAGATTCCTAGGTATTTTATTTTGTCTAAGGTGATTATTTTTGAATGGGATTTCTCTTTCTAGTTCTTGCTGCTGAGCTGTGTTGGAGATATATAGAAAAGCTGATGATTTATGTGGGTTTATTTTGTATCCTGCAACTTTGCTAAAGTTGTTGATTATTTCAATTAGCTTTTTGGTTGAATCTCTAGGATTCTTTAAGTAGACCATCATGTCATCCGCAAAGAGTGATAACTTGGTCTCCTCCTTGCCTATTTTGATGCCTTCAATTCCTTTATCTTCTCTAATTGCTACTAAATTAATTATTAATTATATATAATATAATTAATTATTATGATATATAATAAATATATATAATATAATTAATTATTAATTATATATAATAAATATACATAAATATATTAATTAATTAATTTAAATTATAAAAAATTAATAAAAATAACTATTAAATTGCCATTTATTATTTTTATAGTTGAGTGACGGGACAAAGAACCTAACAATATGATATTAAGGGTCCAACTTTCAACTTGGGCAGTTAGAACAGTTATCTCAGCAGGGGGTCTGTGGAAGCAGCTAGAGCTGACAGTTTCACTGTGAGTTGTGGTAACAGTGAGCTGAACTCTAGGTGGCTAAAAAACCCCATCTCCCAGTCAACTTGATACAAACACTCTGTTTTCAGAAAACCTGGAGAATTCGCTACATAAAATCATCATGGTATTTTCTCTGTGAGATATGACTTCTCTAATTTTCACTATTGTACCAGAATATATACAAAATGTCGTTGCCTATGACTTTCTAATGCCATTATTCTCATTGACATTCCTACAACTAATCTCTTATTTCCCTGTGCTGGTATCATTTATAATGTGCTTTAAAATGATTATCAAATGTTTGGCAGTTTGTGTTTAAACATTTAAGAAGAAGCGTCAAGCAAGTTACTGCAAAGAATGATCTAATGTTAAAAGTGAACTAGATAGAGACTAAACTAGATAGAATGCAGACTCAATATGAGGAATTATTCAAGACTAAAGGGACAATGGCAGAAACTAAAGAACATGAAACCACTAAATTTGAGGTTGCAACTAAATCAGAGAAACCAACTAAATTAGAAATTGAAACGGAAGTATTAGAAAGCAAACCAGCTCATATGTTCCCTTTAAGGGAAGTACCCATCTCCATTCTCCAGGGCCTGGTATAGTGAATCACATATGCCACAAAAAGTTTACACAAGATGATACAGACAGTTTTAATAAAAAAATACTCTAACATATGAAGAAGAACCAATGGGAGTTGTAAAGCAATTCAAGTGCTTAGTTAAGCTTTAAAATCCTTATTTGGACTTTGACATCTTTATGGATGAATTATTAACAAAAAGGGGAAAATAGCAGACTATACAGGACACTAATAATAACCCTGGGGGGCAGCTGGGTAGCTCAGTGGATTGAGAGCCAGTCCTAGAGATGGGAGGTCCTAGGTTCAAAGCTGGCCTCAGCCACTTCCCAGCTGTGTGACCCTGGGCAAGTCACTTGACCCCCATTGCCTAACCCTTACCACTCTTCTGCCTTGGAGCCAATACACAGTATTGACTACAAGAAGGAAGGTAAGGGTTTAAAAAAAAATAACCCTGACTTGCTGATTGGCCAACTCAGGATCATGGTTAGCAAGTTAATTCTTTTGTGTGGTACAGAGACTTAACTACAGCCAAGGAGGCAAAAATTGAAACTATGAGGCAAAATTCCAGACACCCAAGAACCTGGTCTAAATTTGAGTGCCTAAAGCAGGAAGTGGGAGAGACTCCATCCACTTTCCTCAATAGAATTTTTGACTGTGAAGAAAAATGGATTGTGTTAGATACTTTAACAGATGAAAATGTAAATCACATTCACAGGCAGTTTGTGAAAAATGCATGCCCTGTAGTCTAAAATTATTTTCAGAGTAACTGTCCAAATTGCTTTGACAAGGGTCTTGATGAAATTAGGAAAATTGCTAAATGTTTTCCAAGATGAGAAAGATAGGTAATCAGAAGAGAAAAATGATATAATTGATAACTTAACCAAAGAATTCAGAGAACAAAAACTGAAATCCAATAAAGTGCTATAAAAAAACAAAAAACTGTAGCTGCACTAAGAACCTATAGACAACCCAGAAATAATTACAAACCCATACAATACAGACAAACCCAAAGATGTTTTCTTTGTAATAGATCTGATCATCTCATGAGTGAGTGCAAATTTAGGGAACAATTCTTTGTACAAAATTTTAGGGGAAACCAAGGCAAAAGATTTGGTCACTTTAATGGATTCAGGCAAAATGGATGTGGAAATAATGGGTTTAAAAACAGATTTAATAATGCATTCCAGTATGGGAGACCAAACTACCCAAATTATTTTGATGCTGGATGCTACCGTAATTCACAACATGCAAGAATATATCAAAGCAGATGCTCATCCAAAATATTCCCAAATTGCTGGTGGGAATCCCCCAAAACTCAATATGCAAAAAGATGCAACTTCATTATGAAGTTGTGCCAAGGCCTGTGCAGTTGAAAATCTAGTGCATGGAGAAAATGGACTCGGAAGTATGGGCAATGGAATAAGAAGTAATGAAAATGACAAAGAAATTTTAAAAACATGGCAAATTAGTACAGGAGAAATCAGTCAAAAATTAGAGAATGAAGAACAGGAACAAATGTTGAGTTTTTCTGATCCTAGTTTATTAGCTACTGATATACCTGTTCATTCTCCAGAAAATAGCACAGAACCCTATGTAACCCTAAAAATAGATATGCTAGTTTGATTGTCTCTTAGACACAGGTGCTACCAAATCTGTGTTGCAGAAATCCCATGAAGAGTAAAAAGCAGTAGGTTAAATGGCAGTTGTGGGTATGACAGATGTCTATTAGATTATCCATTCAATAAAAAACTTTAATAGAACTAGCGCAACATAACCATTATGGGTAGGACCTTTCCATGTTATTTTGACAACACTGTCAGCTATTAATGTATTAAAGAAAGAAATGTGGCTGCATTGCTCACATATGAAAAAAGCAACAGCAGCAGAAGAGATTACTTCAGACAACAAGACTGAAGTCAAAAAGATATCAGAAGAAGAAATTATTCAAGAAGAATGAAATGGAGACAGATCAAGATCAAGACAAAGGAGAAGACAACACAGAAGATGACATCAGAAAGGACAATTGAACAGTACAAAGACATTGCAAAAAAAATCAACACAGAAGAGGAACACAGACTGATTATAGACATAAACTAAGATTTTTTGCTCTATTCTAACATTACACTTTCACAATAGTTACAAACAAACACTACGTAGTAACAACATGAAGTAGCAGAGGAGATGACTTTAAAAATTTGGTAAGTATTCACTACAAAATAACGGACACATTTCTCACAAACTCTGCAACATCATAACCAGGTGATGAGTATCCATAGAAATAAATACAGATAAATCACCTTGGGAAAATAATAATTGTACACATTAAAATAATAAGATCTTATCTCACAAGAGGACTGTGTTCCTAGGAGATAAAATCAAGAAAACATACATGACTTTCTGAAGAAAATCTCTAAGTTTTTCTTTGACTATCTTAAGGGGGGAATTTTATTTTCCTCATGCAATATGTAAATAGTTTATACATAATGTATACATAGGAATAGAAATTATAAAAATCTGCATATGTATATAGATGTGTATATAGTTAAATTATTACAAAGTTTTGATTTTATTAGAATAATAAGTTGATTTTGAGTTTTAATATAGTTAGTTTTGTTTTTCTATATTAATGATAGATAAGGTTTTAGTATACTGAAAAGTTTCATTTGGATTGTTCAAATAGAACTTGTAAACTGAAGTTTACATGAGTTTTGCATAGTTATTATTTTAGATGGACTTTAGTTTTTTGTGAAATGTAAGTTATTTTTTGTAACTGTATTTTATTGTTTCAAAAGTTTGAAATTGTATTTTGCATTTAGAATTTCTGTAATTCTATGTTTTGCACTTGTATTTGTGCAAATATTTTCATTGATTATTTGTTTTCATTGAAATTTTATTTTCTTTCATTTATATCCCTAGTATAGGTTAGCATATATCAAGTGTAGCAATAAGAATAGGTAAGATAAGCATAATATTAAGACTATTTTTGGGAAATATAATAATAAGATTATATATAGCTTTATAATTACATAGAATAATATTTTTCATCTCTCCATATGCTAGAAGGGGGAAAATTATAAGGATGAAGGGGTTCCTTGGGTAACCAGGGAGTTTATTTGAGTGGATTTAAAGTCCCTTAGAATTAGAAATCCTTATTTATTCTTATATATTTCTATAAATATTTTTATAACTCACCATTTATTATTTTTACATATAAGACTTCTTTTCCACATATGTCTCTCTCTGTCTCTCTCTCTCCCCCCTATACCCTTCTCAAATATATTTTCAATACTTTTGATAAGGCACAAAATCAAGGGACTGAAATTTAGGTTTATTGGTATATAATCATCATCTTAAATGATTTCTCTAGACCAATAAAAGCATGGGTTGAATTCCTCTGCTGCCTGTTCCCACTATCTAACAATAATAAGGAAGCTAGGCATAGCAGTAGACCAGTTAGTTACTAGCCTGGCAATCTGAAAAAGTATAATAATATGATAATAGCATCTACCTACCAAGATTATTTTGGGGATAAAATGGAATAGCAATTGTAAAGCACTTTGAAAAATTCTACCCATAATAATAATAGTAACAATTTTGAATATTTATCAGCCCCATTTTACACATTAGGAAACTGACCTTAAGAGATGATAAGTTAGTCACTGAGATAGAAAGTGTCAGAAATTATTCAAAACCAGATCTATCCAGTCTTCAGTCCACAATTCCACCTATCTTACCTTAGAAATAAGTCAAATGTTATATTCTAGGAATGAAGCCAATAACTAATTAATCATAATCAAATATTTATCCCATTTCCTACTTCAGAAACTGGGTTCTGAATGATATTGATACTAATATCATAGCAGTATTAATTCCATCCAATCACTACTTTAATAAAAAGAAAAATATTTTAAGTATTGAGTCAATGTTGAATATTCTATAATTCTAAATATTTATATCTAGTTTTTGTTCTAGGAGTTTGTCTTTTAATCAGAAGAATATTTTTAAATCAAAAGAATACTTTCTTTTATCTCTTTGCATAATAGAAACCAGGAGCTAAGGGATCTTGGTGAGCTTGCACCACACTGGGACAATCTACGCAAAAACGTTCTTGCTCACTGTGAACAAATGGTAAACATGTATCAGGACATTCATACGGAACTTGGGAAGCAAACAGGTTTGTAACTAGTCTCTCTGCTTACTCAATGGAATGACAGCTTCTATGTGATGAGAAATAATAATTAAAAAAAACAGTATGAATGACTACAGAAGAAACAAAGAGCAAAGAAGAGAAAAAGTATTTGTTCTTTCTGACTGAGATGGCCTCTGGTCTTCTAGAGGAGCTAATTGACAGCTAAGGGAGAATTTGAGTCTCCTCAAAGGATGCTGGAGAGCATTAGATTTTTGATATCCAGCAGAAACAAGTGAAATTATACCATTTTCTAATCTTGTTCTTGGATGCTATGAAACCCTACTACTAACTAGCATTGTGACTATGGGGCAAGTCATTTATGTGCTTTGGGCTCTAGTTTCCTTGTTTGTAAAGGTAGAACTAGGTTGTACTAGATTATTTTTTTTAATTCTTACCTTCCATCCCAGAATCAATACTATGCATTGGTTCTAAGGCGGAAGAGCAACAAGAGCTAGGCATTAGGGGGTCATATAGATAGGGAGTGTCTGAGGCCATATCTGAACCCAGAATCTCCGGTCTCTGGGCCTGCCTCTCAATCCACTCAGCCACCCAGATGCCCTTGAACTCTATTATTTTTAAAGTTTATTTTAGTTCTAATATACTAGGTTTCTAGAAATCAGGGTCAAAATATCCATTTTATAAAAACTGTACATCAATATAAGAGCATTTTTTGCTCATCAGAGGAAAGGCAACTTGCAGAATCAGAATGGTTCTCTTAGCTGGCAGGAATTATTACTATTAGTTAGCATCAATTAAGTATTAATTTTATTATATTTCTTAAAACAATGATATATTTATGGGACTAATTGTCCTATCTTCTTATAATAAGCCCTGTTTATCTCTCATCAAGATTAGTTATTAATGATTCTTATCCATTACTCAACTTTTGGGGAAGGTCTTCTTTTTCTTCACTGCAAATTATATTGTAACTTAAAATGGAATTCAATTAAATTCAACAAATATTAAATGCCCTCTGAATAGAAGACCTTGTGCTAGACATTCAAGATTCAAAGAAAAAACATAAACTGCTCTTGCTCTCCAGGAATTTATGTTCAAATGGGGGTCACAACTCATACACTAATAAGTAAATACAGTCATACAAAACTGTTTCAGATGGTGGAGAGTACAAATAATTTAGGGGAATCATATAGCTTTAGTGTATAAGGAGAAATCTAAGTTGAGCTTTGAAGGAAATCCAACAGGTAGATGTGAAGAGATCCAAGGCTTGGGGACAAGATATCTGCATTTGAATCCCAGTTTTAAAAATTAAAGTTATATAACTCTAATATTATCTGAGGTTTTTATTTCCCAGTTTGTAAAAATTAAGATATGATAGAATTATGCTACCTCAAATATACTTTTACTACTTGGTCACAGGTAATTGTAAACAAAGTCTTAGTAGAAAAAGTACTTTAAAGACATATTAGTAATATTTATTTTCTCTTTACGTTGTTCTGGGAAAACGATCAATTTATTGCCAACAAGGAGTTTTAAATGTCTATATGCAAAAACTGGGTTTGGGGGTGTATGTTCATATATGTATTTGCTCATATGTGTGTTTAGCATACGATGATATAAAGAGCACTAGAGAGGGAATTATAAGTCAAGATTCAAATCTTACTTTAATTATTTACTATGTTTATGTATGGGCTTTCTTAGATAATTGAATCCAAGGTTTGACTAAATGCCTTCTAAAGTCATCAATAGTTTTATTTACATTATTATATGTTCTTACAAATCTTACTGCTTTTTAAACTAGTGTGTATATCAAGTGTATAATTGTTCTATTAATATGAACACTTTTCCTCTCAAATTTTTGGGGATGTTTTGAAAAGGGAAAATTCTACTCAGTACAGGTATAAATTAGTTGGGCTTTCTCTCATTTTCTGTGCCATTAGACCATGCAGACATGTTTTGCTTTCTACAGAGTTCTGTCTGTCTGTCTGTCTATCTATCTATCCATCTATTTATCTATTAAATGAGCATTAATTCCTGACACATGATGATCTTATTTTAGCATTAAAGATTGACTCTACTACCTAAAACAAACCTTGTAAAATTAATTTGTCTTGTGAGTTAAATATTATCATCTTGTGAATTAAATATTTTGGGGCTCTAAGCAGAGGTATGTCTTTGGATTTCCATGTCTTTGTCACCACCCAGGCTTGTAAAGAAAATCAGATGTTGGACTGTTAAGCTAATGGTACTTAATCCCTTTTTATTTTTCAGGGTCTTCCTTCAGATCAAGCTGTAGCAAAGGGGAGAAGACATTAGAATTCGTTCCAATAAATCTGCATTTGCAAAGAATGCATGTTCACAGCCCAGAATTGAAAGGTAAAGTGTGTTTCCCAGAGGAGTATATGAGGGATGTGGCCCTTAATGCATTGTGTGTTCTCTGAGGTGGAATCATCTCCTTTGACATGATTATGCTAAAGAAGTAAGGAGACCTTGAAACAGTCCATGAGGATGTACTATTATTCTAGTGAGAATGCAGATTCTCAAAGTGGTGGATTTCAAAACATGGCCAGCTGGAATAGGATGGAGAGTGATCAGGCCAAGCAAATGAGACCCGGGGAGACTATGCAAAAGCTGCCAGGGCTTGTGTACCAAGGAGAGCATGGGACCTGAACAGCTGTGCTAGAAAGAATGCTGGATACGTCCCTATTCCTTTATGCAGCACTAGCAGTGACAAATGGAAGTTAGGCAGTCATCAGGCTTGTGTTGTAGAAAGAATCCTATTGGCCATATTCTGCCTCCCATGACTCAACCCCTCAGCCCGACATGGGGTACTAAAGACCATGTCACAGCATCTACCCCATGATGCAGCAAGCATGCTAACAAACCAATCTTCACCCTCATAATTGGGCTTGGTGGATGAAGCCTTCTCATCTTCACCTTAAATATCAAGGAACATATGCTAAGGTGTCTAGTATCCTCTCATCTTGGCAAGGAGAAGAGATTCTTTTTTTCCTGCTATGATAAATATTCCTGAGAGGAGAAACATGCTGGTCCTTTTGACTTAAGGCAGTAAGACTCAGTCTAGAAAGTATACAGTCTTAGGCATTTCAGTTACATCTAAGTCTTCTCACAAAAGCTCAAAATTCATCTTTTCTAAGCAAGAACAAACTATTTACAAGAACAGAATTAATATTAATAGTTTGAAGTTTGTAGAAAAGATGATGACACCAATTTAAAGCAAGAATTCAATAATATGAAATTTTATTTCACCCATTTAATTTAATTAAGAAAAAAAAAAACAAACTCATGGATATATTTGAGATGTCCCTGACAAATCTGGGAAAATAGACCCCTTGTTGCCATGTTTCTGGAACTCTAAATGGATCCAGATTCTGTTCTGGAAAGCAATTTGAAAATATACCCCACAAATCAGTGAATTGTAACTATGGTTCAAATCATGTTTATTAAGTATTTGTTCTGTGTAAGATTAACAATTGCTGTGATGAGAAGATAAATTAAGTAATGGAAAAGTACAACTATTTGGATAGGAGAGTAGAATCCAGTGGTTTCCTGTAAGAGGTGATACATGAGCTAACCCTTGAAGGAAATAAAGGATTATAAGAAGTGTAGATAAAGAAAGAGTTCATCTGTCATTTGTCAAAGACATGGAGATAAAGGGATTGATTGTGGCATTCAGGGAATGATTCAGTTTAGCTGGAATTGTAGAATTATAAGGGGTAAGTTTAGGGGTTTTGACTAATATATTATTTTTATGGTCACCAGGGATTAATTCAAATCGCAATAAAAATACTCAAGTCAGTTTGGGAATTTTATGGTGGTTTAATTAATATAGAGGGAAGGAATTAAGAAGAGAGAGGTAAAGAAGAGTTCAGAGACCTTCCAACCATGAGGCCTCCTCCAAGATGAGGGGCCTGCTAGGAGGATGGCATTTTTTTTTTAAACCCTTACCTTCCTTCTTGGAGTCAATACTGTGTATTGGCTCTAAGGCAGAAGAGTGGTAAGGGCTAGGCAATGGGGGTCAAGTGACTTGCCCAGGGTCACACAGCTGGGAAGTGGCTGAGGTCAGATTTGAACCTAGGACCTCCCATCTCTAGGCCTGGCTCTCAATCCACTGAGCTACCCAGCTGCCCCCAAGGATGGCATTTTTTAAGAAAGGGAAAGGGAAAAAAAAGGAGTCAGCCTAAACTCTGAGAGAGCTCAGGGAGGACACCTCGCCTGACCCACAATATTAAGCTTCTCCCATGTACCGTATCAAGGACGCTTACCGCCAAACCCAGACAATAGCTGTAGCAATGCCTAGATGCCAAGACACCAAGCACACTGCCATCAGCCACCTCTCCACGAAAAAAAAAGCCAGAGCCACCTCTCCACGAAAAGAGAGCTGTCAAGAGGAAGTGCCGCGAATATATAGAATTTTTTAAATCACTTCCTGTGTCTCACATGTACCAATGGTAGCTTAACTTGGGACTTAGGACAGCCCAGGGGGTCTGTCAGTTGTTTCTGATTTGTCACTTGATAGTACTTGTCAATCATAGGCCATCCTCCTCAACACTTAATCCTTAAGTAGGAGTGTAGACATCCCTGTTTTGTTGGGATTTTAAAGATTTAATCAGGGTGGAGAAAATCTAAAATTAAAAAAATCTAAAATCCACAGAATACCTTTAGCAGAGTTATGATATAAATCTGGAAAAGTAAATGGGAGCCAGAACATTCTAGACCTTCCTTTCCACCCATAAATATATTTTAGTACTGAATATGTCTATAAGTCTTGTCAGTTTTTTTTTTAATCTGTATAGGATTAAAGTTGGAAGGGATACTAGGATACTTATCAGATCACCAAATTTCAAGTCAGAAGGAATATTAGAAGTATCTAGTCAAACCTTCCTTAACTAATAAGGAAACAAAGACTTTTCTTGTATAACCAAAGATCAAGATTTATCTTTTCTTAAGTAAAAAATAATCTACTCTTAAAAATAGCATAAACATCCATAGATTGAATTCTATGGAAAAAAATATAGATAGGAATTTAATGAATTTGAAATTTAATTTACTTTAATGTAAAAGAACTTCAGCGTATGTTTGAGATGTTCCTGACAAATAAACATGATATAATATGTGAATACCATATGGTTTATTCTAAATATTATATACTCAGAGAAATAAATTATGAACATAACTTTTAAATCTATTGTTATATTTTACCACAATAAAAAAACATTCCTTAGTCTTATCTGCATAATTGAGGCTTTTCATCTATACTTTAAAGTACTTTCTATTAGATGGTGGTGTTTTCTTTTTAGTTACCCCAAATCTGAGGTGCAAATCTTTTCATGGACAACCAGAGATCAAGATTTGTCTTTTCAAAGCAAGAAAAAAAAATTCTACTTATAAAAATAGCATAAATATTAATAGATTGAATTCCATAGAAAATGGCATAGAAATCAATATAAAGCATGACTTTAATAAATTTGGAATTTATTTTAATCACATTTATTTTAATGGGGAAAATAACTTTAGGTTATGTTTAAGATGTTCCTGAAAAATTTGAACTTGGGAAAACGGGCTCATTGATGCAGTATTGATGGGAGTTCTGAATATTCTTTCCAGGCATTCCTGGCATTTCCAGGTGTTTTTATTTGAAATCATGCCCCCAATGTCAAGAAAATATAGCTATTATCCAGCTATCCCAGTGCTAGGCCTGTACCCAACGAGATCAAAGAAAGAAGAAAGGGTCTTTATTGACAAAATTATTTACAGAGGCTTTTTTCTTGATAAGCCCAAATTGTAAACTAAGAGAATGCCTTCCAACCAGAGAGAATCTAAACAAATCGTGATGTACAAATATTCTAGTAGAATATTACTCTGTTCTATGAAATAATAAAATGCATAGTATCAAAGGAAACTGGTAAAAATCTCTGAATTTTAATATAAAATAAAATGGGCAAAGCTAGGAGAACAATTAATATGAAAATGATATTGTAGAGATAAAAAAACTCTAGAGACTTTACAATTCTGGTCCATTTTATGATAAACCAAAGGACCAAATATGAAACACATGCATCACTCAATTCTCACTAGAGATCTGAAGGACTTTGAATGCCAAAAAGCCATATATTTTCTTGCAAAGCCAATGTGAGAATTTGTTTTGCTAGACTATGCATGCTTATGATGAAGATTTTTGTCTTACATTTTGTTTGTTCATTGGGGAGGAGAGTAGTGAAAGATACAAATTATAGAAGCATATAAAATAAATTTTTTATAAAATTGGCCCTCCCTGCCTCTGGCAGTGGCTTTCTGCCTAAATCCACAGTCATAATCTTGAATTTACCCTTCACATTAGACCTAGACTCCTTTTTATCTTTCTAGCACTTACCTGATTGTTCTTGCCACATAGAACCTTAGGCTCATAGATCTAATATTTAAATGAACTTGGCTGCCTTTTTATGTTTAGAGGTGAGTTTCAAAATGAATAGATGCAGGTCATCTAGTTGGCTCAATAGATTGAGAGCCTGGGTTCAAATCTAGTCTCAGATACTTCCTGGCTGTGGACTATGGGCAAGTTGCTTCACCCTCATTGCCTAGCTCTTTATTTCTTCTGCCTTGAAAACAATACACATTAGTAATCCTAATATGGTAAGTAAAATTTTATTTCAAAGAAAAAAAAGAAGATAATCATTTAATTTTAGATCTCATAAATAGAAATAAACAAGATAAAATTTTATATATACATATATAAGCATATACATACATATATATACATATATATATATATATATATATATATATATATATATTTGTCAAATGTCTCTAATGGTGAAGGATGGCTGGAATTACCTGGAAATTTTAATGTAACAAACAAATATATTTAAATTTAAATTAATTAAAGGATCATAGATCTTTAGCTAAAAGGGATTATAGAGGCAATTTAGGACAAATTCCTCACTTTAAAAAATGAAGATGCATAGGACAAGGGAAGTTAGTCATTTTTCCAAGGTCAACACAATTGGTATCAGAGGCTATATTTGAACCTTGCTTCTCTGCCACCAAATTCTGCCCTTGTCTCAAGAACTAAGACAAACATCATGTTGACCTATCTTACCAGATTATTTTGTTTTTTAAATGCCTGAAGAAGCTATTTTGTGCTTACAACTCTAATTCCTTCTGAAATATGAAACTCAAAACCAAGAAAATTTAGACTTTCCACTCCTCTCTCTAGTCCTTCATCTTTCCAAGTATCCATGAAAATGTTCTTTATCTATATATTGAGAAGGAATAGGGCCTATGAGTCTATGTGGTTCTATTAAAACTAGAAAGTCTAAATAGAAAATGGACTTCCCCTGGTCTTCTCTTTGTAGCACCCTCTGTGGAGTTGAAATAAATCCAATACATACTAAGTACTACCCTTTTCCCTTCTGCAGATTTGATTTCAGGTTATTAGAAATCAGTTTTAAAGGCTCAGGATAGCACCTTTTCTTATCAGTTTTTTTGAAAGCACTAATTTTTCATTTAATAACAGTATCCAAGAAAAAACTATATTTTAGATAAAGAATTTTAGTTTATCCCTTAAAAATTCTAATTTCTCTTTGATTATAATTCACTCAGAGTTGGAAGACACATTCCCCTCTTACAGTAGGCATTTATTAAGCACTTACAATGTGCTAGGCAATGAGCCAAGTGTTAGGAATACAAAGAAAGACAAGATAGTTTCTACCCTTCAGGAGCTTACAGTCTAATAGGTTTAATATCCAAATAACCACAAACAAATGACATTTTACTCAATTGTTAGATATAATCCATGAAACTGCTAATCTATTTTTAAATTTTTCCATATAAGAGAAATAGAAATAAAAACTATGAATGGAGAGCTGAGGAATTGTAAAGGCAAATAGAAAGTCATAAAATAAATTACAAGCATCATCCCCAAAGAGCAGTAAATTCCTTTGATTTGTCAATTATGATTTATTGAACTCATTAAATGATGTAACTTTAAAGTTTGGAAGATGCTACAGCATGATTTCTCATTTGAAAATAAAGATTCATCAACTATAGAAAGATAAGGAATGTGTTATATTGTCTTTGGTTGGCAAATCAGACAAATTGTGAAGTCCGAAAAACCCAAGGATTCTGACAACAAAGCAAAAAAGATGAAGGGAGAATATATTTCCTTCTTTGAAGTCATAAAAGGAAAAGTGTTAAATTCTAGGAAGTAAGGATTAGTGAGAAAGGTACTGAATTATACATTAGACTTTATTTTTTAGAAGTCCCTCAATAATATGTTGAATCTACATAATATTTAATAAGACATTTAATAATAACATGTTAAACTTTTTAAATAGAAGCTATAAAAAACATTATTTTAATCTTGAGATCCTGTATAATATCCCTTAGCAGCAGAGTACTCTTAAAGGAGGAAGAAATACATGGGGTGTCAGTTTAAAAAAGTAAACGAGAAAGCCAATGTGTTTAGTGCTAAATCCATGAACCTGAAACTAAAAAGCTATTTCATGTCATCATAGTGAGTGGAGAACTGGGGTTAAGGTAGAGGATCTGCATTTTAGGAGTAGTTTACTGAAATTTTCACTTTGTAACCCATTGTCTGGCATTCATATATTTACAGTTTTTCGATTCAAATCTGTACTAAATTTCCATTTAATTTTCTGTTTAACAGCTACTAATTCTAACTGTGTAGCTGACTTTGAGTCTGCTGTATAAAGTGACTGACAGGGTCATATCAGTCAAGTCTTAGTATTCCTTGATAAGTTATATGAAGTTAGTTAAGATTTGCCTTTTAAACTATCAGTGAATCTTTTCATCTCTTTCCATGTGATGAATTGCACCCCTTCCCTGCATTTGGAGGAATAGTTCTGCCAAAAGGTAGCACACATATTCAACAAAGCTCAACTCTGATAATAAAGTCTTGGTTGGTAAACATAGGAGAGCTTTTCCCACAAAGCAGAACTAATGGTGTCACGACTCATAGTGACAAATGAAATCCCATCCAGTTAGTGGAGGAACCTCTTGGACTATTAAATTAATTTTCCACTCTTTTCATTATGTTAATGGAATGCAACAATTGTTCATAGGATTCTCACTGCATTGAAGTATTTGGACAAGGACATGCCCCCTTCATAGTTTGTTTGTTTTTTTCCTTTCAAAAAAATGGAAAAAAGTTTCCCCAAATGCAGTTGGGTGTTTCAGTTGGATGTCAGCAGAGAATATTATACCAAAGAGAGATTTGTGGCACTATGCTATTGTAGGCTATTTTACACTGTATGTATTACATGTCAATGACACATTAAGAGCAGTGCTACAAGGGAGAGGATTACACTGGATTAAACCCAAGAAGACAATCAGCTCAATTCCCTAGAAGGGGGACTTTGGCTTCTTATTCATTCTCAGTTGAGTTCCCTTCTACAAAAGGGGGCTAAAAATACTTTCAATATCTTCTCAACAGGGTTGTTGTCAGTCTCAAAAGAAATACAACTTGATGATAACTGCATCCTCTCTAAACTGCCCTGTGACTACACAAATGTTGGCTGAATTTCTAAGCAAATTCAAGCTATTATTATGGTATCTGTGAGTTGATGAGAAACAGTATAATATGGGAGAGGAAAAACATGATGGAAACCTTCCTTTCTCCCTATTTCTTAACATCAGGGTGATACCAGTAGAGGACTTGGGCCATCCGTCACATATCCTTCACTCTTTCCAGGAGTCTAGCACGTACTCTTTTTCAACTATACATTTCTTTGGTGGTAGGGTGTCTTAGCTCTCCATTACCCATGCTTTTATGTTGTTCTCTAAGTGATACTCATTGCTCATTCTTCAAATACTGTAATGTTCCATGACTTACAGCTATACAACACCACCTCTATGTGGGTTTTGAAAAGTTAGATTTTTGTTTCTTAGGAAGGTTTGCAATTAAGGGGCAATTCACAAAACAAAATTATATGACTTAAAATTAATTTTAAATCTTATTTGTCTTCCTAATATCTGGATAATTCATTTACCAAAACTGGTTATTTCTACCAAGGATGACTTAAATTTAGACACAAACTCTTCGCCTCTCCATACTCCATCTCTATTGATAGAATTGTTCAAAAACAAACTCTCTGGGTACTACACTGAAAATCCACCCATATGCGTTCATTTCTTCAGTAAAGAATAACTAATGCCAGTATGGGACCCAGAGATGAAGTGTGTCTCAAGCTTTGTATTTCATTAGTTGTTTTTTTTTCATCTGATGTTATTTTTGGTGATTCCCAAGGTGAAGTCAGTTCTGTGGAAAATAGAAAAAAAAAGATGATTGTTTCATTTTGAAATAATCTTATTTCTGACTACTTCCATTATTTCTGGAATGAACTATAGTGGAATTTTTTGGAAGGATGGAAGGAAGGAAGGAAGGAAGAAAACACACATTTATTAATTACCTGTGCCTGGCATTGTGGTAATCATTTTTTAAGAATTAACCCACTCAATCTGCACATCAGTCCCTGGAAGATAGATACTATTATTAATATCATTTGTAGATGATGTAGATTAAGAAATTTGACTGGGGTTCAGGTAGCAAAATGTCTGAGGTGGGATTTGAACTTGTCTTCCTGGCTCTGCTTCCCAGTACTTTATACAGTGTGTGCCTACCTATTTGGGGGAAGTAAAAAAGAAAGATTTTGGGTAATATTTTTATTAATTAAAAAAAATTAAACATAGAAATCCTTTTGTTTTCCTATTTTTCATTTCTATGCTTATCTATGGCAGTACTCTTTATTGTAGCAGCATAGATTACAAACCATCCATGTTTTGTTTTTTTTATTCTTGGCAATTTTTGTCTATATGTGCTCCACAGGAGATCTATTCAATTGTGCTAGAATTCTTCAAGAATTTCTCATGTTTTACTTGAGAAGCTTTTGGTTTGTCCATCATCTGTTTGCTATTTCACAATATTATAACTGGAAAATTCTAGTTTCTTGTCTGTAAAAGTACAGGTTGAATTATATTATTTTAAAGTTCTTTAAAAATTCTAGCATTCTGTGATCTGCTCATGCATTTTGATATTCATTAAGCACAAAGAACATCATTTATCTTTTCTCTTTAAAAATTCATTATATACTTCTCAATTACATTTTAAAACATTTTTAATATTATTTAAAATTTTGACTTCTAAATTCTTTCTCCAACAATTCCCCTAAAAGACAAGCAGCATGTTAAACTTTAGCTATGTTAAATCATTTAAAACACTTCTCTATTAGCCATTTTGTAAAATAACACACACATACATATGAAAAACAGTCAAAAAAAGTATGCCTTGATTTTCAGTGCCTCAATTTTTCCACATCTCCTTCAACAGTTACCATATTGTCAGTCTTATAGGTGTGATATGCCTTTGTATTTTACTAAATTAAGAGTGATTTAGAGCATATTTTTCATATGACTATAGCTAGCTTTGATTTCTTCATCTGAAAACTGCCTGTTCATACCCTCTGACCATTTACCAATCAGAGAACAACATTTTAAAAATAAATTTGATTCATTTTATATATTTAAATAATGAGACCTTTATCAGAGGTATTTGCTATAATTTTTGTCTTTCATTTTCATTTTCCATATCTTTACATATCACAAAAAAAGAATGATTCTGTCATGTAGAATAAGGAAAGAATTATCAATGGACAGCCTATGTGCTCATTACTATCTTCACGTTGTCAAGAGAATGTGAGGAGGACCTTCAGAAGAATGAATAAAAATCTTATGGCAAACTTAAGAAAAGACAATAACGCAAGAGTATGTGTGCATTGGGATTTATGTTTAGAGGAATATTCACATTAATGAGGATACATAATCCCTTAGAATATTTGTGTTTGAGGTGTTTATGTTTTTATGCCTCTGTGTGAGCATATTGCCCTTTTGATGGCATCAGGGAAGTTTTGGAGATGTATGTGCCGGTTGGAAAGAAATTTTGGAGCCATAATCATTGTAGGAAAGAAGTTACTAATACGAACAAGTCCTAATGAAACAAACAGAATATATCTTACCTCACAGGCACTTATTAAATACATACATCATTAAATAAGCTTGGAGATTGAGGGTAGGAATAAAAGAGGAAAAAGTTGGGGGTAAGTTTTTCTGGAGATGAGGGATATGGAGAAATGCATTATGCACCAGGGTAAATGAGGATGAAGATTCAAATTAGGAAGTACGCTAAAGTGAAGATCAAAGGCTTAATATGTTTAATGTTAATAAGATGAGGTTGGGATACGGATGCACTGTTGGTAGAGTTGTGATCTGATTCAGTCATTCTGGAGAGCAATTTGGAGCTATGCCCAAAGGACTATAAAATTGGACATACTCTTTGAACCAGCAATAACACTATATATGTATATATATTTGTATATATATGTATATCAAAGAAATTTCAAAAAGAAAAAAGAAAAGAGCTTATATGTTACAAAAATATCTACAGCAGCTCTCTTTGAGATGGTAATGAATTGGAAGTTGAGCAGATGCCCATCAACTGAGGAATAGCTGAATAACTTGTTTGTATAAGATTGTGATTGAATATTATTGTACTATAAGAAATGATGAGCAGTATGGTTTCAGAAAATCCTGGGAAGGCTTAACGTGACTGTTGCTGAGTGAAGTGATCAGAATATATTGTACAATGATCAACTGTGAAAGACATAGGTAGCTACTGTCAGCAATGCAATTATCTAAGACAACTTTAAAGAACTTATGATGAAAAATGCTATTGACCTTCAGAATAAGAATGGAAGGATGCAGGTTGAATCAAACTTTAATTTTTTTTAATTTTTAAAATATTTTTCATGTTTGCATATTTCATTTTCTTTCCTTCCTTCTTCTCCTCCCTCCCCACTTCCAGATCCAATATGCACTTCCACAAGGTTGTACAAATGTTATCACTTATACTTATTTCCATATTATTCATTTTTGCAATAGAGCAATCTTTCAAAACCAAAACCCTAAATCATATATCCATATAAACAAATGATAAAGAACTTGTTTTCTTCTTTCTGTGTTTCTACTCCCACAGATCTTTCCTCTATGTGGATAGCATTTTTTTTCATAAGCCCCTCAGGATTGTCTTGTATTAGCAAAGTTGATTGCATTGTATCATTCCACAGTATTTCAATTTCTGTGTATAATGTTCTCTAGGTTCTACGCATTTCACTTTGCATCAGTTCCTGGAGGTTCTTCCAGTTCATATAGAAATACTCCAATTTGTCATTCCTTATAGCACAGTAGTATTCCATGACCATCATATACCAGAATTTGTTCAGTCATTTCCCAATTGAGGGACAATCCATCATTTTCCAATTTTTTTTGCCACTACAAAAGAGTGCGGCTATAAATATTTTTGTACAAACATTTTTCATTATTATCTCTTTAGGGTAAAAATCTAGTTAGTAGTATTGCTGGATTAAAAGGTATATACTGAATTATACTTTTATTTTAAACCTTTGCCTTCCATTTTAAAAGCAATATTATGTATTGCCTCCAAGGCAGAAAAATGGCAAGGCTAGGCAACAAGTGTTAAGGTGTCCAAGGCCATGTTTGAACCTAGGACCTCCCATATCCAGCCCCGGCACTCTCTTCAATGAGTCACCTACATGCCCCTGAAACATACTTTTTTAAACTTTATTTTTCTTATTATTTTTTTATCATTTTCAGTCTATGTTTTCTTTTATAACATGGCTAACGGGGAAATATTTTTTACATAATTGTTCATGTATGATCAGTGTTAAATTACTGGCCTCAAGGAGAGGAGATGAAGGCCAATAATTTGGAACTCACAATTAAGAAAATTAATGTGAATTATTTTCACATGTTCATAGAAAAAAGCAAAATATGAAAAATTTCCCGTGAAAAAAGACTAGGAACTATGTTTATGAAATAGAATCATGGAGAATTTAAACAGAAGATTAGAGAGAATGAGAGAAGGTATTGGGAGAAGGAGGTAAAGAGAAATCGTGGAAGAAGATTAGGTGAAAGTAATGAGAAAGTCATATTACCTAAATAACAACCCAGGATAATCAGAATATTGTTGTATTATTTTCTTTCCCCATTTACAATATTTATTTTCTTAAAGACAAGCTGTACTCAAAACATCTTTGGACCTGTTCCCTTCTATTATTTTTTGCTTTGAAACTAATCTACTCTTGTTTCTTACATTTATCCAAAGGAGTGTGGGCTAGCATCCATGGGGTTATTGCAATTTTCTCTGGATTGATGTGTAACCAAACAATTGGCTTGGCCCCTGAGATCAATACCAATCATCACTGACTTTGCCCTCTTCTGTCCTGTAGTCTCCTTTGGCTACTGTCACATCCTAGGAGCAAATGACTCAAGAGCTATCAAGCTGTGCTTGACAGGAGGTGGCATGTTAGAACAGACTGCAGCATCTGACTGATAGGCCCTCAAGAATCCATTCAGAAATCAGAAGTTCAAGTGCTACTCAGTGCCATGTGAAAAGAGGTTATCCATACCCACAAGATGAGGCTTCAAGTCCAAATGCATGCTATTGCCTTCCAGTCTTATGCTCAGTCATTTTTACATTGAGTAAGGAAAAGGTTTTATCTTGAGAAGATGATCCTCAGCATCTTCTTCCTTTTCAGTTTCCAAAGTTATTACTAGTGAGAAAATGTTTTTCAATCCTGCTTCTGTTTTGGAGAAGGGGGGGACAGTGTGTTATAGGAGGGCATAACCTTATAGGTGGAGGATGAATGGTAAATGAGGACAGGTCTCCACAAGTAAACAAAGGGAGATGCTATTTGTAAGTTTCCTTCCATTTCTAAAATTCTACAAACAATTCTTTTATTCTGGAAATATAAGTGACTCTAAAACTTTGAATCAGGCAAACTTTTCTAGGCAGATGTCTTCTATAAATGCATGATGGATAGATTAATAATACTATACTTCATGGAATCTTGCTTTCTGAGCTCCCAAAATTCCTCTCCCTAAAATCATTTATTGTTGGGAAAGTTTCCAGATGCCCCAGGTAGAAAGAACTATGCAGATATTTTGATATTCTGAAACTAATGAAATAATTTCTATTTTCTCAACAAATGAGATCTGAAACATAGTCCATGTATCAACATTAAAATTCATTGATAATCAATCTACCCTGACATAAAGATCCTCAATTGTCTCCTTGTTTGTTTATTGCCGGGCATTTGTGCAACCTCCCTCCCTCAGGGCTTATTTTTTACCAGAATGCAAAAATAGATGGCAAACTAAATGTATGTAAAAATGAATCACTTTCTAGATCTAGGCCTTGAAGGTTAATATTAATGTTTTGGAAATTGGATGGGATTTCCCTCTATTACCTGTTGGCAAGGCAATGAGTCTTATTGGAAAAGCAAGATCTAGAACCATTTGGGGTCTATTCTTTTATTCTGATAAGGAAATCCTAAAAAGATATTCAGAGGGTCTAGACAATAAAAGAATTTCAGGATATAAAGTCATACAGCTACTCTACAGAAGTAGAGATAACATACCTCTATTCATGAGACCAGATGCATTAATTTTCAGCACTTTTTTCTTGAAACTTTTTTTTTGAAAGATGGTTCATTATCGTTGAATTTCAATGTGATTGCAAATTAGGCGACAGAAAACTCAATAAAAGGAAATACACAAAAGACCAATTTACGAGGTATTTTAGCAAGAAGGTAGAGGTAAAGGGGGAGCATATTGTTCTGCACAGCAGCCCATAATTAAGATGCAGCTATAAATCAGGGAAATATTATAAGTTGTTTAGGTGGACAGGTGGCTGTGTGGGAAGATTGATTAGCTCCTTTTGCCCCCTTGAGACAGAGGTTCCTAGTCATTCCTAGTAAATTAAGCAGCATAATTTCTCAGGCTTCCCATGGTGTGGTTGTCATTGTGTCAGCAGTATGCTCTGATGTACATGAAAGCCAGTTCCAACCTTTGACCATTTCCATTCCAGATGCATTATATGATGTCATCACAGTAGGCGCGCCAGCAGCACACTTTCAGGGATTTAAGAATGGTGGTCTTCGGAAATTACTCAATCGATTTGAAATGGACAGGAGAAAGTAAGTAAAAACTGGGAAAAATTTCCATCAGGTTAATGTTCCAGGATATTATCTTCTAATTGGTGGTTGGTTTATGTGTTTGTGATCTGAATAAAAAGTTTCAGTCCCAGAACGGGACTCTCATATAAGGACTGTCTTTGATAATATCTTTTCCTTTGGTGGTTTAGAATTGTTAGCTTGTTCTGGTCAGCTTTAGTCAAGATTAAAATAGGCTCAATGGAATTCTAAACTGGGTTAGTGATATGGTAATACTGGATTGTCAGTAACAGCATATCAAGGAATCATATCACCGTGAAAGAAATAATGTTATGTGGATGGAGGATAAATAATCAATAGGAGATGGGATGGTGTCCATGTCAAGTTACATTGACAACACATTGTATTTTACCCTTGATTCAGAGTAGTTTTAGGGAAAGGAAATGGGTTCTATCTAGTATGATATAAATAAGTCAAGGCACTTAATGTCTCCATGACTCAGTTTCTCCTTGAGTGTATAGAAATAATCTATGCCATTATTGGCTCACAGGAATTTGGTAAGATTAAATGAAGTAGCTTTTAATGCCTTAAGAGAAAAACTTTATACATATCTTGTCAATAAAAATAATGAATTCATAGGAAGGAGAAAAGAGTAGAGACTTAACTACTTTTAAGCCAATTTCTAGGAAGCATTTAGCTATCAGGTCTAAGACTCCAACGTCCACTACCAAAAAGTTGCCTCTCTCTCCAAAATGTTGATTAATTGTACTACTCAGTGTTCCTCTCCAACAGTGAGCCCTTGTCATAGCATGATTGATACATTAACTGACCTTTTCCAACCTTTCCCTGTTGAGATAAACCTTAAATATCTTTTGGTCAGACTTTATTATTGTCAACTAAAAACAGTGAAGGTTTTAGAAACAGGACTTCCATTTTATTTACATTCCATTTAATGTAAACTATGAGAGGGATAATAAAATTATACAGTGATACTAAGAATGGTAAGATTGATTCAAATTTGACCTCACTTCCTAGCTATATGATCATGGATAAATTAATTAAATCAAATTGCTTCACCCTTTCCCTTCTGCCTAAGAGTTGTTACTATTACTAAAAGTAAGGGTTAAAAAACAAGAATTATAACTTTATAACTAGCATTTATATAGCACTGAAAATTATGAAAAGACTATATTCACTACCCCATGTGATATTATTTGCTGTAATGTTATGTCATTTATATATTAGGGTCCCTGAAATATTCACCACCCTGCACCCAACCTGGCCATGAACCTCCCCAGATTTAGTTAGATTTGGTGCTCAGAAGACAGACAGATCTCTATAAATTGTAAGAAAGGAAATAAGTAACCCTTAATGATGTTATTTGCTAGCAAGGCTGGATGATGTTTGAAGGGTAGCTGGGTTATCCTCCCCCTTAACCAGAAGACCTCAGGGTCTTTGTCCCTGTGGCAAAAACTGAGCACAGGGAGAGACATCCAGTATTCAGATAAGAGACATCTATGGGGTAAATTATTGATGATTTGTCAGGGCTTTGCAAAATGCCTGGCAACCCTAGATGTCCTTTCTGATATAGACCATGTCCAAGAGGATTTGATGTAACTGAAACCTCTTAGAACCACCTCCCTAATTGACCCCTTTCACCCTCAGCCTCCCCTGATATCTTCCAAAGATTTATCTATGTTAGAATACAATTTAAAGATGGTGTATTAATATAACTAGCAAGGGAAAGATAGAGGTAATCAGGAGATCCCTAAACTAACTCTTCACACCAGACTTGAGACTCTAGACTTTGGCCACCAGTCGGGAGCAGTCTGGAAACAAACCTTTCTCCTATGCTAAACTAGCTTAAACTGAACACCCAATTAATAACTTGAGTCTTAAGGTTAAGATGTTACAGAGACTGATGCTTTATCTTCAAGTCAGACACACAGACTGCCCTCCTGGGAGGAATAATCCCTCTTGGGCTAATGTGAAATGTCTTGTCTGACCACCAAGTTCTTGACAAGATGAGATTCAAGATTGTAAATAGACACCAGAGATGTAGAAGTTAATTTTGGACTCTTCTGGGAATCAGATGGGATTAAGCATCCAGAGCTCAGGAAAGCTGTTTCAGCCCCCAAGACTCAGAACCAATGCCCCTTTCATCCATTGAAAAACCTTCCCAGCATCCTTCTGCAACATTCCACCTCCAAGTCTGTCAATCATGTCTTTTGTCATGTTCCATCTCCACTCTACATTAACTTCTACTCCTATATGATCAGTAACTTTTTTCCCAAAAATTTTCTATCTTGGGAATCCCTTACAGAGCTTATGTTGACTTGGCCTAGCCTAGTAATGGATGCCTTTATGCAAGATGAGAAATCAAAGGGTAGAACATTACTGATACTTCTTGACAAAAGTTGGAAACCTGTTTTTAACTTTGGGTCTGAGGAATAAGGAGATCATATGCTAATGTCAGCAATATAGTCATGTAAAACCTGGCTTCCTAAGGTCATCAGTGGGGCTTTAGTAAAGCCCAGAGTAAATATTGAAAAAAGAAAGGATTAACTCTGAATCTAGTGTATGGATTTTGTGCAACAGGATGCCATGCCATGAGAAAGAAGGAATTTTTCTTTTCAAAGTATATCCTTTGGAATATAAGGGGAAAGGACTGTAAATCCTCTCTATGGTTCTTTAGAAATGCCCAAGTGCATTTGTAAATAACAATGATAACAATAATATTTCTACAGAGCTTTTTGCAAAGTGTTTTACAAACATCATATCATTTTATCCTCACAACAACCCTGAGAGCTAGGTGCTAGATAGGTGTCTTTATTTTACAGGTAATGTAGTGTTTTTCCAAGCACAACATGGTTAGTATCTAAGTCCAGATTTAAACTTAAATCTTCCTGAGTCCAGTCCAGTACTCAATCTACTGTGCCACCTATTCCACTTTTTTTTTTGCACTAACTTTGCTCCACAAAGTTCACAAACCAAACTTTCTTTTTTGTAATAAGGAAGGGATGATTATATCATCAGAGCAATACAGGGGAGTGATTTCTGACTGAACATGCAACATAGAAGATAGAGATCTAACCTCAGAACCCAAGGTTCATGCCAAGCTTCTGCCACATCCTGGCAATGTGAGCCTAAGCAAAAAAGAACCTCTTAGAGCAGCAGACAACTCTCTAAGACACATAGAGAAGGTCCCAATTTGCTTTGGTAGTCACAGTTTCCTCACCAGTTCCTTATAAGTGCCTTTTGCCAGTGAAATAGGAGGGTGCTATTCTTATCTCTATTCAAGTCAACAACTTGAATATGTCCTAAAATGTATACTCAAAAATTTGGGTAGATCTTTAAACCATCCAACCATGAAGATTTCAGACTATCTGTTTATTCCATCTTGTGAAATTCTTGGACTTCTCTGCCCAATAAAGAAGGCTGATAATGAAGGTATTATTCCCATTTCACAGATGAAGAAACAGAGGCAGACATAAATTAAATTATTTTTCCATGATCACAAACTTAGTTCATGATTGAAATAGAATTTATTATAAAGTTTTGTGATTCTATGTTTGCATCCCCAGCCATTTTCATCTGCTACTTTCATCTCAAAGACAAAAGAAAGATGCTTAATGGGCATGCAGGGTAGAATGGATAAAAAAAAAGTGGCAGCATATTACCAACAATGTCTTGCTTTAAAGCAGTAGTATAAAATATTGTGAGAGATAATCTAGATATATTGGAGGTACTTAAGTGACAGAAGAAAGTACAATCTGACATCTTTGTATGAGGTTACTTCTGGATGCTTCAGCACTGCAAATAAAATGTCTACAATATGTTCAGAATAAATACAAAAGAAAGAAGAAAATATCATAACAAAAACCCACAGGAAAATATATGTTTTGATGGATGCACAGATGCAAGTCTTAGAATAAGAAGAGATTTTTATAGATCATCTAGTACCACCCAATTCCTTTTATTTATTTTTCTTTTTAATTTAAATATTTTTTCATGATTACATGATTTATTATCCTCCCCTTTAGTCCCCCCATCATGGAGCTAACAAGCAATTCCACTGGGTTATATATGTATCATTGTTCAAAACGTATTTCCACGTTATTCATATTTGCAGTAGAGTGATCTTTTAATATCAAAACCTTAATTATATCCCTATGGAACTACATGATTGATCATATTTTTTTTCTGCATTTCTGTTCCCACAGTTCTTTCTCTGGATGTAGATAGAATTCTTTCTTATAAGTTCCTCTGAATTGTCCTGGATCATTGCATTGCTGCTAGTAGAAAAGTCTATTACATTCAATTGTGCCATAATGTATCAGTCTCTGTGTATAATGTTCTCCTGGTTCTGCTCCTCTCACTCTGCATCAATTCCTGGAGGTCATTCTAGTTCACATGGAATTCCTCCAGTTCATTATTCCTTTGAGCACAATAGTATTCCATCACCATCAGATACCACAATTTGTTCAGCCATTCCCCAATTGATGTACACCCCCTCATTTTCCAGTTTGTTTGTTTTTTTTTGCCTCCACAAGAAGTGCAGGTATAAATAATTTTTGTACAAGTCCTTTTTTCCTCATTATCTCTTTGGAGTACAAAACCAGAAGTGGTATGTATGGATCAAAGATTAGGCATTCTTTTAAAGCCCTTTGTGCATAGTTCCAATTTGCCCTCCAGAATCAACCTATTCATTTTAGGGAAGAGGCAAAAAGAATAACAGAAAAGTTGAGGGAATTGCTCAGAGTCTTATTGGTAGGATTTAAACTTGAGTGATCCAACTCCAAATCCAGCTTTCTCTCTTTTTATTTTTTTTAACTCTTGTCTTAGAATTGATTCCAAGTATTGGTCCCATGGCAGAAGAGTAGCAAAGAAACTGGAGTTAATTGAATTGCTCAGGTCACACTGCTAAGAATTGTTTGATGTCATATTTGAATCCAGTCTTCAGGACTTAGGTCCCTCTACTCTCTATCCGTGGTGCTGCCTAGCTGCCCCTGCTCTCTTTTTTAAAAGGAATCCCATTAATATCCAAAGAACTTAGATCTGCACTATCTCCATGCCCAGGTACAATGTCAAGTGAGATACTAAAATAAAACACAGCTCAGCAAGTTTAATTTTACAATCCTGACACTTCTCTGAGGGAATTAACAGGCTAATTAAAACACAGTTGACCCCAAATAGGTATAATCTTAAAACACATATTCTTAGGCAACCCCAGGGATCTGTTTTGTCAAATCCTGAGAGATGTCATCAAAGACATTTCATAGCATACAAATTTTTCCCTCAGGATATAAGCTATGTTGCTGTGTGCAGAATTTTAGGTAAAAAATAATCATAACTCTGAGACCTCTGTTTGCTGGCTTTGCTTATTTTATATTTAGTCAGGTACTACCAATTCAATTTTAGTAGGACCTAGGATCCACTAGGATCACAGCCTGAATGCATAACCCATTTATTAAAATAAAAGTTATAACATGAAAACAAGGAGCTTTGGGGCAAGGAGATGGGAATAAAAGCAGAATTGTTTTAACATCTTGCTTTTTCATCATATTAACTTATGCCCTTTGCAGTCAGCTGGAACAAATTCAGCTGAATAATCCTAATATAAAATACCTGCTTCATGTGATGGACTCATTTAGATGAATACCTAGACAAACTGCTCCTGGAGCCTTATGATCATTATCTCCTGAAGAGTGAATTAAATCTAGAAAATGTATAAAATAGGAAAGAAAGAAAACTAAAAGAAATGACAGTTGTAGCATAGTGAAGAATTTGACTTTGGACAACCACAATGTGGGTCCTCATACCATAAGGTATTATTAGGACATCACGGAGTTTCTTAGAAAAGAAAGAATAATTTTAAAAAATGCTTTGTTTAACAAGTCCAGAGAGAATGGCTGACTATTGATTAAGGAATGATTGAACAAATTATAAAAGATAAATGTAATGGAATATTATTTTGCTATAAGAAATAATGAATATAGAGAATTAATGGAAATATTATAAGAGTTTCAGGAACTGATAGACAGTAAAGCAGAAGAGTGTAATATTAACAATGATTACAATCATGGAAATTTTTAAAAAATAGAATAAAAAAACAAGATTTGCTCTTTGAAAAACCAGTGATAGAAGAGATTGTGAATGAGAAATAGTGTCTTGCCATTGTGTTCTGTCAAAGAAAGACATGCCTTTAGCCTTTCTGAAATAATATGAAGGGACTTCTTTGATTCGAAAGAAAAAATTACTTTTGGAGGATAGAAAGAAGACAGAAGTGCTCCTTCCCACATTATCAGATTTTAGAAATCCTACAATGGTTTATAGTACATGCAATATTAAGTCGTGTGAAGTGTTGCTCTAATATCTCTTGGCACAGTACCTCACACATAATAGCTGTTTAATATATGTTTATGTTTTGTTTTGTGTCAAATGCATGCTATTTTGCATTTCTAAGCAGCTAACATGTTAGTAATATCCCTGTTCTGCCTTCTTTGTCTTGATTGATATTTTGGCAGTTTGATCTCTCTCATTTTGTAGGTGAGAATATAGCTTCCACTTGAGAAAGTCATACCCCTTCGATCTTCTCAGCTTGTATGATTTCTGCTCATGCCTTTCCAGATCTATATTATAGAGAACCTGCCCAAATAAGTGAAGATCTCCTCTAGTTCTTCAGGCTACTTGAATACAATTCTGATTTTCTGTCTAAAATGTCCCATTCGTGATACATGTCCTGTCTCCTTTCTTTTATGCTCATACATGACCACTTGTAATCTATCATATTCTGTAGCCCCCAGTAGTGAGATTGAGCCCCAGATTGCAAAGTGTCTGGGAAATCATGTTCGGGCCAGAAATCAGTCACACAGACTAGACATCACATGAGGTCCCTAAAACCCCTGCTAATTACATTTTGCCTTTGGCTTTAAAATCTTTGCATTGTTTTGTGGTTTAAGTCAGCAGAAAATAATTGATGGAAAACTAGTATTAGAATAAAAAAACTCAACCCCACACCTCTCTCTAACCAGCCTTCTCACCATGGAACAAATCATTCTTTGATTCTCAGTTTCCTCATTTAGCCACATGAGAGAATAGCATGTATGTTGCCTGCCTCATAGTCTTATTGTTATGAAGGTGCTTTGCAAACCTGTGTTACATAAATTTTAGTTATTTTTACTTATAATTTTGGTTACTCTGAGATAATATAAATTTTATCCATGAAATATAATTCAGAAAAGGAACAGATGTTAGAAATTGGCTTTTTTGATTTAGCAAAAACCTTGGAGTCACTGAAATTTCCTAAATGTAATTCGCTATTTGATCTCTTTCTCTGATTTGGAAACTTACTAATTGTCCATGTGGGGTCCTTGTTCAAAATACTTACAGATAAACTGAATAGAACATCTTAGAATTACAGTGTGACAGATTTGGAAGGTACTTAGAGATTATCTGGTTGAATCAATAAGTAAATAAGAGTTTATTAAATGATCAAGGATCTAAAATGTATCCGACTCTTCTGGATCAACAAGAATTCTTAAAGATCACTAGAAAGAGAACTTGCTAGCAGCCAAGGTTGCCCCCCATTCCACTTGGGAAAGCTCTAATTGTTCAGGATTTAAGCCTTTCCAACTTCTTCCTTTTCCTGCTTTCCATTATCAGGCTTAATAAGCCTAGTTCCCTTTGAACTGAGAGCCCTTCAAGTATTTCGTAAAAGCCAACATTTCTCTGTTCTCTTTGTCAGACTACACATCTTCACTTCCTTCAAGCTGATATACTGTAATCCTGATATCTGGCTCATCAGATTACTTTTCTCTGGAAACTCTTTAATCCATATTTATATGCCACATTAGCATACTGGTTAAACAACTGGCATCTGAGTCAGGATTATTTTTATGGTTCATTTGTTTTAGTCATGTACATCTCTTAATGACCCAATTTAGGATTTTCTTGGCAAGGATACTAGAGTGGTTTTCCATTCTATTCTCCAGCTCATTTGACAGTTGATGAAACTGAGGCAAATAAGGTAAAGTGACTTACCCATGGCCACACATCTAGTAAATGTCTAAGGCTAGATTTGAACTCACAAAAATGATGAGGCTTCCTGACTCCATGTCTACCCTTTTATCCAGTGTTCTATCATATAGCTGCTCCATGAGGATAATTGTAGCCATATGCCAATACTTCTTATAGAGGATAATTATATGGAGAAAAATTATGAATAATACTTTAAAGTCCTCTAAATTAAACTAACATATGCTTTAATAATCAATACTTTCAATAGTAAGCATATAGAGGAGAAAAGAGTTAGAAAACTTGGACAATACTTATAATTTCATTCCTGTAGGGAGCTCCCAGTCAGGAACTTTCTCTTCCAATGCCAGTTAGCACATTCCTATGGAATTTAGTCTTAGAGAGTTGCCTAGAGAACTGTAGAGGTGAAGTAATTTGTCTAGGCTCACACAGTGAAGGTGTCAGAGACAGGACGTGAAATCTGGTTCTGAGGCTAGCTTGCGAAGCCAGGCTAGACTGCCTCTCAAATATTGGAAAATACATTTCAGAATTAAGAAATGAAAGATACCGATGAATTTTAGCCTATACATAAGCCTCACATCTATATATCATTAACATTTCCTTCAAGAAGGAATCTAATGTGTTAGGTATGGCAAATAGCTAATAACAGCACAAAAAGGCAGCTGACCATATCTTAACAGAAAAGGAATGACTTCTTACTAATTAGGATCTGTTTCCAAATCAACTATTTATTTATAGTCTTACCATTGGCTTTAGAGAAAAGATAAAAATCAGTTCAAAATTGAGTGAATAGAAAGGTGAATGGTACTTAGAATCAAAACTCTAAACTTTTGTACATGATCAAAGCACAGGAAAAGGATAAAAGAATAGACCAAGTCAACCAACATTGACTAGAACCATTTTTAAACAAAAGTTTGACTCATAAAATTCAATCATCAGAATATAGAGTCCAAAAAAACCCGGAAACCTCCTCAGCTAGCAAAAGCATAATCTTGAAGAGTGGAACTATAGATAGCCAAAGAAAACACCACTTTAAACTAGAACACGAATAAAATTTTACTCAGAGGGATTTGGGGAGATTATGACTATTATCTTATCATAAAGTTATGAAAAGAAATAGAGGTAAAACAAATTTACCAAGAACTTCACACAAAATGCAGTCAAGTCAACAAATATTTAAGTGCTTACTATGCCCCAAGCACTGTGCTGAGTGCTGGGATATACAAAGAAAGGCAAAAGGAACCCATTTCTAGTTAGGAAGACAAGATGCAATCAACTCTACACAAATAAAATGCATACCTGAAATATTAAATAGAATCTTATAGATAAGGAATTAATATTAAGCATGAAACAAAGAGCTTTCTTGCAAATGGTGGAATAATAAAAGGAACTCAAAAGAAGATCATGTAGGCTGGAAGTAGAGATAACGAGGAAGAGAATTCTAAGGCATGTGGGATAGCCAGTGAATGTACATGGAATTGGGATGGAATGTTATATGGCTGTAACAGAAAGCAGTCATTGATTCAGAGAATGTGGCATGGGAAGGTAAGAACCAAGGTTATGAATGACTTTTAAAGCCAAATAGAGCATTTTCTCTTTTATTGTGGAAACAATGGGAAGTCACTGGAGTTTATTGAATAGAAGAGTGACATAATTTGACTGGCACTTAAGGAAAAAATCACTGATAGCTGAGTGAAGAATGCACTAGAGCCAGAGAGACCACATAGAAAGTTACTGGAATGTTCCTGGTGTGAGGTAAGGAGGGTCTCTTCTAGTGTTGTAGCATGAGGAGGAGATAACATACAAGAGATATTAGAAAGTTAAAAGTGACTGAACTTGGCAACAGATTAGATATGAGGTTGAAAGGTCGAGGGTAATAGCTAGGATTGGGACCTGGATACCTGAGAGATGGATAATAATGTCCTTGACAATAGAAGGGAAGTTAGATGGTTTGGTGTAGAGAAAGATAAAGATAAATATTACCATATTACAATGATAATAATTGAAGTTGTAACCAGAAGGTAGAAAAGATGAAAAACGGACATGAATTATTCAAATTGTTTTTTGGTCCATAGAATTTAGGTGTAATGGATAGAGCATTGAGCACAGAGGCCCTGATTTGAATCTTCACCCCCACCTTCAGCACTACTTGTATGATCCTGGACAAATCACCTAATTTCTTTTTTCTTCATTTTTCTCATCTTCAAAATAAGTGGGTTGGATTAAATGATCAATGAGCTCTAAGACCCCTTTATGTTCTATATTTATGACCTTTTGACAGTAGCTATCATTTAGACTCTAAATCACAATCCTTAATTTGCAGCATGAAATAGAATTGGCATTAAAGGAAAAAGAGTAGAGCTAGGAGAGTGCTAAGGAAGTCTCCATCACTAAAATTCTGAAGATATATAGGACCCAATCTAAAAGAACTGAACGATTAAGAGAAAAATTACAGATGTTGTTACTAGAGAAAATAATAAAGTGGACATCAATAAATACTGATCTAAGCCTATTTTTTCACTCACACAAAATCTTTTGAAAATTGTTTATATATTATGTTTAAAATATTTATATATTATACATAATTATGTATATATGTTTTATATATGTACATATATAAAATTATAGAGTGGGCATCCTTAAAGGATGAAGGAAGGAAAGGATGAAGTAAAGAAGGAATATAGGCAGAATATACCAAATTGTATACTACAGCAGATGAAATCTCTATAATCAAACATTTGACTGAAAGGTATCATATATATGAAGCCAGTATGTTTTTTTCATTATTGGCTAAATAAAAGCATTTTATTCCATAGACAAAAATACACTCTGAAAGCTTTTCTAATATAAAGTGTTCCTTATCCATACATTTTGATCTTACAACTTCCTTTGATAGACAACATAAATAACCTTATTCTTTTTTTAAATTATAAAATACAATCTAAAGCAGGGATACATGTATGTCAGTGTCTGACAGGGAGTCAAAAAGGAAGAGGAACTCGCTATAGGAGATGCTTGCATATACCCATATTGTTCTATGTGATATTGTTTGATGGCAGCAAACCTTAAACAGCATTCAGACTAATAAATTAGATGCAAAATCATTACAAAGATCTCTGACCTCACTATACATACAGTTAAAACCAAGGTTCTAAGCAATGTTATTTTCTAAAAAATCATATGCATTTTGATGGACAACCCAAGAAGATGGTCCATCATTATGCACGTTGGACAGCTGTTACAGTAAGTGAAAATATAGTAAACTGGGCTACATTTGAGAAATTGCTTAGAGCTTTCATTGAACCCAAGCTTCTCCCTGAGAAAAAAAATATATATTCTTAACATTGACATTATTGTAGGAGTTCTATATGATGGTAAGTCATACAATACCACAATTTCCAAGTAATCAAGAGTATAGGAATATAAACAGGTGTCAAGATACGATGGATAATAAATTATCCACCTAGAAAGGAGAACAACAAAAAGATGTACATCCAGAAAAGAAGCTAGGTCAATCATGTAGTGAGAACAAGGGATGGAGAACTTGAGTGATGTATTGAAAACTATATAAAGTGAGGTGTTCAAGAAGAAGGTGTTAAGGATATTGTATGTACTTCCTTGTCAATTACTTTAGAGGAAATAATCAAGAAGAATGCTGGAGAGAAGTTAGGCTTCAATTGCAATGACTTCAAGATCATTGATCCCATTGATCCACTTAAACGATATCACAGTATCTACTCCTACCAACATTAATGTCAGAAAAAGTATTTGGCCACAGATTCTGATACTACTAGAAATTAGGAAGTCATTTCTTAAGACCTTCCAGATAATTCTTGTTAAGTTTCATAGTAGCATAAGGACTATTCATTGAAAAACCTGACTGTTTACTACAGTTCTGTGGTTTAGGTTCAGATCATCAGTTAATTGCCTTAGCAAAATTAGTCTTATGCAACTAAACCAGAAGACATCAATTATACCATGCCACATCTAAATAAGTGTTATTATAGCCCTGTTGTTTAACTAAGTCATTACATCATCTGCCATTAATTTAGTGAAGACTACACATTTTGTTTCTTAAACCTTGCATCTTTCCTATTGTGCCCTACTCAGTGTTCTCTATATCACAGTGTAATCTGCTTCTAAGATCATAGATTTAGAGCCAGATTGGGTCTTTTTCATTTTAGAGAATCATGCAAAGGTCATAAGTGAATGACTAAATGGTAGATAAATAGTAATGCCTATTTTCTTTTGAAACAACTACTCATGAAACTGTGTATAAATAAATGTTCATAGAGGAATTGCAGTTTGCATGAATAGACTATCAGATCTTAGAAACATCAACATATTTCTTTCCCATGACCAAAATCTTTAGAGATATTTTTGAAGAAATCTTCATGTGATTTTAACAGTCTTCTTCTACATGATTATGATGGCCTTCACATAGGTATTCTTCTATTCTGTGGGAAGTGCTAAAATCAAGACAAATAATTTGAGGAACAGAATATAAATTTTAACTGTTACCCAGAAGGCTATGGCTTTATAGGAGTGAATGGGCTATTTTCTGGGTATGGCTATCAAAGGAGGGCTATATATGCTTTCTGGGTAAATACTGATATAAAATTAAGATATTTAAATTAAATCTCAAATATAACAACTCATCTCAATGACTTCATTTAAATGAACAAAAATCACCATATATATATATATACACATATATAAAAGTGTGATTACATATGTGTGTGATAAGATATTAGTTCTAACTAGTGATCTAGATATCAATAAAGATTGTAAATTAAGGTTAGTCTTTTGTAATTTAAAAATCTTGTTTATTTTCTAATTGTTCACTCTGCAAATAATTCTTGTTCACTTCTCTTTCACATAATTATCTGCCCATGAAAATATAGGTAGATTCTTAGAAGACTGATATTATTTCCTATTTGCAATAATGAAGATGGATACTAAACAGAGTTTAAAAATTTAGCATTGTTGATTTCAAGAGGCCTTAGTGAGGATTTTGGCTTTTTCTTTTTTTGTGACTAGAGGAAAAGAGGAAAGTGTGGATGATGAAGTGGTAGGTTTTTGAAGAATGAAGAAAAGAAAGTTCAAGGATCTCCCATTGGGTAGTTTCCATACTTTCACTATGTTGTACCTCTTTATAAACACCATAATAACAGGGCAAAGGTGACTTTGAATCTCTTCTGTGGACACCTCATATATGTTTTATGTTTAATTGATCAGTTGGCTATAGAGCAAAACTGAGCCTTAAGACTTTCCTTTTAACAGGAAATCTCTCATACATTACCTGTGTTGGGGTGAGTAAAGTGTTTTATAAACTCTAAAACCTTTTATAAGTATGAGGTAGTTATTGTGATTGCTTCAACAATAATAATAGAAGTAGTAGATGTGAAAAAAATAGTGTAGTGAAAGTATCAATAGTTGCAATAGTAGTGGCACTAGTATTTATAGTAATGGTAGCATCATTGTAGTAGTGATTGTCATCATAATAGTAGTAGGGGTACTGATATTGGTAGAAGTAATAGCAATAGGGATGGTAGAGGTGGTAGTGTAGCAGCAACCCCAGTAGCAGCAGCAGTGGTAGTTTAAATAGGTAAGCAGAAAAAATAGGCAGATTATTAAGAGGAGGCATATTGGAAGTTAGAAGAGAGGAGGATAATTTATAAATGCAAGTACAACAAAGAAGGGAGTTTTTCTCTATACTTTAAAATAAGACATCTGCAAAGAGTTTAGTGTTTAAATCTCTCTTTCCAAAAAGTAATAGAAAGTGTTTTGCCTCAGCTGTAAACTACATTTTCTTTAAGCTGCCATAGTTAAGTCAATTCAATTAGGTTGCATTTTATCCAAGAACAAAGTCATGCACTCTAGTTAAAGAGGAAGCTTTCTCTAATAAATATAATAAAAAATGAAAACAGCTTTCTATTAGCCTAACTGTGTGTTCAATATCTGTCATACCAAGGATAGAAAGCAGCTGAAATGAAAGCCATTTAGCACATCTATTGCCAATAAAACTTTTCTGGGGAGAGATTTTTTTTAAAGCTACACTGGACAGGATCTCATCCTTGGAAAAGTTAAAATGAAAATGGTATATTTAAAAAATAGAGATGGCTGCCCCAAATGGAACAAACAGTCATAGCACTAGCAGAATTTATGTGATGAAAAGTCTGTGCAGCCAACATAGTGGAGGGTACACATTTATAGATCCTAGCCCTTTCTTTAGAATTTTAAAAGCTAAGAGATTTACTGATTCACTTGTCTAACAAAAGGGTCCATGTCTACTAATAAAATCTATTGAGTAGGGTGATGGGAAAGATACAATATTTCAGAAATTGAGTCATCTGCTGCTTATAGTCTAGTAATGATAGATAATTCACATGCATAAACAAGGGAAGATTTCCTGGAGGAAAACAATTTTTGAACTGGGTGTGAGGGAATGAGAAAGTTGAAATAGGTCTAAACCATTCCAAGCAGAAAAAAAAAAAAACTTCATTAGCAAAGACATGGAGGCAAGTGAGCAGTTGATATGAATGCAAGCATGGCTAATAGTCCAGTTTGGCTGAGGCAATTTTTTTTTTGGTTGTTGTCATTCTATAGTTTCTGTACCAAATCCATTCCCCAACCCATCATGCATCCTTCTCAAAAACAGGACTGTAGATTTTGATTTTGGTCATCTTGCTGAGTTTTTCCTCATCTTATAGAATCTTTTTTGATCCGCTTACCTTTCATCTTAGAATCAATGTATTGGTCTCAAGGCAGAAGAGCAGTAAGGGCTAGGTAATGGGGGTTGTGAATAATTCAAGTTCACATAGTTAGAAAATGCATGAGGTCAAATTTGAACTCACAACCTCCTGTCTCTAAGCCTCACTCCCTATCTATTGAGACACCTATCTTATGGAATCTTACAAAGAAACTGAGTTCCAGGGAGTTAAGTGACTTAGCCAACGTTGTTCAGACCCTTGGACTCCAGATTAATTGCTCTTTCCATTTCATTAAAATATCTCTACAGAGGCACTAATTATTTTAGCTTGGTCTCAACGAGTGTAAATAATGAATAATGTCATCACATGGTGGAATTTACACTATTTGAAGTTATAATTATGCATAATATGGTGATGAGATCCAGTCTGATGCAATATACATAATGTGAATTTGAGTAATGTAGCCTCTTCAGGGAACTCGTTATGTGCATTAATTGAGGACCTTGTTGTAAATGCTTTTGAAGCCATATTACTAGTAGAGGAATATGGTATTTTATATTACACACTTATATAGGAAACTTTTAGTGATCTTAAGCCAATAAGGCCTTAAAATGTTTATGTATTTGAGTTTGATGATAAGGGTAAGTCAGTTATACCTTTAGACATACTGTCATTTTTTTTTAAATTTTGCCTCAACATCCCTTTCTTTTGTGAGCTTAGGAAAAGAATCTAAGTTAACTTATTGGGACTTCTCCTAAAACATTTTGTAATTGCCCATTTGTCACTGTCATTTTGAAGTCTAACTCTGAAAGAGCAATATTTATACAACCTTGAGAACACATATTTGTAGGACAACTGAGGAAACAAACAAAAAGTATTGAAAAGTGGGCACAATGAAAGAAATTAAGTCTGGACTAGGATTTAAAGTTATTGCAATGGATTTTTTGACTTCTGAGAGTGTAAGAGATTTGTATTTTAATTCAACAAAAATCACTGGTATTTATGTAATGCTTTAAAGGTTAAAACGTCTTTATATTCATTATTTTATTCAATCATCCTTTTCCTTTTGGTCTGTTTTTCTTTGTAGGTCATCTTTCACTTTCTTTGCCTCATTTTCAAGCTGGTCAATTCTGGCTTTCAAGACACCATTTTCTTGTTTTAGTTCATGTGCTTCTGTTTCCTGATGACCTATTTTGCTTTTTAAGTTCTTTACCAATTTTCTTCAGCCTCTCTTAATTGTTTCTTGAATTGGGTTTTGAGTTCTTCCAAAGCCTGTGTCCAATTCCTGAGTTTTTGCTTGGTGTTCCTTGGTCCTCCTCTGTTCCATTTGTTCTTTTTTTTTTCATTAGCTTTATAAGAGCTGTTGATTGTAATTTCTTTTTTCATTTTCTTTTGTTTGCTCATATTTTTTCCTTCCCCCCTCCTCCACCATTGGCTATATTCTTTCTCCTCTGTTTTTCTGCTGGATCTGTGGGTTTGTGCTATTCTGTCCTGCAGAGGCTTCTTCTCTGTTCTGCTGATTAACTAGATTAGGCTGATGGAATTGACTGGTTGAATTAATGAGCCCTGAGACCAAATCTTCCCCAGTTAACAGCATAAGCTGAATGTGTAGGTGAAGGTGTGTAGGCTAGAGGTAGTTACTGTCTTCCTCCTCTCTACTCCTTTCTGCCAACCACTTCCCTGCCAGCTGCCTGGTCAGAGCCCTGAGCTTCCTGTGGTGGTGCCAAGGTACTCTGTCACAGCTGCAGCCTACTCCATGGGATCCCAGTCAGCTGAATTCTTACCTCCAGTCTCAGTGCAATAGATAGTATGCCTCCCTGCCACCTGTGGTCAGAGCCCTGAGCCTCAAGTAGCTGTGGTAGCAAGGCACTCCCTCTAGGCTGGAGCCCTTGCCCTGAAATGCCAGCAACCACTGGAGTCTCAGCACAGTAAGTGGGGGAAGGATTTGGGGACCTTCCTTTTTTCTTTTCCTTAAACCCGAGAACTCAACCTTCTTTGGGAATCTTTTATATCGAATTGAGCAGGAGGGTCCCTAGCTCTGTCCTGTTATTGTATTTGGTTTTGTGTCCTCCTTGAAGCACTTTGTTTTTGACTGGTATGAAAGGGTTTTCACAGAGGACTCGACTTTTGCTGCTTCTAAGCTGGCATCTTGACTCCACCTCCCCAATTCAATCATTATTTAAACTATAAAACAGCATTTTTATCTTAGTACTTCAAGAATTATCAACCCTGTTTTGTAGATGAAGAAGCTAAGAGTCGTAGGTAAATGATTTGTCCATAGTTGTATACTGATCAGAGATAAAATTTGAACTTAGACCTTCCTCATTTTAAGTCTAATCATCTGCCTGTTGAACCAGGCCATTTATTTTATGGCTATTGTTGTTATCATTATGACGGTTACCATGTCCTTATTTCCTTCAATGGATCTCAAATATAAATGATTCTGAGACAAGTCACTATCTTGCTACTAGTCTCTTATGATGAATATTCTGGAAGCCATCTGTAGGCATTTTAACTGCTATTTATGACTAAATTAAAGCATTAAGATATAATATAGTCTTCTGTGGGACCCCTGAAAGCAGATTCAAGGAATTATGTGTACTTAATTCTGTTTCTACATGGTTTAGATTTCCTTGCTTGGTCCCTATATTTTCAAATTTTTTTCATTTCATATACTTTGAAGATTATGAGTTTTCATTATAGTAAAATATTCTTATCTTTTTATGGATCAGTTTCTTCTCTGGGTAGTTGTTCATAACTATTTTTCATCAAAAATGGTGGCCTGGTTCCAGTTTGTTGAAGAATTTTCCAGTATGCTTTAAGGTTTTATTTTTATATTGGGATTTTTCATCCCCATTTATGAAAAAAAGTGAGTCTCTGGTGTTTATAATTCTGGATATTTGTGTCTTCCTAAACATTTGATGCATACTAAATTTTTGCAACGAGGGTAAAAAGCCATGTGTTTTACAATCTCTTATAAAGCAGCCATTGATCATTAAGTCCAGGCTCCTTTACATAATTTATGTTAACTAGCACTTTTTTATGGTTAAACTTTTAAACCAAATGTGAGCTATATAGCTGCATAAATCAGTTTTCTTGATATTCATTGACCACTTCTTTAAGCCAAAACTCTACCCACTTTCACTCTTCAGTATTGACATTAATTGGGCCGTAATAAAAGACCTAGAATTTTGAAATAATTAAATTTTGGACCTGATCTGATTTTTCCCCCTTCTTATAAAGAACAAATCACAATCATCCACTGATATCTCCTATTAAAAGCATCCTTTTTTTGTTCTTTAGTCATATTTTAGTCATGTCTTGACTCTTCAGGACCCCAGCTTAGGTTTTATTTGCAAAGATACTGGAATAGTTTGCCATTTTCTTTTCCAGTTAATTTTTCAGATGAGGAAACTGCAGAAAATAGGATTATATGATTTTCCCAACCCAGCTAATTAATGTCTGAGGAAAGATTTGAACTCAAAAAGGTAAACTCCTTGACTTCAGCCTTGGTAGTCTATCCACAGTGTTACTTTAGCTGACCAAAGAACATCTGAAACTGCCTATAATATTCATAAATATATCTGTCATTAAGCTTCATTCCTAGGAATGCTATTTCGTTGGCTATAATCAGCTTTTAAAAAATTACCAGAGTGTTCTAGCTTTGAAAAGAGAAACTCTTTATTTCTCTTTTTATTTGATAGGATGTCTTAATAACTAAAATGTATATTTTAAATTTATTTCTTTTATTCATTTGATGATTACAATAAACCTGCAAAATCATATAGGTGTTATTAAAATAATTTTATAAATGAGAAAAAATGAAACTCAGAGACTTGCCCATGGAAGAAATTAGTCCCATAGTTTTCTGACATCAAGTCAAGCACACTATCTACTGTGCCATGATACTTCCACTCAAAATTTATAAATTTACAATTTATAAATGTTCTATTAATACAATACCTTTTCCTGTTTAGGAAGCTAGCACTTAGGTCAGCAGGTAGGATTTGCATGATTAAGTTTTGTTTTATCTAATATTTAATAAATAAGTTGTATGAGAAAAAACTGATCTAGCACTTAAATATGCACAGAGGACTATGCCAGGCAGAGAGGAATGGGAGAATGCAAGTAAGATATGGTTCTCTGTCCTCAGAAAACTTATGGTCTAGTGGGGAAGATAAAATTGCATGCATATGATGCAAGTTAGGATATGACATGACAAGGAAAGCTATTAATTAAATAATGATAATATATCTCGTATTTGTGTAGTGCTTCAAGGTTTGTAAAGCATTTTACATATGTCATCTCATTTGATCCTCACAACCACTACGTGAGATCGGTGCTATTATTATCCTGACTTTACAGAGGAGCCCTAGACTCTAGCGCATCCAGAATATGGGGTTATGCATTTTAGGGTTGTGATTGGTAGGCTGGAGATTGGGTAGAGGAAGACATCAAGGCTGATGAAGGGTTTCATGTCATTTAATGATGGATTAAAAAAAAAGCATAGAGAATCTTTAGCCTAGAGTGGAGAAGGCTTATAGTCAGCAAAATAGCAAGATAGTTATCATTAAGCAGTTGAAAGGCTGTTGTCCCAAAGGAATTAGAGTTCATTTTTTTCTGTCCCAATGGGCAGCATGAGGACCAAGGAGTAGAAATTTCAAAAAGAAAGATTTAACTTTGTTGTTAGAATGAACTTCTTCATAATCAGAGCTTCTGAAAAGTAGAATGAGCTGGAGAAAGAGAGGTCTTTTCCTTTGAGCTCTTTAAGTAAAAGCTAAATAAATATCAGGAGGGTACTTTTGCAGATACCAGGGATCTTTCCTCTATCTCTGACGTTCTCGGACTCAGTTGTCCATGCTGACTTTTAATTTGAAGGATTAGAGAATTTGAAATGATGTTCAGATGTTGGGTGGGACTTTGAAATATTACAGATTTACCATTTGAACTCACTTTAAAGTTTCACATCTAATTAAAGTTCAATTTAGCTATATTCTTTTATCTTGATAATTTAATTATGTCCATAACTTCCATTTAGGGATCTATAACTACAAGAAATATACCACGTATTTAAATGAGAAGGCATTAAACAGGTTTCTGAATATTTATGCATACTCAAAATTATTTTGTAGGTGGCAGTATTTTTTCTTCATATTACCTTATTTTTGTTCTGTATACCAACATAGTCTTTTATTGTGAAGATGAATCTTGAAGTCTCACTAGGTAAAATGTTCATCATTAAAAGGATGAATGAAGCACAGGCATCTAGTTCTGATGCATTAACTCTACTCTAAAGAAGCCTCACACAGTATCATGAGTCTGAATTATGCCTCTGTCCTGTTGTAGTAATTGGAGAGTATAAGAAGGAGGAAAGAAACATAGAAAGGATCTAGTGGGATGAAAAATAAAACCAGGACTAATGAAAAGAGTCAGAACCAAAGATTCTGAACACAAAAGAAAACAGAAAATTGGATTTAAAGAGAGACAACAGAAGCACTGGGATTAGATAACTTATATCTATCATCTTCAGTCCTGATTAGTTCAGCACCATGTGAAAGGACCAGGATTTTTGGAAAGAGAAAGCAATGGTAAGAAATATGTAGTAAAAAATATAGCAAAAGGGAAATTTCAAAAGCAGAAGGGGAGTTTTAAAAGGGAACCCACCAGTAGAAACCAAGATTAAAAAAAAATAGGACCAACTGAAGGAAATAGTAGAGGCAGGAATGGTCAAGGGGGCAGATTTAATGACTAAGGAGTGAATTCAAAATGGAAGCAGGAGGAAGCAGGTGGCAGAAGTCATAGATGATGTCTTTAGAGTTAGAAAATAGCAGGTCTGCTGATAAAGAGGACACCGAAAGAATGTGGGAGACGGTTATAGCCTTGAGCATTCTTCCTTTTGAAGAGATTACTGTGGGAGGACATGTCAGTTCCAGTAATAGGATAGGGAAAAGGCAAACAAGATAGAATTATAGAGCATTCACAGTCTCCCCTTCTCCAATCTGGCTCTCTATGGTAGACATTTTGTTCTCTCTGCCCCAGCTATCAGCCTTGGACTAGCATGTTTGTCTGCTTTATCCTTTATCTTATACATCCTGGAAAAGTCACAAGATGGGTTAGTTGGGAAAAAAAAATCTTTGATGACTAAGATTTTAAATCCAAATTTAGTGAGAACAAGAGATCAGCAATTCACTATGGGAAAATCTCTTTTTCCAAGTCTTTCTCATCCTCTAAAGTATTAGAGAACTATTTACAAAATCAAACAACAAAGTTCAGAGCAGTTCAACAAAAATAGTAGCATATTCTGCCCTTGAGGACCTTGCATTCTATAGGGGAAGAAAAACAGGCTATTCAGAGAGGTAAACATAAAATTTGTATAAAGTAATTTCAAAAGAAAGAAATTAAATACTGAGAAGGAAGTAAATGAAGAAAGGAATTCTGGGAGCATCTTGGCTGAAGAATGGTAAAGTTACTAAAAGTTAGAGGTAAGGAGGAAATGGATTCTAAACATGGAGACAATTGAGCTTTTCAGTAGAACTTCAGTGCAAAAAGAAGAAACTTGTCAAAGATGAACAAATGAAAGTAATATGGATTCTAGGAAAAACCAATGATTACTTTAAAGCTGTTTTCATTTTCTTCTCCTCCTCTCTTCCTATCTCTAATAAGTTTACATATTACTTCCTCTAATTTGTGTGATTAGTGAAAGTGAGTGTGCATCTATCTATATGTACATTCACATATATGCTTATATGCATGTGTGTATATCTCTCTCTATATATATCATACACATATACACACATATATGCATTTTAAACTGGATTCCAATAAAGATGAATGGGTAGGAGAGATACTGAATAAAATAATGAAGGTAAGATAAAAGAAGTATGACTCAAAATTTGTAGAGAAAGGGAAAAAAAGACAAGGGGAAGTGCTATATAGGTACTTTTTCAAGTGAAGTCAATAAACATTCATTAAGCTCCTCCTATGTGCCAGGTACTATGCCTAGTTGGGTATATAAAAGCATAAAAATAATACCAATAAAACAGTCATACATCTCTAGTAACTCAAAAGTAAATATGAGTTCAAATAACAAAGAACTATGTACAAACAGGATAAATTGGAGATAATCTCACAGAGAAAGAGCTAAAATTAAGGATGATGGAGAGGCTTCTTGCAAAAGACTTTAGCTGAGAAATGAAGGAAGTCAGTGAAGTAAGGAAGAATAAGAAAGAAGTTCCAGTCTTGGGGAACAGCCAGCACAAATATCCAAGGTCAAAAGATCAAATGTAGTGTTCAAGAAGTAGCAAGGAAGAAAATGTTACTGGAACTTCAAAGTATGAAGAAGAGAGTAAGTAATGTGCAATAAGACTGATCAGGGAGGAAGAAGTCAGGTTATAAACTTCATTGCATGTCAAACAGGTGCTTCTGGAGTGGGGAGGAGATGTTGTAGTTCCTAAGGTCAAATTTATGATTTAGGAAAATCAGTTTGACAGCTAAATGAAGGATGAACTGAAGTAAGGGGGATCTTGAGTCAAGGAGTCTAGCTAGAAGGCTATTACAATAATCCAGTGATGTGGGACTATATCAGATTTGTGACTGTGTTAGAAGAGAAGAATATCTTCTTAGAAAATTATGAATATCAAATAATATGGCATTGTCTTGGCAACTAATTCGATATGGGGAACATGAGAAAGAAGGCTCAAGAATGACACCTAGGTTTTGAGTTTAGGTGACTGGGAGGATGATTGCACTCATGATAGTAATTTCAAAAGTTAAGAAGATGAGAATGTTTGAGGAAAAGATAATTTCAGTTTTTGGCCATGTTGAATTTAAGTTGTCTACGAGGTATCTGATTTGATGTGTCTGAGACGTAGTTAGCTATGTGAGACTAGAGGAAAGGAAAGAAACTGGGGTTAGAAAAATAGATCTATCAGCAATTTGCATAGAGATGATAAATGAATCCATAAAAACTGATGGAATCATCAAATACATTGTAGAAAGGGAAAAGAAAAAATGGATCAGGACAAAAAATCTGTCGAATGCCCACAGTTAGAAGATTTGAGATATATATATATATTCTGTCTCCCATCTCTGTTTTCCTCAGCTCCCACCTGTGCTTGAAAATTGCTTTCCTTCCCAACCTCAACCCCACAGAATCTCTCTATTCCTTCAAGGCTCAACTCATATGCCACATTCTATAGGAATTCTTTAGGAAGCCTGGTCTGATCCCACCAGTACCTAGTGTTTGGATAGGTCTATTGTAACTTACTATTCTTGTTCAGTTATTTCAATCATGTTTGACTCTTCATGATCCCATTTGGGGTTTTCTTGGCAAAGATACTAGCATATGCCAGTAACTGCAAATGCTGTTTCCTTCCATAGCTCATTTTACAGATGAGGAAACTGATATAGAAAAGTTTTCCAGAGTATTGCATATTCCTGCTTAAAGTACTTAGCCATGAAGGGAAAAAAAAAACTTGTCCAAAATTTGAACTAAGATTTTGTTCTGTTTTGTTTTTATCTATCAAAAATCTGCCTTTTAATCAGGGTCCTTCTAAAATATTAGCGCATCTCCCTGACTTTGGTTGATTAAGAATGATAACATAGTCTTCCAGGACTGTGCCATCTGGTATTGGGGCAGCAAAGATCAGGTACTCTTGTGTAACTCCATCTTTTTACTTATTGTTTCAGTACTGGATACCAATTTATTTACTATTCACCTGAAAACACAGCAAAAGCAAAAGAAGTTCTCAGCAACATCGATCAACTCCAGCCTCTTATATCAACCCACGCGGATCAGCTACTTAATTCTGCCAGGCAGCATTCTCCAGACAGCCTGAAGAAGTCTTTAAAGTTGCTTTCAGAAAAAGTAAGATTCAAATTGTAGCTAGAATATAGCATGGTTGGGGAAATTTGGGGGGAGCGGCGGAATGGAGGGGATAGAGTAACTGAATCCCCACTGAGCTTTCTTTCTGTATGAATTGCCAATCATAGCAATGGGAAATGTTAAATATGCTCATTTGAAAAATAATCTTTAAAGCTTTACTGAAAGATGAGAAGGGACTAGTCTTATACCTGATTCAGATAGCGGAGAGTATTTTTCCCCACATAGCAAAGGAAACCTGTTAAGAGAGTTAGATTTATTTTCTCTTTTCTTATCATTGCTGTCATTTCTTTCCTTTGGTCTTGGCTTTGGTGACATTAGTGAATTCACACTGGAATTTTTTTATTACATTTATTCCTTTCCTATGGTGATTATCCAAATTGACTAAGTATGAGCAACTCTATATGGAAAATAGCAATGTCTTCACACTTGAAACAGAGAAATAAGAATGCTTTACTTTTGATCTTTGCTCTAGTAGTGGCTTAGGGCATGTCTTCTAACTGCTGTCTGCTTCTGTTTTTTATCTCTAACAAAGTAGGTAAGATTGTGTTGCTACCAGATAGGGGTAAGATCAGAGGATCATAGATTTAGAACTAGAAGGCTCCTTAGATATCTCCAAATCCAACCATCACATTTTCCATATGAGATAACTGAGGTTCAGTCAGGGAATATGACTTCCCCAAGGTTACATAGTTTTAAGAAATAAAGCTGGTGCCCCTCACACCTATACTTTCTGTTATACTTCATTAATATAAATATGACATTTGGAAAATAATATTGAAAGGCAAGAATTTCTACTGCAATTGCCTGCAGAGCTTAGAGATGGACATGTAAAACTATTGAAACTCAGGATGTCTGTTTCAGGTCTTCCTGAAGAATAAGTCCAAGAATCGTCAGCAAGGAGAAACAGTCAAATAAACCCATCCTCACAAGGATATTAAAGTGATTTGTTCAAGGTTATAGAGCTGATAAGTAGCTGGAGGGAGAGTCTAAGAAATGGAGATCTGATCCCAGAGCTAGTTCTCTTTGCCCTGCACTTCATTGATAAATATTCACATTAAATGTTGGAGAAGCTATGCAAAGTGGAGCATTATTTTCTAGCAGAAACTTATACAGAGATTAAAAAAACTGACTGCAACTAGCAAAATATTTGCTTCTGTTCTCCCTGAAGAATAAAATTTAAAAATCTCAGAAAGGAGAACTGATTGGAAAATCTCTCCATGGTGGAGAGAAAGAGAATTGGTAGCAATTCTCTTATGAAAAAGAGAATTTACAGCAATTTACCTTTAAGTGTGGAGTTAGCCTAATACAGTGACAAGGAATTCTGGGTTTTATGCTGCCTTTCCTGGAGGGTTATATTATAACAAGAACTCATTTTTGTGAATCACTTCTGGGGACTGAGCCCTTGTGGATTGATGTCCATGATACCTCTGTGCGATGAGAAGATGGCATCAAAACAGAGTTCCACTGGCGTTCTTGATAATTTTGTCCCAGCAACTAACTAGGTGTATGATCATGTGCAAATTACTTAGATTTTGTCTATCTTATTGATCTCATTGGTAACATGGGAATGATAATATCAGACTGAAAGTGTTATTGTAAGGATAAAATGAAATTAGAGTATCAAGCATGTATTAAATATTTGTTATTTATTTCATTGTTTATTTCAATTATTTTTTATTTTACTGATCTGTGCTAGATACTGGGCAAAATGAAGAAAAAAAGAGCAAAATGGAACAATCCTTGACCTTAAGAAGCTTATGTTTTATTGAAAGGAGTACACAGGGAATAGTAAATAATGAGGACAAAAAAGTAAAAGTAAAATGTAGAATAGATAGAAAATAAATTCTTGTGAGCTTTGGTTGGTGAGGATGGAAACAATAGAATAGGCTTCTTAAAGTAGGAAGTACTGGAGATAAGCTTTGAAAGAAGCATGGGAATTCAGCCTCAAAGTCCTCTATAATTCATTCTAGTTCCCAATCTATATGCTATTTCTTTCTTGTTATTGTAATAAATGAGGTATATGAGAGAAAATAATGGAGGTAGCATTGACCAGATGTGGCAACTGTTTGAATACAGAGGATAAAGGAAAATAAAAAGTTGAAGATAGCTAAGGTTGTCCAGAAAGAATTTGGTGTCATCAACAGAAATGGGGAAGTTGGGAGGATTCTCTGATTCCCTGGAAAAGATAAGAAGTTATAACAAATTGAGATGCCTATGGGATATCCATTTGTAAATGGGAGATTGCAACGTGACAGTGGAGGTCAGAAGACAGACTAAGGCTGGATATATTGATTAGGGCATCCTTTGGATAGAGATGACCATCAAACCCATAAAAGATCATTTATAGAAAGCCCTTTACAATAAAGAACTTTATAAATATATCCTGTTAGTATTATTATTCAACTTCCTGAGAAACAAATTAACAGAGTTCTTAGCACTAGCATAATTTTGAATTCTTCTAAAATGTGTCTTCTTATTAATATTAGTGACAATGTAGAATTCCTCAGCTGCACGAATTTTGAAAATATAATGTGATTCAAAATTCCTTCAGGTATTTGTATGTGTGTGTTTTGTAAGACAGTAAAAATACAGAAATCCATTTAACACATTAACTTCTAACTGTTTATGAATGTCTGTGGCACAGGGCAAAGGAGAGAATAAAGAGGGTTTTTTTTTTCAAGATAGAATCACTACAAGATGAAGGTGGGATGGTAAAATAAAATAATTAGGGCTCTTTGTTGGATTTCTTTAGCCTGTTATATTCAGTGAGATTTTTCTGGGTGCACCTAAGCTGAAAATTACAGCCCATACAGTATCTATGCAGTGATTACCAAGCAGTATTTATATTCTTCCTGTGCACTGGGCAGGGATTTGTCATTTCATACATCATTTACAACTTACTGCAGTGAGTGATTCTTTTAGGGGGGTTATTTTTCTCCTCATTTAATTCAGCAGTGCTCAAACTTTTTCCTCTCTTTTTTCTTCCTTTGACTAGATTACCTTTACCTACCTACAAATCTTTCAGCTCTTGAAACTATGAAGAATTTTTTTAAAGTTATATGTGTGTCAGATATTTCTTTTTTTTCCTATGATTCCATGTCTAGAATTGCAAAAAAAGGTGTTTGATTTAGCCAAATTTTACATAGCATGAGAAGATTTCTGTTCGATTTCAGAGACAAAAACAGAAGAGGGCTCTGTTTTTATAGTGTAACAAAATGGGTTTAGTGCAGGTTTCTATTTGAACATATACTTTTGTCATAACTTAAGGTATAGTAGAAATGCAGTTTCTAAAGTTTAAGAGGTCTGGCTCTGTGTTGGAGAATTATAGACATTCTAACCTCATTGATCTACTTTTTAATTTTATTTTTATATAATTCATTTATTAATGTTATCAACTAATTAATTAATTTTATTAGAGTAATTAATATTTGCATCATAAAATTTAGAGCTAAAAAGGACCTTTGAATATATAATATAATATAAAATGTAGGGAAGCCCTTCTCTATTACAAATAAAGAACCTAATGACCAGAGAGGTAAAGTCTAACCTAAGTTTGACAAAGCTTGTAAAACCAGGAGTCAAACTGAAGTTTTCCCACTTTAAATACCAGGCTCTTTGTACCAAACAGGCTTATTTTTCAAATTAAAATAAAGAGATAATTCATTTATATAGACACAGAAAAACATAAGATGATTATTAACTTTTAGGAGAGGCTTTTGTAACATTTTTCTATAGACACAGAAGCTTTTGTCTAAAAACAAGAGAATTCATTTTTTTACCCATCATGCTTTTTGACATGACTATTACCCAGATAATGCATATAGATAGGCTCCTGCTGCTACTTTATACAACTTTAACCTACTATAATCCTGGAATGAGAAGCTTAACAATCATATTCCTGGGCAGAGGAGGAAAAAAGGATCATAAGGAGTATTTGTGTAACCTAAATTATACACTTGGAGCACAGTGCATAGAATGCTTGACCTGGAGTCATTGAGACTCATCTTCTTGAGTTCGGATCTAGCCTGGATACCTACTGGTTGTGTGACCCTGGATAAGTCACTTGGCCCTATTTGCTTCATTTTCCTCATTTGCCAAATGAGCTAGAGAAGAAAATGGCTAATCCCTCCAGTGCCTTTTCCAAAATACCCACAAATAGGTCATGCAGAGTCAGACATAACTGAAGTGACTAAAGAGTAGATAACCAATTTTTGCACTCATCTTAACAAATGAATGTGTTATTACACAAAAGTTCTGATAAATGTCATCAAGTTCATCTTTATAAGTGTTAATAATATAGATGGTAATTTACCCTACCATAGATTGTGATTTAAAAAAAAATAATGCATTTAAGTATTTTTTAATTTTAAATTTGTATGAGCCATACTTTTTAAATTTTCAAAGCATTTTCACTTCTACTGTTAAATTTGAAGTTTCCAAATATCCTATGAGGCATCATTGTTTTCCTTTCTACTCTTTGAATTGCCTCCTTTCCTTCTGTCTCTGTCTATTGAAAGCTTACCCATTCTTCATAGCTTAGGTAAAATATAGCTTATAAAAGTAATGGCATGTTCCCTGTTCTTCCTATCCAAGCTAAAAGTTGTCAATTTTTCATTTGCTCTTAGTACTACTCTTCAGCAATTTGTGTGTGTGTGTGTGTGTGTGTGTGTGCGCGTGTGTGTGTGTGTGTGTGTGTGAGAGAGAGAGAGAGAGAGAGAGAGAGAGAGAGAGAGAGAGAGAGAGAGAGAGAGAGAGAAAGAGACAGATAGAGAAACAAAGAGAGAGAAAATGGAGTATAGAAAGTCAGAGTGAATTAGCATGTATAATTCCTAGTATTGCAGCTCTCTTCAATGGTGCTTATTGACAACTAATTTCTAATGTATATCCATTCATGGGCAGCTAGGTGTGGTAGAGTGGGTAGAGTCTTAGATCTAGTCATCAAGATTCGATCTTCCTAAATTCACATCTGACTTCAGACATTTCCCAGCTGTGTGACCTTGGACAAGTCATTTATCCCCAAATGCTCTGTCCTTAGCACTCTTCTCCTTTGGAACTGATACTTCATATAGATTCTAAGATGGAAGGCAAGGGGATTTTTTGGTGGTTGTTTTATTTTTTTAAGTAAACTAACTGGAGGCACTGGGAAGCTAAATAATTCATGGCTACATTGCTAATATTTACAAGAGACATAACTTCAACTTATGTCTTCCTGACTCCAAGGTTAGCTCTCTCTCTTCATTGTTCTAGTATTCTGGGCGTCCGATCAGATGTTTGGTTTTTAAAATGGTATATGCATTTCATTTCTGTGCCTTCTGAATGATGAATTTTAATCCTACTGTTATAGACATAGAGAATTGTTATTTTCATTTCCCCTATACACTTAACTGGCACCTTTTGTCCTTGATATAGGAAATTTAGTTTTGAAAATGGAGTCTTCTTTGTTTAGAAAATAAACAGAAAATTGACCTGCAGTCTATAGAATTTAGATACTGCCATTTAAAGACAATCACAATCTTTCACAATAGTTTTTAGGTTCCTTCTAAAAGTATCATTTATGCCAATGTGAAAACACCATCAGTGTCTAATTGCCTTCCATTTTGAAAAGTGTTGGAAGGGTTTGTTGAATACATGCCTAGGAAGACAATAGACCTCTTCATTGCTGTTCTTGTATTGACAAATAGCTACCTCAATACCCCTGAGAAAGGAATCATCAACTACTACTATTATGATTTTCCTCTATCATTTTTATTCTTTTTAGCTCACTCATAAAACAAGTTCTTCAGGTGGTGGGAGGGGGGGAGGGAAGAAAAGAAAATGATCTTTGTTTCCAATAAATAGTGTTTGGAAATGACCAAATAAAAATTAAAAAAAATAAAAAATAAAAATTAATTAAAATAAATTAAAAAAATAAAACAAGTTCTTCAAGTCCTTCCTCTACCCTATCTAATTTTTTTCCTCTTTCCATTTAAGAATTAACAACTTAACCTGATTTTTTCTTATTATTCCCATTTTTAAAAAATTACTCATGCTTTATATAATATTTTCTTCTATTTCTATTGAGTTCAAAAACAAGAACCAAAATCCAGTTTCTTATAAAATTCTTATGTCACTTGCCATTTTCTTTCACTGTTGATCCCTTTCTCTCATTTCAACAACCACTGACTAATTAGCTTCAAAAGAAGGTGAAGAGCAGGGGGTCCATAAAACAAGACTTTCTTCTAAAAATTGGAGTATTTCATAAGGAGAATTTGGAAGTAGATATTTGAGTAATTCATATTGTTGATGTCAATTATTAAAACCATAGATAAGTAAGGACTGAGGGTGGTAAATTACAATATGAAAATAATACATGATTCCCTAAATAGCAACCAAAATAACTTCTATGGTATAAGAAATGCTGTCCATATCCTACAAGTTTTTATTCACTTTAGTTATTTTTTTATGTTTTATTTTTTCCCAATTATATGTAAAAAAAAAGTATTCTCTCATTTCCCCCCTTTTCCATATCTCTCCTTATTCTGAGATGTTAAGCAATTTAATATGGATTTTACATGTGTTATCATGTTAAACATTTTCCTATAGTAATCCTTTTGTGGACAGAAACCAGAACAAAAAAAAAGTGAAAAAAGTTTGCTTTGATCTGGCTTCAGACTCCATTCGTTCTTTCTCTGGAAGCAAATGGCATATTTTTTGTCATGAGTCCTTTAGGATTTGGATCACCATATTGCTGAGAATAGCTAAGTTATTCATAGTTGTTCCTTTTTACAGTATTGCTGTTACTGTGTACAATGTTCTCCTGGTTCTGTTTACTTCACTCTGTTTCAGTTCATCTAAATCTTTCCAAGCTTTTCTGAGTTCCTACTAGTCATTTTCCACAACATATACTATTGTATTACAATTGTATACTATAACTTACTTAGCCATTCCCCCATGGATAAACATCTCACTTTCCAATTCTTTGACCCCACAAAAATTGTTTTAATTTTACATCTAAATCCTTCTCTTTTTGTCTTTTAATCTCTTTTGGATACAAACCTAGCAATGTTATTGCTGGATAAAAATGTATGTACTGTTTAGAGCCCTTTGGATGATTATTAAACTTGCTCTCCTCAATGGTTGAATCAGTTTACAATTTCCTCAACAATTCCAATTCTCAATTCCTATGCCTCTCCAAGTTTTGTTTTTTCCCTTTTCATCACAGCCAATCTGACAGGTGTGGGGTGGTACCTCAGAGTTATTTTAATTTATATTTTGCTAATTAATAGTGATTAAGAGAATTTTTTTTTTGCACAACTAGAATGAGCTTTAATTTCCTGGAGAGCTGCCTGTTCATATCCTTTGACCATAAATCATTGGGGAATGACTTGTATTTTTATACATTAGATTCATTCCCTTATGCATTTGAGAAATGAAGCCTTTATCAGAGACTTGTTATAATTTTTTAACCTTTATGATTACTGTGTATTACTCTTCATTCTATTCCCTCCCCAATTTATCATTTTTTTCTTTTCATCTTGTTTAGCTTCTGACTACCTCATTGTTCAATTTCCCCTCTTTTCTTTCAGCACCACCCACCTTCTCTTATTCCTTTCCTATATTACTTTCCTGTAGGATAAGATAGGTTTCTAAACACAATTGATATTTTATGTTCTTCTCTCTTTGAGATAATTCTGATGGAAGTAAGTTTCATGTGCCTCTCCCTAACAATCCCGTCCCCTGTAAAAGCTCTTTTGTTCCTCTTTTATGTGAGATAATTTACCCCATTCAATTTCTCCCTTTCTCCTCCTCCCAATGCATTCCTCTTTCTCATTCCTAATGAGAAAGTTCTTAGGTGCTATTAGAATCATCTTCCCATGTAGACATGTACACAGTTTAACCTTATTGAATGTATTTTTATTTCTCTTTCCTGTTTACCTATTTATACTCATCTTGAGTCTTGAGAGTAAAATTTTCCATTCAGTTCTTATCTTTTTTTCTGGAATATTTAAAAGTCTTCCATCAACTTTTCCCCCTGAAAGATTATGCCCAATTTTTCTGGTGATTTTTGATTGAAGTCACCTCTTTTACCCTCAGGAATATCATATTCCAGGTTCATCCTTCAATGTAGAAGCTACTAAATAATAAATGACTGGCTCCATTATATTTGAATTGTTTCTTTTTGCTTGCTTCTATTATTTTTTCCTTTAATTGGGGATTCTATAAGTTGGCTATTATATTACTGAGATTTGGAACCTTTTTGAAACCTTTTTTATTTTATCCTTTTGTTCTAGAATATCAGGGCAATTTTCCTTCATAATTTCTTAAATGGTGATATTATTTTTTTAATTATGGCTTTCAGGTAATCCAATAATTTTAAAATTATCTCTTCTGTATTTGTTTTCCAGGTCAATTGTTTTTCCCCATAAGATATTTCATGTTTTATTCATTATTTTGAATTTGTTTGATTGTTTCTTGATTTTTCTCATTTGTTTCCACTTAACAAATTCTCATTTTTAAGGCATCATTTTCTTCAGTGAAGTTTTTGTACATCTTGTATCATTTGCCCAATTCTACTTTTTAAAAAATTCTTTTCCTCAGTGAATTTTTGCACCTCCTTTTCTAAGTGGCCAATTATTCCTTCTAAAATATTCTTCTTTTTTAGTGTATTTTAACATCTTTTTCCATTTCACTAATTTTTCTTTTTATGGAATTCTCTTCAATAGATTTTTGTGCCTCTTTTAATAACTGGCCAATTTTATTTTTAAGCTATTGTGTATATGTGTTTTCTTTACTAATATGCTGCCTTTTTTTTCAGGATTTTACTTCATCACTTTCTTTTCCCAGTTTTTATTCTGGCTCTCTTTTTATTTTTAAAATCCTTTTTTGAACTACTTCACTAGTTTTTGTGTTTGTTTTGTTTTTTGGCTTGAGACCAAATCATGTTTTTCTTGAAGGCTTTGGTTTCAGAATTATTGACTTTGCTCTCTTCTTCTTAATTTGTGTTTTGGTCTTCTCTGTCATAAAAATAATGTTCTATTTTTTTTTGCTGTTTCTTGCTCATTTTCCAACATTTTCTTTTCTATTAACCTAAAAAACTATTAAAATTGCGCTCTGTAAATGTGGTAAAGGGAACACTGTTCCAATCCTCAGGTTTTTTGGGTAACTGCCTTCAAAGCTAGTTCTGCTACTCTCTAAGATTTCAATTCTTCCAACTTTGTTTGATTTGAGGAGAGGTATGTTTAGTACTCTCCCAGCCCATGCTCTTCTCTGTGAGCAACCACATGCACATTTTTCTACCCTGAAACTGTGAGCAGGATCTTCCAGTCCCCTGAACCTGCATGTACTAGTGTTTACTAGTGTTCTTCCTCACAGCCTGGATCTGTGATCGGGCAATGCAATTGAGTCTTATACCAAGAGCCAGCAATGAAACCCCTATAATCTCCTGAAGAGTTGCCTGCGACCTTTACCATCTGTGGCTGAGAACTCTGGAAGCTTTTGCTTCTAATTCAGTCACCCCCAAAGCCCATGGCTGGAATGGTGCCTACCTTGTTATGTTGCTGCTTTGTACTCTACTTCTACTCTGGTGCAATAGATCTTTCATGCCAGCCTTCTAAGTTGTTTTAGGGTGAAATTATTTCATCCTGTCTTTTTGTCATTCATGCTGCTCTAGAATTCATTTTGAGGCATTACTTTAACATAGTTGCTTGGAGGGTAATTTAACAGAGATCTGGTGGGTCTGTCCAGGTTCTCTACCATCTTTTCTACCATATCATTTTTGAAGAGGACAAGTAACTTCTTTGTTTTCAGAGCATCCACCTTTATCTTTTTCAGAGAGAACCTCAAACCTAATTTTAAGCTATAATTATACAGCTGCCATTTTCCTTCCCTTCATTTTCTGTACAAATGCTTCTATTCTAATATCCTGACATGAGTCATCTCCCTTCTTCCACCTCAGATCCCTTAAAACCTTATTTTTCTTTCCTTCTGGGGAACCTCCACTTTTCCTAACAAACTAGAATGTTAAATAAGTGTTATTTTCTTTTCTTTACCTTCTTCATGAGAGAAGACCTTTTATACCTACAATACATATAAATCATTCTTCTGTGGCAGAAGTACAAGCTTCAAATATGATACAGGTCACTGTACAATTTCCTTTATATCCTGTATAGTAGCTAAGATTTTTCAGCTTTGTCTTGGAACTATTTGTGGGTACTTATTCCTTAACTCAAGCACTTGATTACTATTTGTTAATAGACAACCTCATGCACATTCATTTCATTTGGCTCAGAAACTCCTTAACCAAGGCCATATCATCCTGAGAGAAAGTCTGGTACTGTCCATCTATCTACTTCACAGATTTGCTTTACCTTTCACTATAATAATTACTTAACCCTATAATGATTTCACTGACCTTTTCTACTTTTAGGACTTCCCTTTAAGTCTTCCCATGCCACATATAACCTCAAAAACTTTGGGGTATTGTATATATGTTAAGTAGTGTTTTTCCTTAAAGAATAGATAATGGGGGTGGGGGACAACAGGGTGGCTCAGTGAATTGAGAGCCAGGCCTAGAGATGGGAGGTCCTAGGTTCAAATCTGGCCTCAGAAACTTCCCAGCTGTATAACTGGTCAATTAACTTAACCCGCATTCCCTAACCCTTACCACTCTTCTGCCTTGAAACTAATGCACAGTATTGATTCTAAGACAGAAGGTGAGGGTTTTTTAAAAAATTAATAATAAAAAAAATTTTAATTTGTAAAAGAATAGACAACAAATCCAGTCTTAAGAATTCTCAATTCGGGTAAACACAGAATAGTATACATGTCAGACCTTTGGGAGGGGAAAGGCTTTAAAACCAAGCAAGATATAGAAAGAATCACAAAATGTAAAATAAATAATTTTGACTACATCAAACTAAAAAGCTTTTGTACAAACAAAACCAATATAACTAAAATCAGAAGGGAAACAACAAATTGGGAAAAAATCTTCATAGAAACCTCTGACAAAGGTTTAATTACTCATATTTATAATGAGCTAAATCAATTGTACAAAAAATCAAGCCATTCTCCAATTGATAAATGGGCAAGGGAAATGGATAGGCAGTTCTCAGATAAAGAAATCAAAACTATTAACAAGCACATGAAGAAGTGTTCTACATCTCTTATAATCAGAGAGATGCAAATCAAAACAACTCTGAGGTATCACCTCACACCTAGCAGATTGGCTAACATAACAGCAAAGGAAAGTAATGAATGCTGGAGGGGATGTGGCAAAGTAGGGACATTAATTCATTGCTGGTGGAGTTGTGAACTGATCCAACCATTCTGGAGGGCAATTTGGAACTATGCCCAAAGGGTGACAAAAGAATATCTACCCTTTGACCCAGCCATAGCACTGCTGGGTCTGTACCCCAAAGAGATAATGGACACAAAGACTTGTACAAAAATATTCATAGCTGCGCTCTTTGTGGTGGCCCAAAACTGGAAAACGAGGGGATGCCCATCAATTGGGGAATGGCTGAACAAACTGTGGTATATGTTGGTGATGGAATACTATTGTGCTCAAAGGAATAATAAAGTGGAGAAGTTCCATGGAGACTGGAACAACCTCCAGGAAGTGATGCAGAGCGAGAGGAGCAGAACCAGGAGAACATTGTACACAGAGACTAATACACTGTGGTATAATCGAACGTAATGGACTTCTCCATTAGGGGCGGTGTAATGTCCCTGAACAACTTTCAGGGATCCAGGAGAAAAAAAACACCATTCATAAGCAAAGGATAAACTATGGGAGTGGAAACACCGAGAAAAAGCAACTGCCTGAATACAGAGGTTGAGGGGACATGACAGAGGATAGACTTTAAATGAACACTCTAATGCAAATACTATCAACAAAGCAATGGGTTCAAATCAAGAAAACATCTAATGCCCAGTGGACTTACGCGTCGGCTATGGGGGGTGGGGGGGAGGAAAAGAAAATGATCTATGTCTTTAACGAATAATGCTTGGAAATGATCAAATAAAATATATTTAAAAAAAAAAAAAAAGAATTCTCAATTCACTAATTTTACTAATCACTAATTTACTCATTTAAGTTACTAATTTATAAATACTGTTTAGGTCTCTAGACACTTAAAGCATTATTCCATAAAAGCAGGGTTAAGGTCCATAAAGTTGTTATTTAACCTGTAGTGGAGTGCAAAAGCCATTGACTAACATTTGGAATTCTCCGAAATTTAGACACAAGACCTACCATAGCATTATTTTCACTTTATTCTCCATCACCTTAAGTAAAAAAATATACATATATATGTGTACATCTGACTTGATAGAATGTTTTTTATCACCAAGCTATCCCTTGTCCCATAAATCACAATTTAAAAAATAAAATATCACAATTTAAATCATAATTTAAAATCACAATTTTAAAACAAGTGGAAAGAAAAAACACTGGAAGGAGAGAAGGAAGAGAGTTGCGATTGGAAAAGTAAAAAGACAAAGAACTGAGCAAATTACTCTCTCCCCTGAAAATATTCTCTGTGCTCTTTTTAACTGAGTAGCTTTTTTTTCCTATTGTTCTTATTTATTGTAGGTATGCATACCATCCCCTGTTAATCTGCTGAAAAAAATACTCATTTAAAATGGGAATATTTTCAATTTAGAGAAAATAATAGAACACTGGCTGATATGGTTAGGTATTGGCCACAAATCCTTCCATCAAGTGAGTTGATATTTACTATTTAGTAGCAAGGAGCTTCTCAAATGGCTCTATTTTAAACCAGATGCAAAATCTTAGATAAATGGATACAGGGCTATCTTCAAAAAAAGTATCACACAATGGACTAAAAAGACATCATTGTAATAACATTAAATGTGTTTCTAAATGAAGTGCTATAGTTGTACACCAAGGGGCAGTATGGTAGAAGTTGGCAATGCTAAGTTTCAGTGAGGTAACTCTTGGATGTGTGACCTATAACCATGAACAAGTCATTGAATCTCACTCTAACTTCAATTTCCTGATTGGCATCATAGTGAGGATGGCTTAGATATCTTACTGTAATGTCATTATTTCTGATTCTACTCATTCTTATGTGCCCCCAGAGAAATACTCCAAATAGGTAATAATGAGGGTATTGAATAAAAAAATTAATAAAAGGTTTATTAGTCAATAACTATATTAGCATCATCACTTTTGCATGTATTATTTCATCTGATTCTTACATCTCCATGAACCTGACACCAGAAGTATTCTTATCCTTATTTTCAGATGAGGAGACCAAGGTAGAAAATAGAGATATAATTATTTATAATTTACAGGTGAATAAAGTGACTTTCTAAGAGTTGATTGATAAGTAAGTCTCACTGATTTGAATACAGTTCTCTAGTAGTGAGTGTTTTTCCCTACATTACTCTGTGTTGATATGCTTTTAAATATTTGGTTTTTAAATTGAAATCTTAATAAATAATATCTGCAAAGTACTTTATAGCTATTGTCTCTTCTCAGCATCAAATCTACAGGTATATTGTCCCATTTCTGAATATAAGGAAGTCTAAAAAAAGTCTTGACCCTGATCCCAACAACTAGGTAGAATTTGAACAGGCATCTTTCTGACTTCAGGTCTCTCATTCTAACCACTTCATCATACTTTTTATAATTCTACAAATAAAATAAGGGAGAGAAAGGATGAAGTTGTTTTTTTTGTTTTGTTTTGTATTTTTAGCAGTAGTATCAGAATCTTTTTCTTCTCAGCAATAATATATTATTACTTTGGTCAATTCCATAAAATTGACAAAGAGTAAGGCTTATATCTTTGGACCTGAGCCACATACACTGGGAAGTTTGACCATTGTTGTTTGGAGGGGAAAGAAGAAGAGGAGAGAATGGCTTTAGGTTCATACCACTAATGTGTTACCAAGCCTTCTGGACCTTATGCTTACCATTCTGTTTTTTTTTTATTTTTATTTAGAATATTTTTCCATGATTATATGATTCATAGTCCCACCCTCCACCCTGCTCTCTTCCCCCTTCCAAAAGGAAGAGGGGGTAGATGAGGGCCTATGTGAATCATTCTATTGTACCACAGTTGTCTTAGTCTCTGTGTACAATGTTCTCCTGGTTCTGCTCCTTTTGCTTTGCATCAATTCCTGGAGGTCATTCCAGTTCACATGGAATTCCTCCAGTTAATCATTTTTTTTAAATGCAATGATATCCCATCACCAACATATACTACAATTTATTCAGCCAATTCCCAATTGATGGACACCCCCTCATTTTCCAATTTTTTTCCACAACAAAGAGTGCAACTATAAATATTTTTGTACAAATCTTTTTCATTATTATCTCTTTTGGAAAGAAACCCAGCATTGGTATGGTTGGGTCAAGGGGCAGACAGTTTTTTAAAGCCCTTTGCACATAGTTTCAAATTGCCCTCCAGAATGGTTGGACCAATTCACAACTCCACCAGCAATGTTTGAGTGTCCCAATTTTGCCACATCCCCTCCAACATTTATCGCTTTCCTTTACTGTTACCTTAGCCAATCTACTAATTGTGTGGTGGTACCTCAGAGTTGTTTTAATTTGTATTTCTCTAATCTGGAGAGATTTAAAACACTTTTTTCATGTGCTTATTGATAGTTTTGATTTCATCACATGAAAACTACCTATTTATGTCCCTTGACCATTTGTTGATTGTGGAATGGCTTGATTTTTTGTAGATTAGACTTAGTTCCTTATATATTTGGAAAAATAACCTTTTTCAGAGAGTTTTTTTATAAAAAAAAATTCTCCTAGTTTGTTGCTTTCCTCCTAATTTTGGTTGTATTGGTTTTATTTGTACAAAACCTTTTGAATTTGATATAATCAAAGCCATTCAATGTACATTCTGCAATGTTCTCTATCTCTTGCTTGGTCTTAAATTCCATTCTTTCCTAAAGATAAGCATACTATTCTGTGGTCACCTGATTTACTTAGAGTTTCCTTCTTTATATTCAAGTAATTGACCCATTATGAATTTATCTTGGTGTAAGGTGTGAGATGTTGGTCTAAACCTAATCTCTCCCATACTGTTTTCCAATTTTTCTTTTAATAAACCCTTTCCTTCCGGCTTGGAGTCAATACTGTGTATTGGCTCCAAGGCAGAAGAGTGGTAAGGGCTAGGCAATGGGGGTCAAGTGACTTGCCCAGGGTCACACAGCTGGGAAGTGTCTGAGGTCTGAGGCCAGATTTGATCCCAGGACCTTCCATCTCTAGGCCTGACTCTCAATCCACTGAGCTACCCAGCTGCCCCCTATTTTCCAATTTTTACAGCAGTTTTTGTCAAATTGTGGGTTCTTGCCCCCAAAACTGGGTTCTTTGGGCTTATCATAGACTGCCTTGCTGAGGTCATTTACCCCTAGTCTATTCTATTAATTCAACCTTCTGTCTCTTAGCCAGTACCATATTGTTTTGATGACCACTGCTTACCATTCTTGATCCTGGTATCTTGGTATCTAAGTCTCTCTTTAATGGTCTCCACCATGTGAGTATGAGGAAGAAGGAAATATAGAGCATTAATTCAAAGCCAGCAAGCTGTGTGGCTATAAAATAAATCAACAGGGCTTATTGATACCATCAGCAGAAAAGTAGTTTAGTCAAAATGAATTATTGGGAATGCATGTTTTTAATATTTAAATCTTATATTATTGTACATAACCTTGTTATATGGAAAATTATGTGTATAATGTATTTTGCCATTAGCAACATGGCAACACAGGTTTGTATTAAACCTCAATATATCTACTTCCCAGAGATTCCCTTTCTCTTGCTTTTTTTTCCCTCAGTCTTCATAGCATTTTCCCTTATTACACCTTAGTGTTTTTTTTTCAGTTAGCATATCCTTTCATTTTTTAAAATAAAATCTGACTTGCCATTTTTTTGTTTGCTTACCACTAAACTCTTCTGCCTTCTCTTGTAGACTTTCACATCCTTGCTTTAGATTTTTTTAATATTCAGAGTAGCATGTTACTGGGAAGCTACTGAGCAAATATTGGTTTTAAATAAACTGTGTGACCGTGAAAATATGGGTTCAAGACTTTGAATTGCCAAAACTGTAAAGATAATTTTAGTGTCTTGAATTAAAATAAAAAATAAGTGTTCGCCATTGGAAAAATTCCCAAATATGAAATACCCAAGTCAGCTGGGTTTTATGGAGATTTTAGTTAATATAAATGAAGGAATTAAGGAAAGGGAAAGAGACAGAGTAAGAGGAAATAGTAGGAAAAGGCTAGGGCCTAGACCAATGGCATAGACCTTTCTCTTTAAGAGAGAAACTAAGTCAGTCTTTAATCACTCACCACGAGATCTTTCCAAGCAAAACTCTAGTGTTCATAGACCTAGCAGCCTCCTCTGACTCCTGACCTCCAATCCAGCTACCAAAGCTGAACTAATCCAACTACCTTGAACTGGTTCAGACATCTCCTTTTAAAGAGAAATTTCTCTTGTGTCACCTCCCCTAAATTTTCAAGTCTACCAATCACAGTAGAAGCCTTTCCAAGAACAGCCTATTCTTAGTTTTTAGTTCTCACCTTCTCTGGGTAGATTACATGTTCTGAGTACTTCACACCTCTTTGTTAAGCTTGCCCCTTGCAAGTTGCTTGACCTTTTAGTGATTAATTTGACCTTCATAAATACTTAGCACCCTTTTGTATTAGATCTAAAAATTGACCTAGCTTAAGGGCTTTTGCCTCACTATAAGTATGGGTTAAGTACTTTTTCATTGTCCAGTAAGGAGTTTTATAACTTTATCTTCCCCTAAAGTATTCCTATGTATGGGTGGAGTAATGTAAAATTCCCAACTCCCTTCCTGATCAAATACCTCCATTGTTTTAAATGGGGAATAGACTTAACCAAATATTCTAAGGTAGAGTTTGAGAAATTTTAAGATTCACAACTGACAACATTGGTAAGAGTTATGGTAGCCTGGATCATAAGGGTTAATCTCAAGTAGATGCTTAATAGAGAGCATTTTATATTACAAGTCTCATTGGCCTAGGAGAAAAAGACCATAGATTCTATTCATGATGCTACCCAAGAGCTAAATAAATGATCTCAGGCAAAAAGCCTCTCCAATACTTCATTTCCCTGTTTGTAAAGTGATGGGTTGGGATTAGATTATTTCTCTAATCCTTTGCTATACTAATTGCTTTTACTCTATAAATCAAGAACTTGAAGAAATCAAATGTATAGATTGAACTGATCAAGAAGAATTGGATTTACCAGTATATATTATTAATTCATTAACATTGAAGTGGGAGTTAGAAGGTGACCTTAGGAAATTTATCTGATTTCTCTAGGACTCAATTTCCACATCAGGAAAATATATAGTAGTTGAATAAATTATTTGTAGAGTCCATTTTATTTCATAATTTTACATGTTTTATTACTTATGACATAGGATATCTTATGCTCTCTGATCTTTCATGGTTATCTGATGTGGTCAGTAAAAGGCCACCTTTACTGCTGCCACTCACATAGGCACTTGTGTGACCTTGGCCAAGTCACTTAAAATCTCAGTGCATTGAAAAATAATAGACAATTAAATCAATTATTGCTGTTCATTCATTTCAGTTGTATCTGACTCTTTGTGACTCCACTTGAGGTTTCTTGACAAAGATACTAAAGTGGTTTGCCATGTCCTTCCCCATTTGACAGATGAAGAAACTGAGCCAAAGATGGCTAAATGAATTGCCCATGGTCATACAACTAGTAAATGTCTGAGGCCAGATTTGAACTCAGAAAGAGGAATTTTCTGAATTTCAGCCATCTACTTCATCCACTATACCAACTAGCTGCCCTAATTAGGGTTCTGCTCCTTTTCCTCTGCATCAATTCCTGAAGGTCATTAAACCCTCACCTTCTGGCTTGGAATCAATACTAAATATCTGTACCAGGGTAGAAGAATAGTAAGGGGTAGGCAGTTGGGGTTGTGACTTGCCTGTAGGGTCACACAACTAGGAAGTATCTGAGGTCATATTTAAACCCAGGTCCTCTTGAATCCAGGCTTGGCACTCTGTCCACTGTACTACCTAGCTGCCCTTGTTAAAGGCTTTCTGTGTACTCTGTGGTACCAGGCACTGTCCTTAACATTTGGGATAAAGAATAAGGTAAAAAGCAGTTTTTGTGCTCAAGGTCTCACATTCCAAAAGCAGAGAGAACATGAAAATAACTAGATACGTGCAAGACACCGATTAGTTGGAAAATAATCTTATATAAAAAGGTTAAAGTCAGGAAGAGAAGTCTTTGAAAGGGCTTCTGTAGATGGTAAGATTTAAGGTCGGTTTTGAAGAGATCTAGGAAAACTTGGACTTGGAAATGGAACTGTCAGAATTCCAGAGAGCATTCCAGAAATAGGAAGGAGCCAGTGATTGGAGATGAAAGGTTGTTTTCTTTGTGGATGAAATGACAAGTATAGATCGATTCTTGAGAAAAAAGTATAAGAAGAATCAAAAGGAGGAAATAATCAGGTTGTGAAGAATTTAAATACCAAACAATGAACTTTTGATTTTATGCTGGAGGTAAAACAGAGCCACAGTAGAGGAGAGAGGGATGATGGGAATGCCTATGCTTTAGAAAAATCACATCTGAAGATAAGTAAAAGATGAATGGAAGATGTTTTGGAGTAGACAGAGATCTGAGGAAAGTAGACCAACCAAAATGCTATTGAAACAACCAAGGTGAGATAGGCTGTTGTTATATGAATGGAAGAGTTGGATGTAATCAAGAGATAGAAATGACAGTATTAGGCACCTAATTGATTATGTAAGATAAATGAGAGTGAAAAATAGAGGATGACACTCTTAAGACAGCAAGTCTGAGGTCCTTGGAGTTTGTTGATACTCTCTATAATAAAAAGTAAGAAAGCATGGCATAATGAGCAGAAACTAGAGTTAGATGTTTAGATGTGGTAATCATCCAAATAGAGATAATAATTGAACCCATATAAACTTTATAAGTTAATCAAGTGTTATAGTACACAGGGGAGTGCCTTTGGGGATACCCAAATTTAGTGGATTAAGATTCTGAAGAGGAGTGACTAGAGAGGATAAGAGGAGAATCAGGAGAGATATCAGAATCGGGAACATTTAAAGAAAACTCAGGCAGAAACATGAGTAATTGCTCTACATTTTTGTGAGTTTTCATATAGGTAGTTGCATAGGCTGATGAAATCACAGGTCCAGACACTGCTCCCAGTTCACTTCCCCTTCCAAAAAACAAAAGATTTATGATATAGTTAGTTGGCAACATGGCATTGAATAGGAAACTTTTCTTCTCTAAGGCTTATATATTCTTCAAGAAATTTTTGTTTTCACTATATATAGATTCAGTGGATGGCCCTATTAAAATATCATTTAACCAATTCTAAATTGGATAATGCCTTGGATTCTTATAAATTTGACTTTGTTCTTCAAATATTTGAGAAATAATACCTTTATCAGAAAAATTTGTTATACAGTTTTCCCCAGTTTGTTTTTTCCCTTCTAATTTTGGTTGAATTAGTTTTGTTTGTACAAAAGCTGTTTTAATTTAGTATAATCAAAATTATTCATTTTACATCATGTGATGTTATCTGTCTCATGTTTAGTCATAAATACTTTCCTTCTGCATAAATTTGACAGGTAGACTATTGTACATTTGTCTAATTTACTTTTAGGCACATTTCCATTTTGACCTTATCTTGGTATAGTGTGAGATATTGATCTAAACCTCATTGTTGCCATACTGTTTTCTAATTTTCCCAGAAGTTTTTGTCAAATAGTGAGTTCTAATCCCCAAAGCTGGGATATTTGAGTTTATCTATTAAAATAAAACACTAGGTAATCACATCGAGTTTTGGCAGTATTGAAGCTGGCATTACCCTGGGTAACTCATTGAGTGATAATCAGTATGGTGTAGTGGCAAAGGTGAAGGACTCATGTCCTTGAGATCTGCATTTACATCCCACCTCAAATGCTTTTGTGAGCATGGGTCCTTAATTTGGCACAGCCTCCATTTACATTCCTCCTCTGATGCAGATCAGCACTTGTTCCAGATTTTCCCCAGGAGCACAGGGAGGTTGAGTTGCTTATCCTCATTTACCAATTTGTATCAGAGGCAAGAATTGAACACTGGCTTTTTTGATCCTGAGACTGTCCTATCTACACTACCTCTCACTATTTGTATAAATACTTATATAATTTACATTAAAAATATTTAGATGAATCCAAGGACTGCACCTCCCCAAATTTTTCCAGCCAAGAGGGGCCACATTTATTAGGTAATTCATGAAATGAAGTCCTTCCTCATAGGGTTGTTGTCATTTCTGTGATAGTTATTTACCCCCAGTGACTAAACCTCACTGGACATTGTTTTGTCGGGATCCTGCCAACATGTTAGCACATTACAATGACAACTTTATGGGAGAAGGGTTTAGAGAGTAATAAGAAAGATATCAGAACCTTCCTACTTGTTCTGTGAGCTCTGTCCAAGAAGAAAATACAGGCAGTTCCTCAATGACTCTTTTAATCAATGTGCCTATGCTGATTTTACACTAATAATCTGTTCTAAGTATTAAACATAAGTAGATTTTCCCCAAACATTAAAAAAAAGGAGCAGGTAGTTACTGTTGAAATAGTTATTCCCACTGAAAGCCATCTCCAGAGACAGGATTTGGAATGAGGTAAGAAAAGGCTGTGGAAACAGATGGGTTTTATATTATCTATAGTACCTCTGCATTAACTTTTAGAACAGAAGAGCTCTAGAGCTTGGCAGCATTCCCAAACTGTACTATTTACCACTGATTGGTATGATTAGTTTTCTTTCTTTCCTATACTTACACTACCATACATAATACTTAAGAGTCTACAATTCCCTCTCTTACCCCAGCTTTGTGCAGAAATCCTTCCCCTTTTTGACTCTTTTCCCACTAATTTCTAAAAATATTTTTGTCTCCATCTCACTTTCTATTCTCCTGGTAAAAAACAAAAAGAAAAAGAAAACTAAACCCTTGTAACAAATATGAAGAGTCAAGCAAAGCAAATTGTAACATTGGTCATATCCAAAAATTATGTCTTTAATCTCCAACCTAAGTCCATCATTTCTCTGTCAGTAGGTGGGTTGCATATTTCACCATGAATCACTTGGATTCTTGGTTGATTATTGCAGTGATCAAAGTAATTGTCTTTTAAAATTCTCTCTATTTACAATGATGTTTTTATTGCAAAAACTGTCCTTCCCGTTTTTCTTACTTCACCCTGCATGAGTGTCATAGAAGTCTTCCTAGGTTTTTCTGAAAATTATCCCCTTTGTTTTTACTTATTTTTTATTTAATTTTTAAAACCTTTACCTTCTTAGAATGGATATTAGGTATCAGTTCCATTGAACCCAGGATCTCCTATCTCCAAGTTTGACTCTCTGTCCTTTGAGCCACTTCCTTTCCTCATTTGTAACAATAATACAGTAGTATTCCACTAAATTTATGAAAATTTGTTCATCCATCCCCCAATTGATAGGTACCCCCCTCCACTTTGCTTCCAGGTCTTTGTAATCACAGAATGGGAGAGAGACAGGAATGAGCATTTATTAAGCATCTTCTCTGTGTCAAAGATGGTACTAAGCACTTTGAAAATATTACCTGTTATCTGCTGTAAATATTTTTGTACAAATCTTCATGGTGTTCTTAATCTCTATCCCTTTTCTTCCAGACAGAGCTCTTTGTGCATGCCTTTAAGGATCAGCTGGTCAGAAGTGCCCTTTTAGCTCTCTACACAGCCAGGCCAGACTATGTCCTCAAGAAACCAGCCACCCCCAAGAACACTGTGGAAGAAAAGGCTAACTCTCAAGAGGGGTGCCAGACTTCCATCCAAAGGCAGGACTCGATCCCACATCACTCTGACTATGATGAAGAGGAGTGGGTAAGGCTCTGTCTTCCTCCATCTTTTATGTGCACTAACAAACAGAAATCTCCAAGAAGGGCAGGTCTCCCTTTCTAACCAAAATACATTCCTGGAATCAAAGGCATAAAACAAATTGTCATAAAGTGAATCACAACTATCTGTAGGAACAGAGCTGAAATAGGGTGTTGTGTTCCTGACCAAGGATTTTGTGACAAATGTCCAATATTATGTCATAAAAGCAAAGATACAGCAACTATAAAACACTATAAGCACTTAAATAGTAAAATTATATCCCAAGACCTATAAAATGGGCATAAATATACTACATTGATTATGCCATGCACTATAAACTACGCACTGCTCTATAAAGAGCACATACAGTGCATAAAAAACAAAATTCAACTCTATCATAAATTCAGTTTGAAATGAATATGCTGGCTACAATAAACATTAATTAAACATTTAATTAAACAATAATACTTTTTGCCTTCTTATAATTTAGAAAGACTCTTAGGAAATGATTTACATAATCTAACTCTCTTACAAAAGCACTTAAAGGAACTTTGAACTGATCAATTTTCCCCATACCAGTTAATTGTTTCCTGCAACAAGAAAAGGTAAATCAGTTTTTCAGAGTGAGGGGCGGAATCGTCACCCTTGGTTCCTGATGAGGAAGATAGGTTCTTCCAATAACAGTTAACTTTTTTCATGTCTGAGTGAACCTTACTTTTCTTTCCTCCTCATCTAGTTAATAGCCAATGAAATCACTGCTGCTAGAAATGAGCAATTTCTGATGTCACTCTTTCATCCTTCAGTACTATGGTTAATGCTCTCAGATTTTGACCAAAATGTTAAAGAAGGTTTAGGCAGCCCATTATGTATTTTCTCTTTAAGGTACTCTATCCTTTGAATGATATCCATCCATGGGTATAACCAAAAGTCATTATTCCTGTGATTATCCTGTATCCATCCCTTGAAGTTGAATAGGACAGGACAATCAGATATCATATATCTAGTGGCCATATTTTTTTTCATATGGTTCCCAATCTGTATTCATTCATATATAAAATGTTGGTTGAGCACCTGTGACTGACGTGCTGGGCAACAATTTTTCTGAACACTTGATTGTCTGTTGACATGCCATTAGGACATTTTACATCTCATTAGAAAACCATAACACTCAATGAGCAGATCAATATAATAGATATTTAAAAAGGAACTTTGAAACAGTTCTCACCAGGGCATTGCTATGGCAGGCTTCGTGACTGACTACAAATTGATTCTATTGAAAGGAACAGTACCCAGGAAATCTGAAGTCTGAGGCTTTGGTTAGGAGCACGTTTGGACCAATAGTTAAGAAATAAAAATAGGTGAATGGTAGGAATCCCTGTACTTGCAAACAAACAAGGAGGCTCTTCTTTTGGGATCAAGGGATTTTTTTTTTTTTGGCTAAGAATAAATAGTTGGAGTGTTTGCAAGTTTTTTCTCATTTTAAATTTAAAAAATAATTTAAAAACATTCATACTAATTCACAAATGGGACCTTTCAGTACTTGATTGAAAAATTAAATGGCTTTTTCTCTAAATGTTTCATGTGAAAAAATAAGGAAGTAAAGATAATTTTGTTTTCAGAATGTTATATCTGAAGATGGTATCCAAAAAAAATTAGGAAAACTGGTTAAGAGAATGTCTCACGATCCAATTCCAATATTATTGGATCATGAGACATTCTCTGCCCCAACTCCTTAAAATCATTCCTTATACTCAATGGTAGTTTGTTGTATGATCTTTAACATATATATGAATAGAATATGCCTGAGAGACAGCTTTTGGTAAAGATGTGATGTGAGAGAACCTAGACTTGGCAAAGAGCAAGAATGGCATATATTTGGGCTAAGAGGGAGAAATAGAATAGAGATTGTCTCTGGTAAACATTTAGCAACAAGTTGTCTGAGAAAAATATTATGCACAATACTCTTTTAAACTTAATCTACATTATTAACATTTTCCCATCATTTTCTTAAGTGTGGACAACTAACAAAACCTCAAATCAAGCCCTGCATATTCTCTCTCTCTCTCTCTGTCTCTCTCTGTCTCTGTCTCTGTCTCTCTCTCTCTCTGTCTGTCTCTGTCTCTCTCTGTCTCTGTCTCTGTCTCTCTCTCTCTCTGTCTCTGTCTCTCTCTGTCTCTGTCTCTCTCTGTCTCTGTCTCTCTCTGTCTCTCTCTGTCTCTGTCTGTCTCTGTCTGTCTCTGTCTGTCTCTGTGTGTCTGTGTCTGTGTCTCTGTCTGTGTCTGTGTCTGTGTCTGTGTCTGTGTCTGTGTCTCTGTCTGTGTCTCTGTCTGTGTCTGTGTCTCTGTCTGTGTCTCTGTCTGTGTCTCTGTCTGTGTCTCTGTCTCTGTCTCTGTCTGTGTCTCTGTCTGTGTCTCTGTCTGTGTCTCTGTCTGTGTCTCTGTCTGTGTCTCTGTCTGTGTCTCTGTCTGTGTCTCTGTGTCTCTGTGTCTCTGTGTCTCTGTGTCTCTGTGTCTCTGTGTCTCTCTGTCTCTCTGTCTCTCTGTCTCTCTGTCTCTCTGTCTCTCTGTCTCTCTGTCTCTCTGTCTCTCCCTTGTTTCCTCCCTCTCTTCTTCCTTCTCTCTATCTCTCTTGATCTCTCCCTGTATTTTCATGATTTATTTCCTTTGTGATCTGATATGTTTTGTGCCTTTGATAACATTATTACTCTGAGATGGGATTCATATGATTCACCTCACTGACCAAGTCCATGACACCAAAAAGAGGTTAAGAACCTTCACACAAAAGAAATATAAAGTTACAGTTTTGTAGGACCTCTGCCACCTAAATATCCAATGGATCTTTGCCTCTCTCTCTTAAGAAGAAAAGTTAATAATGTCTTAATTTACCTTAATTTACTAATGATAGTCCTTCTACATAAGATAGAATAGGCTACAAGTCTAAGTGCTCTTCTAGACTGGATTTTCACCAACAAACAGGAGTTGGTGGTTGAATTAGAAAGAATAGAAACTTGGAGAGATTTGTCTTTTAGAATTCATGCTGAAGCAAAGGAATTCAAGAAATACCTTGACATGCACACTTTCAGTGAGTTTAGAGAAAAAATAAGTAAAATCCCCTCACCCTTTCCTTTTCCAGGGAAAGTTGGCTCAGAAGGGATGGGGAGCAATCAAAGAGAGATGATTCTAGTAATGAGGAAAGAATGGAATTGTCAAAAGATAATAATGGGGATGCACAGAGGACTCATCACCCAACTTAGTGTTTCTTAAAGGCATGTTGGAAAGACAGAAGATAACTCAGGATGAATTTGAAAGTATAGCATAGTCCTTTAAGAAAAGGGTTAGAAGTGCAAAAGAGTGCACAGTGAACCAACACTGCTGGAAAAAAATGCTGAGCATTGTAAAAAAGTTCTTACTTTTAAAGCTATTTGGAGGTAGGGAAAGAAGAATAAAAGAAATCTAAAATTACAGCCTGGTGGGATAAGATTATAATGGATAACAAGAGAAGGCATATTTTAGATCAAAGAGAGAAAAGATGGCCCTTCATCATCATCATTTCTAGCAGTTTTATCATACTATTGCATTTGCCAAGCTTTCTACATATGACAACCGGGCAGTTGAAACCCAAGTTAAGTACAGAACTAGTAACAGAATGGTTTTGCTTTTCTTGATGACTTAAGTCAACAGGTTCAAGTAGGATATTAAAAGACCTGGTGATTATGATTGCCAAGTCACCATTGTTGAATAACCATGGAGCATGAGAGAGGTGACATAGGATTACATAAAGGCAAATGTCTGAACTTTTTAGAAAAAATTTAAAAAGGAAAGTGTTTAAATAAGTATACTTGACATGATTCCTGACTAAATTCTAGAATGTTATTAAAGGGATGATTGCTATCTATAATGAACTAACTACTTATCCTTCCTCTATATGATTGTCAAAATGATAAATTAGAGGAATGACTGGAATATAGATTCCCAAATGTTAGAAAGCATTCAACCAAGTTTCTCACATAACCCTTGCAAACAGTTTAGACAAGTAGCCTAAGCAGTTTCATGGTTACCTAGAATTGGAGCTAGTTGAATGTGTGGACCCACAATACCGTCATGTCTGCTTCAAAATCAAATTAAATGGAGGTCTCTAGGGAAAACCTCAGATAATGTGTACTTGTCTTGTTCTGTTTTAATGAGTCAGGTAAATACATAGGTATCATGCTTATTTTATTTGTAGAAGATAAAGCTAGAAGCAATAGCTAACACAGTACTTGATGACTTGATGACAGTCTAAATATATTCTACTCTAGCATGATAAAAATTAAAATAGATTAAAATAATCAGACATTATGGTAAGATTAGGAGAGGCCTGGGGATCTAACGGGGAGTCAGTCTCCAAATCAGGAAGACCTAAATTCAATTCTTGCCTCTGACACATATTGGCCATATAATCATGGGTGCCTCAGTTAAGCTTTTAAGTGTTTTAGTCATCTTTCTAAGAATATAAGTTACACAGACACTTCCTAGATGTGTGACCCTGGGCAAGTCACTTACTGCCCATTGCCTAGCCCTTACCACTCTTCTGCCTTAGAACCAATACATGTTATTGATTCTAAGACAGAAGGTAAGGGTATCAATTAAATTACAGTTCCATTTGCCATGAAACTGTAATTTAATTGATACAATGAACCAATTAAATGAGGAAAATCCTTTTATCAATGTGAAACTATATCTGCTTTGTAACTTATATTCTTTTTTTTAAACCCTTATCTTCTGTCTTAACTGAGTAGTGTCTGAGTTCTGTCTTAACAGCCTAAGAATCCAGTGTTATAAATGACTGCAGGAGGAGAATAAAAAGATAATAGTCCTGCTGTAATTTGCCCTGATTAGCCTATACCTGCAGGGCTGGATTAAATTCTGGATGCCATGTTTTAGAAGGACATTGACATGTTTAAAAGCATGGGGAAGAGGGCAGCCAAGATGATGAAAAGCCTTGGGATCATGCAATTTGAGGAACTGTTGAAGAAACCAGATCTATTCAGGAAAGAGACTAGAAGACCCAGGAGACATATGGGACTTGTTAAATCTTTGAAGGGTTGTCTTATGGAAGAAGGATTAGACTTGTTCTGCTTGTTTCCCAGAGGGCAGAATTAGTGGCAAAGAATCAAAAGTTTTCAAAGCCTGCTAACAATTAGAAATGACTAAAAATAAAATGGGCTATCTTGGGAGATAGTGATTCTCCTTCAACGGATGTACTCAACCAAGAACTTTACAGTGTCTTGTTAGATAAGTCATAAGGGGGTTCTAGTTCAGGTACAGGTTATGCTTGATGAACAAAGTTCCAATGGCATGTATAAAGAGGGAGGGATTAACTTCAGGCATAAGAGGCAGCCTGTTCAAAAACCCATAGATGTGTTGTAGAATACCAAATTTATAAGAACAAATAAAAGCCTGGATGGAACATAGATATGTGACGGGGAATTATGGAAACAAGAAATGGAAGCTATTTTTGGACATAGATTAAGGCATTAAATAACTGGATGAAGAGTTTGTATTTTATAAGGCAATACAGAGCCACTGATGCTTTTTGAGTACAGTCACACGCTTGTAGATGTATCTTATTAAAGTTATTTTGGCAGCTGTTTGGGGGATAGAATGGAGAGAGGGAGAGACTTGAAAGTCAGAGACCATGTCAATGGTATAAGACAGAAATAAGGGGACAAAAAAGATAAGGATCTAAATTAGAATACTGAATATATGAAAAATGAGAAAGGGACAGATGGAAGAGTCATGGTGGGTAGAAAGCAGAAAGATCAGGAGGTGAAGGAGAAGAAAGTCAAAGTTCTAAGTCTGAAAAACTAAAAGGATGGAGACATTCTCAAGAGAAATAAGGAAGTTTGGCAGAGGACACAGTTGAGCATGGAAAAAAATTAGTTCCATATTTGAATATACTGAGTTGAAAGCCTTACCGGACTCCAAAGTAGAGATTTCCTGCAAGTAGTTATTGATATAAAATTAGAGATCAATAGAGAGATTAGGAAAGATCTATAAATTTAGGGCTCATCTTTGTAGAGATGATTTGAACCTATGGGCAAATAGTGCTGGCTATATTTTTTGTTCCCAGCTTTCTTGTGAATAGCTTCTATTTAAGGGATCTTAATAAGCTTCCCATAAGGGTTTGTATTTTTTGAGATAAAAAATGGAAAATATTTATCATTGAGAGACAAGGTTCATGGGGAATCTGTTCTTTTTCATTTATTTTTTTCTATTCAAGTCATTTTTAGGTCATAAAATAAGTATATAAGTCCTCTGATAAATAAACCCTCTAACACTGATGCTATGTACACAGATAAATATAAAACAAATACACAATAAATACAGAGTCCTTTAGATAGAGGGAGAGAGAGCATTGACTCTAAGATGGCAAATCAAAGATGACCTCTTGTTGGCAGTGATCCCTGAAAGGAGATAGGCTCTCCAAGAAGGAAGCGTGACAAGAGTAGATATCCCAGGTGTGAAGGACAGCTAGCTCAGGAACAGAGGAATGCAAAGGCATGCATGTGCAAGGGAAAGCAAATAGGCTAGTTTGGCAGGAACATAGAGTGCCTAAGGGAGAATAATAGGAACTCAGTTTATAAACATAGCTTGGAGTCAGACTGTAAAATCTTAAATGGCAAACAGGGGAGCTTTGCATTTTATCCTAGCGTATAGGGAGCTGCTAAAGCATTGTGAGCAGTAGAGTGACTTAATGAGACCTTTGCTTTGGGGATATCAATTGGGTACCTGTGTAAAGGATGAATTGGAGAAAAGGGACATTTCAGACATGGGGACAATAGGTGTCAGTTCTAATGGTTCAGGCAAGAAAGGAAGTGCTATTATCTCCTATTTAACAGTTGAGAAAAATGAGGCAGACGGAGGTTAAATGAGTTGCCTACAGTCACAGTGTCTGAGGCTGATTTTAAACTCAGATCTTCCTAACTCCAAGTCCAGAACTGCATCCACTTCACCTCCTAAGATGAAAGATGTGAAAGGGCAGCTGGTGCCTCATTGGATTGAGAGCCAGGCCTAGAGATGGAGGTCCTGGGTACAAATCAGGCTGCAGACACTTCCTAACTGTGTGACCCTGGGCAAGTCACTTAATCGCCATTCCGTAACCTTTACCACTCTTCTGCCTTGGGATCAATATACGGCATTGAGTCTAAGTCAGAAGAATATAAGAGTTGTTTGTTGGGGTTTTTTATGTAAAATGTCTTAGTCAGATCCCAAAGATTTGATAACCAATTTGACACCCGGTGGGTGGGCAGAGGGGGGTAGCATAAAGCAGGAATTTATATTTAAAGATGATTATTAACTTGTGAACTGAATTATTTGAAAGATGGCAGTGCCTTTAACAGAAATTGTAAATTTTGGAAGACAAGTATATGAAGGAAGAGCAATGGTGAAATCAGTTGTAGACATGTTTGATGCCAATGGAACATCCAGATGTTGATAGCCTGCAGTTAGCTGATGTGAGATCCAAGCACTGAGAAAAGATGAGGGCCAGAGATGTAGATGTGGAAGGTATTTGTAAAGATGGGATCACTGAAACCATGAGAACTGATGTGATCAATGAGAAGTGGCCCCAGGTCAGAGGCTGACCCAGGGTATGCCACCATGTAGGAAATGGTACATGGAAGATGACCTAATGAAGAAAATAAAGAAATCAATCTAAAGCATACAATTAAGTATCAATTAGCTGGACTTAATTTGTTGTCAGAAAGTATAGATTTCCATTTCTTTTAAAACAATCATTACAAGAGATTTGTTAACTCTAAAGCACTTCTTGTCATAAAAATACTTGACAGACTGGATTTATCTTTCTTGAATGCATCCAGAATGGGAATTCCTTTATTTATTGATAGTTTGACTGATGTATAAATTCTTTATCCTATATTTTATAAAATAACAAACCTGGGAAAATGGCACAGAGCTATTTATGTGATACTATGGAGTATAGGAAGCATGGCAGAGCAGAAAAAGTGTTGGAACCAGAATCAGGAGAACATGTCTCTAAACAGCTGTGTGATCATGGGCAAGTCATGTAGCATCTTTGAGCCTCAGTTTGCTCATCTGTACAGTAAAGATGGGGAGCAGCTAGGTGACACAGTGGATAGAGTGCCAGGCTTGAATTCAGGAAGACTCTTTGTCCTGAATTCAAATATGACTTCAGACACTTACTAGATATTTGATCCCAGGCAATCACTTAATAACTGTTTGGCTCAGTTTCTTCATCTATAGAATCAGCTATTGAAGGAAATGGCAGACTACTCTAGTACTAGTGAGCAAGTCACCTAACTCTGCCTCAGTTCCTCATCTGTAAAATCAGCTCCAGAAGGAAATAGCAATCCATTCCAGTATCTTTGCCAAGAAAATCACAAAATTGGGTCATGAAGACTCAGACATAAGTGAACCAACTGAATAACATTACAGATGATAACACCTTGAGGGTTTATTGTAAGGGTTGAATTAGTTAAAGCATGATCATAGATCTTATAATAATGCTTTGTGATTCTAGCTATTAAGAATGATGATAAATATTTTTACAATTAATACATGCTGATGAATCACTAGTGGTCCCTCAATGTTGAAGCACAACTTAAAGCTATTCCATTGTGATTAGGAAAGAAGAACAGCATCATTTCTAAGTGTTCTTAAGGGTTATTCTTTCTCCTTTTGCTTCCAGTTACAATGAGGAAAAAATGATGATTGTAGGCATCTGGATAATAATCATCCAGAAAATATGGTGGGAAGAGAAGCCAGAGAGAGAAGCTTCCCAAAACACCAAGTCTTTTGCTGAATTTTAGTTATTAAATGATTGAATGTTTTAAAGGTTTATTTTCTTGAGAAGTCAGAAAACAATTAAAGCCCAAAGGAATGTTTTGGGGGTTTTATGACAATCTGTGCCAACCCATAGATGGCTGGCAATGGTATTCTTCGACTTTCAGTCTTTAAGGTTGACATATGGCTTTTCTTTATCTACGTGAAATGGAGCAGATGGCTTCAAGCAGCTGGGATTCCAAGATTAGTTTGTCCGAAATATAAAAGCGTGTCATTCCCTCAAAACTACAAAGTTGACCCAATTTTTGCTGCTTTAAATAATGGCCGTATTCTTGACAATACTGCTGACTTACTTGAAGAACTGCTGTTCTATGGACAAGTCCAAGGCTGAGATCTTTTTAAGCTCAACTCAGAAAATTGTCAAAATAGAAACTAATCTCTTATTAATCACTGACTTCTGGCTCTTTGTTCAAGTCTGCACTAGCAAATCAGAGTAGAAAATGAGAGAAACTATTTCAAAATTCAGTTTGAGTTTCTCTTTAAAACATATGTATATACATAAATACATATACACATGCATAAACACCTTGCCTAGTGCAGGGCTAATCTTTATCTTGATGAACCATTCTTAAGGTGGGTAATAGTTGCTTACTTCATTAGCAAAAAAATGGTTCAAGCCCAATAAAGAGGAAGTATGAACCCTATTAACCCTTATAATTTTTTTTTGCTTTAGTAAATATTGTTTGATTTTAAAGAAATTGATATTTTTATGATACTAATAGTAGCTGAAATTTATATAGCCTTTCAAGATTTGAGAACTGCCTTATGCCCATTATTTCAGTTCATTATAACAATCTCATGAGGTAGTAAAGATAGGTATTATTATCCCTTGTTGTATAAATAAGGAAACTGACATTCATTAAGGTGCAATGACTTGACCCTGTCTTCATAGCTAGTAAATAAATGTCCAGGGTGGACTTGGAGCCCAGTTTGTACTACGAGCCCAACTCTTACAATGACCCTACACTGTCTCTCATTTTTGAGACATGATTCCTGTAAATACTTCCTCTTAGTCGTTGTTTGGTTATTAGGGAGCCTTCTCTGAGATATTATTTAGGTGGGTAACAAGATCATTTTTTTGAACCACCTCTTTTCTAACAGCCACTAATGCTCAGCCTTGACAGCAGTTATTGATAGCACTATTTATATTGCTATAATTGGTAGCAGTGGGCATGGAGAGAAGCAAACAATTCCTAACTTTTGAGGGAAACATATGCTTAAGTAGATACCTCTCTAGGCAATCTTTGGTGACCTTTATTCCCATCTCTTGTCAGCTGCTTACCAGTATTTTTGACTGTCCCTCTAAGGAAAAACCTTGTTCCATGAATAATGTAAAAGCATCCATTCACAGGGCTAGTTGGGATAGATTGTGCCCTACTCTTTGAATGGCTAGAAAATAGACCTCTTCTTCCTGGATAGAAGAAAGGAAATCTTTTTTGTTCTTGGTGGTGGTTTTTTGTTTTTGTTTTTTTTTGTTTGTTTGTTTCTAGGGGAGAAGGAACTCTTTTTGCAGCATAATGAGAAGATGTGATTTATCTTCTACAGGGAAAAAGAATGTACCTTAATGGTCTAAGAGAGCATCATGCCCTTTAAAATATGGGCATGTCATTTCTGTCTCATTTCATTAGGACCTATAGACATGGAAAAGATGTGTGCATGGGAGGAAAGCACAAAAGTTTTAAGAGAAGGCAAAGACTGGGGCAGCTAGGTAGTACAATAGATTGAGAGGCAGGTCTATAGATGATAGGACCTGGGTTCAAATCTGGACTCATATACTTCCTAGCTGTGTGACTTCGGGGAAGTCACATAATTCTCATTGCCTAGCCCTTGATGTTCTTCTTTCTTAGAACCTATACTTAGTATTGATTCAAAAACAGAAGGTAAGAGTTAAAAAAAAGAGGGAGAGAAAAGACAAAGAGCATTGTAGCTATATTCATTTATATAATAATTAAATTCAAAAATAATAATACTACCACATTAATACTCCTTAAAGGATTTCAGAGTGCTTTTCATGTCTTAACTTTTTTGACCCACACAACAAACCTTTAGGATAGCTGCTGTTTTTATCCCATTTTACATATAAGGAAATTGAAACTAAGCAAGGTTAAGATATTTATCCAACGCATGTGACACCCAGAGGAATCACGCATCGCCAATGGGAGGGGTTGGGGGAGGGAGGGAGAAAAAAAGGTGATCTTTGTTTCTAATGAATAACGTTTGAAATTGACCAAATAAAATAATGTTAAAAAAAAAAAGATATTTGTCCAAGATCACAGAGCTACTAAGCTTCTGGAATAGAATTTGGACTCAGGCCTTCAAAGGTCAGCCTGCCACATTACCCACAACACAGGGCTATCACATGAAAGAGCAATCATGAATGCTATGTATTTCGGAGGACAGAACTAGGATAATTTGGTCAAAAACTTCTGGGAAACAGACTTTAGCTCAATTCAAGGAAGAAGGTTTGTAACAAAACTATTCTAAAATGGGATGGATTGACTTTTGAGGTATTGAATTCCTTGCTGTGATGAAGTACATTTAAATAGGGACTGGATGATCATCTAAAAACTGAAAATTGAGAATCTTCAGTCCTTAAACTCTCTCAGTCCCTCCTCTAGCTTTTGGGGGCTATCTGGATGGGCTGGCTCATCTCCCAAAGACAGACTTCTGGTCACATAGTTTTCCAGTCTTCATGACTTCATCCAGCAATCCACAAAGGGATTCTTTGCACTAGCTGGGGGTCTGGACTATATGAGCTCTCAGAAATCCCTACCACCTCAAAAATCCTGATTCCAGGTCCATAGTTTGCCATATATCAATCTTTATTCCTTACCACTCATTTTTACTCAGTCATATCTACTTTTCTTCAAAAGCCATATGTTTGGGCATGAAATAGTCCTCTTGCTGACCCTGCATTTTTACAATTTTTCTTTGCCATTCAGAACAGAAACTGGAGTAAGTCATATTAGGACTTTGCCAACTGAAAAACATTTTGGAGGGATTGGGAAGGAATAAATATTACTATAGCACCTATTATATGCCAAGCACACTGTTAAATACTTTTTAATATTTCTCATATGATCCTTACAGCATGCTGGTAATGTAAGTGCTGTTATTATTTATTTATTTATTTATTTATTGTTTTTTTTTTTTTAAGTTTGAGAGAAAACAGAGGTTTAGTCACCCAGCTAGTAAGTTCTTAAGGCTAAGTTAACTCAGACTTCTTAATTCAAGTCCTAGTACTCTATCCACTAAGCCTTCTAGCTGCCAAATTTAGAGGATGCTGATAAACTTCAATAGTTTAGTTGGCAGAAGTTAATAAAAATAAGTAGCCATACCCACCATCCTCATCCCAATGTCCTCTCCAGAAATAGCTGATATCCAGGAATATGTAATCCCTATTTTCCCTAGTACAATTCCTCTTCCCTCTCCCCCAACTATGAGTGTGCCTTGTGCCACTTCCCCATTATAATTTGTGGTATTTACACTAAGAACAAAAATTAGTAGACACACCTCTCTCTCCTCTTGCCCTTCAAAGGGAGGAATCTATGTGAATAAAAGAATAGCTAAACTTATTTGTGCACTTATGGTATCCTTAAGTGCTCTATTTTAATTTCCATAATGGCTGTGAAACATTTGTGAACAGAGCTGGGCTCAGAATCCTTATCTGATATTAGAATTGCATAAAAGAGATTATCCATTAAAATGTACAACTATTCCATGAAAGAGCAGAAACTCAAAGTAAAACCTATATAAACAGAAATATTCTGAAAATCCAGCCAAAGTCCAAATTTGCCAATGAATGTGATCAGCATCCTTCCACTTTCATTTATCTGCTGATTTGGAGGGTCATTTCCCATCTGAAACCAGAATTTGTTGAAGGAATATTTTTTTTTTCTTTTTGATATCTTTCCTGGAGTTACTATGCCAACCATCACCTCTGCTGTATGCTTTCTTGTCCTATTTATTGCCATACTCAACATCACACTCATAGGATAGACCAGACCTTTTCTTTAAAATAATGGCAAAGATATTTAAATTAAATGCTTTGTAGCTGATTTGCAATCAGGGATGTTAATCTCTCCCTATTAATTTCTCATTTATCCCAAGTGTATTGATCAAGGAGTAAAAAATGGATATCTAGACAATTTTCAAGATGTTTCTGTATAGTCCCAAGTTAATCAATTCAGATTTGTTGTTATTGTTGTTTAGTTGGGGATATGACATTGATGAGGCAAAAAGTTGCTAGGCTATTTAGTTGTGTTTTCTGATAGTTTGTGGAACTGGGTGGGGAAAAATATAGAACTGACTGACTACAATTAAGCAAGTTTTAATATTATAAAGCTGAGAAAGCATCTCAAAAAATATCTAGACTATCTCTCCTTCCTTTTATGCATTAGAAAAAGGAGACCCAGACAAACCATTGACTTGCCCAAAGTCACATAGCTATTATGCCAAAGGTTCTAATCCTACAATTCCTTAGTTTTCTACTATACAGACACACATCTAAATTGATTAGATAAATATGTTATCTATACCAACTGATAGAACCAGTTGAGAAGTAAAATAATAAATGAATCATTCTATCTGTTGGTGGGTTTTTGTTGTTGTTATTTACTGGCAGCCCATAAATGGCCTAATCATTCCTCTAATATAGCTGATTCTACTTTTTGAGTTATTTGGAATTAAAATTCATAGTGAAAGAATGGATCCAGCAGTAAGGTTGAACCTACAATCAATCCTTAAACTCCTCTTATAAATGAGGAAGAAATCCCTAATGTCATCTTCCAGAGTAGAATCAAGACATCCTTTTACTCATTCAATCAGCAATTCTAAAAAACCTTCCACCCCATATATGATACTATACTAAAAACAGTAATACTCAGAATAATAAAAAAAATAGCTGACATTTATATAGTTCATGAAGTTTTGCAAAGCCCTTTACACGTATCTCAGTTAGGACTCTGAGTAGTGTTATTATAAAGAAAGAGGAAATGTTACCCTTTTTTTTCAGATAGAAGAAACTGAGGTTTACAAACTACCTAAAAATAAAGGTATTTCTATGAAAATGTCTTAAAATAGAGAAATGAAACATTTCCCCAAAATTAAAGATTAGGCTTCCATTTAGCCTTTGTGTTGTTTCTTGAACAGGTTATTTAATTTCTCAAAGCCTTGTCTCTTGAAGTTTAAATGACCTCCAGTCTCTTTCTGTTCTAAAGATGTATAAATCTTGATTTATTCATGGTTATATAGTGACTAAGTGTCAGAGCTCGATTTGAACTCAAGTTTTCATGTCTACCAAGGTAGTACTGAAAGAAACTGTGAAAAATACCAATGAATGGGATACAAAAACAGTGTGCTTTATAATCAAATATAATCATAATCAAATACTGAAGACACAAAAGGTACTGGGTACTAGAACAATTCAGTAAAAGAGGAAATTAGTGTAGGCTGAGGTAATGGGAGAAACCTCCAAGGAAGATGTTAGACTTGAACTATTTTTTGTTTGTCTGTTGTTTGTTTGGGTCTTTTTTTATGGATAGAGAGAGGCTTTCTTGGTCAGGAAACCACGTGAAGTAAGGCATGAAAAAATGTTTATTGAATGCTTAATATTTATATATCATACACATCATTGATTTATGCTAATATCATAAATGTGAGCAATGATATTAAAGTTGGGATGAAATTGATATGTTTATGGAGCAGTGAGGAGGGCAGCATGTCTTCAAGGTGTAGTTCATGTTGGAGATTACTGGAAAATAAGGGCTACCAAATGATGCCTTGGATTTATTGATTTTTGTCACTGGTTCTAGAATGTTTGCTTTAATATGTTACTGAGTATCCAGTGCTAGCATAGACTTCACCAACAGGCTCTAGGGCTTGGTTCAGTTCTAGCTTTTACAAATATCTCAATTGATTTAAAGTAGAACTAACATTTGTTCCTTTGTGAAAGTTTTTAGAAGTACTCTTCTGGTCCATGCCCATCAAATTCTCTGGAGGCTCCATACTCCTCCATATATTAATCCATGACTGTATACCAAAGGAACTTTGACCTTCAAGTAATTATTTGCCTATCTTCCCAATTCTAAATCTTATTAAATTTATATTTGAAGCCACTGAATTTTACCTTGTATATAATATGCCCATAACTACTACTGGGCTATCCAGTCATGGTCCAAGGCATTACAGTCTGATAGGAGTGAAGGGATTCTAGCAGCAGAAATGAAAGAATGAGCAGAAGGTGATAAGAGATCTCCTTGCCCCACAGAACTGAAAATTAAGTCAGTAAATGTTTACTAAGCACTAAGGAATACAAAGACAGGAGGAGAAATATCTTTGACTTCAAAGGACTCACATTCTATTGTACTATCTCTTCACTTCCCTTCCCAACTTCCCTAGGGGAATAGATTGGACTATTTATAGTATTCCTCTACTCCATGTCCCCAGTCCCCACAACCTTTCCCAACTAACTTTGACCTGGGTTCTGGGATTCCTAGGTACAGTTCTGCCCAGCCCTAGCTCTAGGACAAAAAAATCATCTGGAGCCCTTTATCAGTAATTCAGTCTCAGCATTAAATCAGTTGTTGGGGACCCTGCTTTGAACATAGGATATCTCCAGCAGTGAGTTCTTGCTTTGTTTTTATGTGACTAAATCCCTGACTCTACTAATCCAATTAAAGTGAATTTCCTTCTCCTTAATTCCAGTGTCTGTCTAGGAGTTGGGCCCCTAATAACAGCTATTGGATATCCCAAACAATATCCATCCTAACTTTTACCAACAATATGCCCACTTAACACTCCTGCCAGTTACCTTCCATACTCCTTTGGACAGACTCCTTGCATCTTGGACTTGGTTTGAACTTTTGGCCGTTGCTACCATGCTTTGACCTGTCCATCTATTCCCATGCAGACTTAACTTCAGGTTTCACACCTAACAACCTAGCCCTATCTTTACTGCCATATTCTGACACCCAATATCCATCCAGCCCCACAGCCATATCTAAACTGGTTCTGCCCTTGCCAGTCTAGATATTCAATAATTATCTAAGCTGAGATTAGGAAACTAAAAGAGATTCTGTGGTTGTTTTTTTGTGTGTGTGTTTTAAATTTACCTTCTGTCTTTTAATCAACACTGAGTATTGGTTCTAGGACAGAAGAGAGTAAGGGCTAGGTAATTAGAATTAAATAAGGGCAGAATTGAAATCAGAAGCCCTCATCCCCAGGTCTGTCTCTCTATTCACTATGCCACCTAGCAGAAAAGATTCTTGATGCTCAGCAATCTCCTGAGATTCCTTTTCTCAGCCTTCCCAGCAGTAGCACACTTTATTGAACAAAACCTTTGAGTCTGCCTCAGGGTTTTCCCAAGCCCTTTGGGCAAACTGCCAAGGGCCTCAATGAGCTGTTTCTGATCTGCTTTTGAGTTTACATATGTTAAACATTCAATTATTCATAATTATGTTCATAATTATGTTCATAATTTGCCTCCTGCAGAAAAGTATCCTGTATCCTTGTCCCTGTTGTCCTTGATGGGACATGCTGTCCTCCCCCAATAAAAATCTTTCTCTTTTGAGAAGTTAGCAGGCTTCCTCTACCTTGGTCCAATAACCTTCAAATATTTACTAGCTACACCTTTATGATGTGATTGCTGATTTTAGATAACATATTTTACTGTGATGGTCAGGTCAATAAAACACTCTTACTCCAGCTAAAGATGTAACTTAGATTGCACCTGAAATGTCTTCTGCTTAGAAGAACACAAAGCCAGAGGTACTTGGAAATCAAGAAGTATGTTATGAAAGTAGAAATTCTGAATTATTTTCATAAACCCTGATCTTTGAAGAGTAAGCACTTCATCCTTTTTCTTCCTGGGCACATAGAAAGGTAACAAGTCATAGTGTTGAAGCCTGTGATCAAAGTAAAAAAAAATATTTGTCAATATTCAGCTCAAGCACTATCTTCTACAAGAAGCCTATCTTGATCTCCCTCCTCCCCGAAACCAAGTCTTGATACAACCTCCCCCCACCTCCAAACCAAGTGTATATTTATGGCAAATATATTTTGAATTTACTTGAATAACATTTACATGTTATTTCCTCTCAGGAGAATGATAATTCCTAACAGTGTCTGGCATATAGAATAAATAATAAAATTATTAATCACTAAATGATCCAACTAGTATTGAATTGAATTAAATTGAACTAAACATAGACTATATATATTAAAATTATTGAATATTGTGATGTAGAGCCTCAATATGAACAATTCAGAAAAAAATTGTATTTGATGTTGGTAGAAATGTTCCGTTAGGTTGATATTTTTTGTTTTATTCTTTTGCCAATATTTAGATAAAAATTTAGTTATCTTTGTTTTCTTTTGAAAGCTGATTTCATGCTATGAAATAATCAAAGTTGACCTGGGCTATAAGTATATCTCGATATCTTCCACAAAGTTCTATAATGTACCCTATCATGGTATTCAGGGAACACACAGTTTTCAGATTATAATAGCCAGTTTTTCTTTAGTGCCTTCTGTACTTATGTTATTTCAATTGATCATCAACAAATCCAAACTTGTTTGTCATGGGTGGTTATTATTCCCATTTTACAGAGGAGGAAGATGAGGCAGAAAGAGGTTAAATGACTTCCCCAGAATCAGACTACAAATAAATATCTGAGGTGGAATTTTATTTATGCCAACAGAGTGTAAGTTCTTACAGTTTATACCAAATAGAAAAACTTCAAGTGTGGTCTTATCCCAGCTTTTCAGGAAGTAGATTCCTGTCAGATGAGTGGCCAATAGCTGATGAATTGTTTGTTCTGGTGACCTAACAACTGAAAGTACAAATTAACCCTTAGTTCTGTGAGGTTCCCATTTGTAGTTAGGGTGGCAGAGAAAAGGGAATCAGAAAAGCATTCTGGCTTTAGACTGTCTGGAAATTTTTAGTTTAACTGTTGGTTCTCCAAATGTGAGATACTTGACAGAAAGCCAGTGGGATTTTATGCTATAGAGAATGGGATCATATTCATATTGATATGATCTTTAAAAAAGAAGTTGTATTTAAATGGAAGCCTCTCTGTGTCTCTCTCTCCCTCTCTGTTTCTTTTCTGTTTCTGTCTCGTTCTCTGTCTCTTCTTTTTCTCCCCCACTGTCTCTCTCTGACTTACTCTAAGCTTCCACTCTATCTCTTTGCCTCTCTTGGTCATAAACACTCTGTCTCTCTCTTTGTCTCTCTCTTTGTCTCTCTCTTTGTCACTCTCTTTGTCTCTCTCTTTGTCCCTCTCTCTGTCTCTCTCTCTGTCTCTCTCTCTGTCTCTCTCTCTGTCTCTCTCTCTGTCTCTCTCTCTGTCTCTCTCTCTGTCTCTCTCTCTGTCTCTCTCCCTGTCTCTCTCTCTCTCTGTCTCTGTCTGTCTCTGTCTGTCTGTCTGTCTCTCTCCCTCTCTGTCTCTCTATGTCTGTCTATCAGTTCATCTGTGTGTGTGTGTGTCTCCTCCCCTAGAGATAAAAAATCTGGCAGAATTGCTTTTCATCATCCACAGAAAGAAAACAATAAATATCAATAAATGATACATTATCAATAAATGGATCGTTTAAAATGCTTTTGATGAGCTCAAGCAAATAGATCATCAAAAAGGAAATTATAGCATATTTACCAACATTTGATATTGTCAGAAAAAATTTGGGAACTTCTTGGACAAAATGAATATTCCTTCATGTATGGTGGAGACTTTACCGTGAAAGGAATGAGAATGGGAAACTTTTGTAGACAGAGGTCCAACTTTATTGGGAGCAAGAAAATCATACAAGTCAAAGGTCTAAAGATGTACCCAGTACTATCTGAGACTCCTTTCTGCAAAATACAAACTGTTTTTCATTTTCATGTTTGTCCTTGACAGTCAATCCCAACTTCCTTTACTGAGAAATCCCCAACCTTCAAGACCTCTGGAGGCCTTCTTGGATGGATACGCATCTAGTCTGGCTGCCCTGATGGTCTGACCACCCTCTAACAAGGCCAACTCCCTTACAGGGATCACTTAATATAAAAAATAGTTTAATGTATAATCACATATTTATGATTAATATAGAAACACACATACTTAAAAACTATTACTCAGTTAATACTCTAGGACTAAATTTTTAATCTGGTTACATACAGATTCTTGCCTGATGCTATTTTCTTATTACATATCACGCAGTTATATTTTCAAATTCTAATCTATAATCTAAACACACTCAAAGCATTGATGAAGGCACTGGTTATTGATTTTCTTGTTACAATTGCAAAATTGCACCTAAAGGAAGAGAATATAGAGTACATTGGATTAAGATATGAATGAAGTCAAAGTGATTTAGAGCATAAACAAATTCTTCAATCAATTAATCAGTAAGTCTTTATTCAAAGCTTACAATGTAGTAGGCACTATTAGAACTACTGGGGATATAAAAAAGAGCAAAAATAGTCTCTGCCCTTAAGGAGCTCTTATGCTAATGTTAATGACCAGGCACATGCAGGATATTTGCTACATAGATAAGCAATCTCAGCGAGAAGGCACTAGCAGTGATGGAGAAGGGAATTGAAGGGAGAAGCCAGTTAACTAATCTCTTTGCAGAAAGTGGGCTTTGATCTGAATTTTGAAGGAATCCAAAGGATCCAGGAGGCAGGAGTAAGGACTGGGGAAGAATCTTCCAGAATTGGAGGATAACTGGTAATAAGCATAGAATCATGAGATGGGAGGTTGAATATGAAGAACAGCAAGGTCAGCAGATCATAGAGTACCTTCATAGAAAATTACACACACACACAAAAGATAGGAAAGGGCCAAGCTGTGAAGAGCTTTAAAAGCCCTAGAGTTTTTATGAGATCTTTGAGCTAAGGAGGAGTCATTAGAGATTATTAAGAAAGGAGGTAACATAGAAATGTCCTTGAGGAAGATGACCAGGGCAGCATAAAGGGTGGATTTGAGTGAGGAGTCCCTGGAGACAGATCAATGGTGCAGTAAGGCAATGGTTGCATACAAGGACAGAAGGGGACATGTGTGAGAGATGGCAAGAGATGGCATTTGTGCGGTTGGTATGAGTGGATGACATCACAGTTTTGAGGCTGGGTAAATGGGAAGATATTGGTTCTTTGGACAGTTTTGGGAAGTTCAGAGGAAGGAAGAATTTTAGAGGAAAGACAATGAGTTTGTATGGACATGTGAAATTTAAGATGGCAATGGGACAGCTAGTTCAGGATATCCAAAAGGCAATTGATGTAGTTCAGGTGAAGTGTAGGTAGAGCTGGATATATAGAGATGTATCATCTACCTAGAGATGACAATTGAATCCTGGGGTTTTGATAAGAGCATCACGTGAAATCTAGTTAAGATGTCCAGAGGCAGTTAATAATGTACAACTGGAAAGAAGTTAGGTTTGATAACCTACATCTGGAAATCAACTGCATTGGGATGATAATCTTATCAAGCAAGTTGGTAGGAATTTGATGGAGAAGCAGCAGATTACTACAGATTACAAAATCAAATCAATACATTCCCATCTTCAAATATTTATTAATCTCCTACTATGTAAAAGAGACTGTGCTAGATCTTCATATTCAAAGACAACAACGAAGTTAAACAGTGAAGTGAACATCCTGCTCACAACACATCTATTTAGCTTTATATGTATATTGATATGTTCAAAATTGATACAAAAATATCAAATAGTTAAGGAAATGAAAAAGTAAAGACTTCATTGATAAAGTAGTTCTAGAACCCAGCTTTAAAGAAAGTTAAGGATTCTGCAAGGTGCTGATAAGGGAATACATTCCAAGCATGAGACACTTTTAGTAGAAAGGGGCAGAGATGAGAGATGGATTGTCTTGAGTGGAAGAGAGCAAGAAGATAAATTGGTTGTTGCATAGAGTGTGTGGGGAGAAAGTGATATAAGAATCAAACATTTTAACAGTTAAAATAATTCATACTGACGAGGAGCCATTTTAGAATTAACTATTTGAGTAAAGTCACGTCATTGATGAGTTGAAACAAAGGTCCAAATCAACCTTTGTTTTCCTGCTTCTGAAGGTCTATGATCTTATTTATGAGTTCATTTACTTCCTCAGAGGTATAAAGCTCAACCTTCTCATCCTGTACAACTGTTGACTATATACCTTATAAATCTTGCACAAGGTGTCCCACCATTGTCCCAGAGTTCTTTCTTTTCTTTATTTCACATTGTGTGGATTCTAGTAGAGCTTGAAGGTTGCTCGTTAGTTATCTCTTGATCTTGTTAAATGACCTGCCTATCTTTTTTTTTTATTAGACAACTCTCTGGTGACATTTTTTACTACATTTCTTTTATGTAACTCATCCCTGTTAGTGTTATATAGCCTTTTCCTTCATGCAACCTTCCATTGCCCTTCTTATGACCTCAACTTTAAATTTATCAGAAGCAGTCATGTTACATGAACTCATAGTCACAGAAGCAAGCCTAGAAAAAATATTATTTTTAACATTTATGATCCATTGTATAGAAGGTTGGGGAGCATATCCAATTTTCCAAAGTCAATCCATCACTCTTCCTCTTCAAATCTAACAACAATAAAAAAGTGTTGATGCTTGCCAGTTATGTTCACTGGTGGTTAGGTTGTGATCTAAATTAGTAGAGGTTTATCCTCACTGATGAGTTAACAAATTTATTGACATAGAAGCAGATATCAATTCACTGACTCTACAATCAGTGAACCTGTATTTCTATCCTGGCTCCATCACCTGTGTGTCCTTGAAAAATCTCATTCAACCTGCCTAGTATTATTCTCTTTGATGGATTAGATTGTCTCTGTTGCTTCTTCTAATTCTATACCTATGATCTAAAATAGAGAGAGGGAGGAGCTACACAAAACTTCTCTCTTCCTTACATTAGTATGTAATGTAAATACGCAAATGGGATGCTGGGAAAGAGAATCGTAGAGAGCAAATTCTAATTACACAGCACAGAGTGAGAAACAGAGCACTAGATTTGGTTTGTTCAAATCCTACTTTAGACATTAGTTTTGTGACCCTGGGCAATAACAATAATAGAAAAGCAGGCTAGCATTTATATAGTTTTTGCAAAACACTTTATTGCTACATATATATATATATATATATATATATATATATATATATATATATATATATCATTGTGCTCTCACAGTAACCTAAGAAGTAGGTTTTATTATTCTTCCCTATATTACAGATGAAGAAACTGAAGCAGGGAGAAGTTAAGCAACTTGGACACATAGTAAATGTTTGAGGATAGATTTGAACTCAGGTCTCCTTGAATGTACCTACCTGGTCTATGCACTACACACTTAGCTGCAAGTAGCTGATCATTTCTCACTAAGGTTCAGTGTCTTCATAAAATTAATGGATAATTATTGGTGACCTCTAAGTTCCCTTCCTAGTCTAAATTAGTGGTCCTTTAGTCCACAGGACCAAAAATATCTGCCTGGGAAGCTGAAAATTTAATCAGATGAAACCAGTACTATAATTATTTAGACAGAAATAAAAATGAGTGGACGCGAGATCTCATTCCATGGCTCTTAATTCTCATCCTGGGATGGAGGAAAAATCAGAATGGAATAGAACAGAACAGAATAATCTAGGTAATTACTTCATCTCTCAATTTAGCAGACTAAAGAATTAGCCAATGCTACTTACTTAGGCATATTCAGGGTAGAAGTGATTAAATTGGTTGTGTTATGGCCTCAAGTCTCTGAATTCCAACATAACTAATGAGAACATTGGGTTTACATAATCCCCTATTGCATTTCCAACTGGAGTAGATATGCTTATTTGCTCCTTGAGGGTACAAGATTACTTCATCATGCAAGAAGCTGGAACTTGGCCCTAGATAGTGTAAGTAGGCTCTGAATAGTATGAGTTCTATGGAGATGACAGGGAAAACTATTGTTGTTATTACTTTTGTGAGAAGGTGGCATATAAGTAAAAAAGATAATTATTTGTGACTAATAGCACACCACAACCTTGTACCAGAGCAGTACTGACAGCTCTGGTAGATGCAAGCTTGGCATCAAATTTAACATCTGGTGATGTTGGATTTGTCTAAGATGGATTTGGTTCTCCCTTGGCTGTAGGACTATGCCTACATACCCAAACTTTTTGGGGAGATTGGCAGTTCAGTTAAGTCAAAGCAAATGGTTATTTTCAAAATGTCTAATGATTAAATTGAATGTCTCTGTATTAAATTTTTCTTTTTTTGTCACTCAAACCACTTTCAGAGAAGTAAATGGGGAAAAAAGATTTTAGATTTGGAATTCAGAGGATTTTATTTCAAATCTCAGTTCTTTTAGTTGGGTAGTAATCTAGGCAAATCACTAGGTGTTAATTTCATCTGAAAAAGAAGGAGATTGGGTTAAATAAACTCAGAAGTGCCTTTGAGCTCTCATTGTGCGGAAGTGAGAAGTATAATAGTAGAGGGGATAGAAGGTTGACCTTTCATTCAGGAAGACCTGAGTACAAGTCCTACTTCAGACACATAATGACAGTGTCTCCATACTAAAGTTCCTTATCCAGTTAACTCTCTTTTATTATAAGTAATAGATGAGAAATCATAACACTGGAAGATCCTTAGATGTTGAAAGTTCCCCATACAGATAAAATTACCACCATCCACATCCCATCTTCCCTAAAAAATGTATTTAGGCAATCAGCGTTACTCTGAATTTAAATTAGAAGGTTGAGGTGTGATACATTTCTTTCAAACATGTAAAATCTCTTTCTTTTGAATGGAGGACTTTATCACATCAAATTTTATAGATACTCAAAATAATTATCTCCAAAAGTATTTCTTAACCAAGAGCCCAAGTTATAATTTGACAGGATATATAAAAATAAATAATGATGATGATAGCTCATTTGTATTGTAGCAATTTAAGCTTCAAAGTATGTTTTTTGAAAACAACTCTGTGGGGTAAGCTATACAATGATTGCTCTCTCTATTTCATGGATATGATGGTAGCTTTGATGATCTTTGATTCTTTTGCTAGACAAATATAGTACAATGTATGATGTAGTTCAGGGAACCTAGTACATCCTTGTATCTAAGCTTCCTTTTCTCTCCAGTTCCTGTTATAATCCTGAAGTTGAAGGAAGAGAATCAGGAATCAGTTAAACACTGCTAAGTTAAGTATAAAGCGAGAGAGGTTCCATTCATAGGATACTCTAAAATATTAATATAGAATTAGACATAATGGAAAGTGAAGCCCTATTTTTGTAGAGTTCATTGGATGTACATCTGTAAGGGATCATAAAGGTCATCTAAACAACCTCATTATTTTACAGGTGAAGAAACCAAGACCTAGGCATGCTTAAGGACTTTCCTAAAGTAACATTTATAAAAGGATCATAGTTATTCAACTGGAAGGAATTTTAGAGGTCATTGGATGCCTCATTTTACATATAATAAAACTGAGACACAGATTGGTTAATTGAGTTTCCCAAAGTCATACAGATAGTATCAGTGCCAATTCAAATCCCTGTTATGTGATTCTAAACCCAACATTCTTCCCACTACACTGTGTTGCCCATTCTCTGTTGCTTTTGAATGGGGGTGCAAAAATTGGGATCTTTCCCCAATAATGAATGTCTGAACTAGTACGAGAAATCAGATGGCCTCCATGTTACACACAAATATTCCATATACATTTTTGGAGTGGAGATTTCTCTAAATTTGTGTATCTCACAGTTTTTGTTTGAATTTTTTTGAGCTATTATAATTCTTCTTTGCTCATAGAGTACAGCACTATCTTTGATGCAGGTACCCCATGCTGGATGATCCTATGCCAATTTCTCCCAGATCACACAATTGATTGCAAAATTTTTCAGAGAGACCTTTAGAATATTCTTGTATTGTTTCTTCTAACCTGTGTGAATACTTGCCTTGTTTGAGTGCTTTGTAAAATAATATTTTAGGCAAACATAGATTTAGCATTCAAACAACATGACCAGCCCATCAGGCTTGTACTCTCTTAGCAGAGTTTGAACACTTAACAGAAAAAATTATCTTAGAATCTCTAAACATTGTTTAATTTAACAGTTATTATGTACAATATTTTCAAGGTGAAGGAGATCAGAGTTGAGAGATTTATCTAGCCGAGCCCTCTCTTTTTTACAGGTGAGAATACTAAGATTCAGATGTGTTTGGTGAATCGTTTCAGAACACCCAGGTATTAAGAGCCAAGAATCACACTTGTGTCTTTAATTGCAAATCTAATATTCTTTCCAAAACATCAGATTTCTTTGGCCTAGGTCCTACTCTTACTGATGCCAAGAGAATATTCTGTTGTTATTTATTATATGCTATTATAATTGTCTAATTGTGAAACCAAATTCCCAGGAGAAAGGGCCAGAAGCTATTACCAAGCAATCTGAGCCAAGTAGGTAGTTAAAACAAATATCTCTGTCAAGAACAAACATTCATTGTTCATCATTTCTACAGAAGAAGAATCACATGCTTAAAACCAAATGGAGAAATCACTCTGATAGAAGACTTTCAGGCACAAAGTAGGAGATCATAGACCCTAAGGTTTGAACCATGATATATGGCCTTTAGCAAAAAGGGAACCCTTATACCAGCCTAGAGAAGTAAATACAGGCTATAACTACATCACTAAAGAGGAAAGACAGCTCCTAGAATAGAGTTAGGAAATTTGCCATGGGCAACCTGATGACCCCCTAGTGGATAGGTCAAAGGGGAAGAGGTTCTCAATTGGGGAATGACTGAACAAATTGTGGTATATGTTGGTGATTTAATACTATTGTGCTCAAAGGAATAATGAACTGGAGGGATTCCATGTGAATTAAAACAACCTCCAGGAATTAATGCTGAGTGAAAGAATTAGAACTAGGAGAACATTGTACACAGAGACTGATGTACTGTGGCACAGTCAAATGTAATGGACTTCACTACCAGCAGCAATGGTATGATCCCGGGCAATTCTGAGAGACTCAGAAAGAACACTATCCACATCCAGAAAAAAAACTGTGGGAGTAGAAACTCGTAAGAAAAAAATTTGCTCGATCACATGGTTCAATGGGGATATGATTGGGGATGTAGACTCTAAAAGATCACTCTATTACACTCTATTACAAATATATGGAAATAGGTTTTGAACAATGATATCCAGTGGAATTGCCTATTGGCAAAAAAAAAAGGGAATGAAAAGAACATGAATCATGGAATATTGGAAAAATATTCTAAATTAATTAAATTAAAATTTTTGAATATTTTCCAATTACATGTAACATTTTTAACAATTTAAATTTTTTTTCAAAAATAAATATAAAAAAGAGAGGAAGAGATTATGATAATGAGCCATCTATATTTTGAAGAAGTTGTTGGGGG